>NC_056693.1:59672500-59975000 GCF_018350215.1 Panthera leo
CACCCCCCACATGGCTCTCGCAGTGGGTGTGGGGAGACACGGGCACTCACTTTCCTTTCTGCCTTCTGTGCCCGCAGCGTTTGTCCCATTTTTGTGGGTCCCTCTCGAGCCCCACTAGGTCCCTTCTGCCACAAGCTGGCGGTGGTTTTTTTTTTTTTTAACAAGTCACCTGCGGTTTGCAGGCCTGCTTCCCCCTCAAGCGGCGTTTCCCAGTTGCGGGGAGCAGAGCAATCCTGGAACCTCTTGCATCAGCCGGCGTTTTGCATGAGGGGTGGAGTGAAGACTGTCGGTGCATCCACCTGGCTCCCGGGTTCACTGAGGCGAGGAAACGAACGTGCCCCGGGGGTTTCTTTCCCAACAGAAGGCGCTCAGCCTCCTCCGCGCAGGCTGGCACTTGCGTAAGTGGAGGTGGCAGTTGGGTCGCGGTTGGCCAGATGCTCCCAGCAGTTGCTCTGACGCTGCCCCGCCCTCACCTGGGGCTGTGAGTCACCAATGGGGGGCGGGGAGGGCAGGGGATCTGGGAGTGAGATGCCGCCACCTGCCTGTTGATAGGACGCAGCCTTGGGGTCACTGTGTCAGAGCGGGAACGTGCAAACGGGGACACTCTGCCCCCCGGCCGGGACGGCAAAGAGCCCACCCCGCCCCCCGGGCCAGCTCTGGTCAACGGCCGGGCCCCCGAGTGGCCTCTGGGGTTGGTTCTCAAGCTGGGGGATGTTTGGCCGTGTCTGGAGACATTCTGTTCATCACAGTTTGCGGGGTGGGGGGGAGGGGGCGGTGGCTACTGGCTTCTAGAGGGTCCAGGTCAGCGGTGCTGTCCAACATCCTTCAAAGCACAGGTCGGGCCCCCAACACAGACATCCACGAAGCATGACCTGGCCCCAGATGTCCACAGCCCCCCGTGAGAAACCGGCTTGGAGGCAAAAGGAGCTGTCGTCCGTTCCTCCCGCTTCTCACGTCTGCCCTTGGCACCTGGGCTGTTCACTTGTGATCCCAGACCCACCGGGCAAACCGTCCGAAAGCAGCCGGTGCATCCCCCTGCCCCTGCCCTTTCTCTCCGGACCTTTTACTCCCACAGTCTCTGTGCTGCTGGCTCCAGGAGGGCCCGGGGCCGCGGGGGATGCTTGGACCCGGGCCGCGTGTTACACAACCCCGGGTTTCATCAACCCGGTGGCCTTGTACGGATTGCTGTCTTCTTGGGGATGGTTTTTATATGGGCAGGAGTTGAAATCGCACATGCCTCCAGGGGCCAGACCAGAAGAGAAGGGACTTGAACGGGCAGGTGGAGGCAGTGGTTCGGCGCCTGGGCGGCTTAGAGAGACGGGGCAGCTGCCGGGAGGCTCCAGCCTCTTCAGGCGCCTGCAGACTATAGCCTCAAACTGCTACATTTTTGAATTTTTTTTTTTTAAAGAGAAGTCAGAAATTTGGTTTTTGTTTTTGTTTTTTTTAAATCTGCTATTTCCTCATTTTTAAATGTGGATGCAAATTGTTTGAAAATAAAGCGTCAGTGGGTCCAGCCAGCCCCCAGCTGTCCCTTGTGCACCCTCTGTGGCGCCTCAGGCAGGGCCCAGCTCCCTAAGTCACGATGTGCACCTGCTCAAGTGACATCACACTGCCCACCTGGCCAAGGATGCACACTCGAGGGGGCCGGGGCAGAAGACAGCATGGCGGGCGAGGAGGGAGGGACGGGACCCGGGAACGAGTTCCAGGTTGGGCTTTCAGACCCTGACCCCAACCCGGCACCTCCCAGCTGGCTCCCCCATGGCTCCTTCCAGGAGCCCCTTAAACTCCGGACCCCAGGATTCTGCCCAAGCCTTGGCAAACCGGAATCCCGCAGGTCTGACCAGGAATCTGTGCTCCAGAACACTTTCTAGTAACGTTTTCTATCTTCATGGGGTGTTGGTTTACCAAGTGTATGTGTTTGTCTGAACTCACCAAGTGCCTTGCTTCATTGTGTTTAATTTTATAGAAAGAAGGAAAGGAAGGAAGACAGGGAAAGGAAGAGGGAGGCTGAGGCAACACCCACATCTCCACCTCCTGGTCCCGTATGACTGATGCCCGGGTGTCTCAAACCTTTCATCTCATGGTCTCCCCATCACTGTTCTCGTACTCACTATTTCTCTTTAAATAGACTCACCTAATGGGAAAACCAGCCACAAATCCAAGGTAAGCGTAAAAACAAATTCAATGTAACGAAATACCACATCAGGGGTCCAGCAGGTTCTCTGACTGTCAAAGGATAGGAACCAGGTCTATGGACACAGAGAAGGAAAATCACGGGGGTCCACACCTGATGGGGGCGGAAGCTTCTCGCTACACAATTCAGCGTCATTTCACACAGGGTCTGTGATCCCGAGTCGCCTCTGGGGATCGCCTCTGAGGCACCGGTCTGTGCTTCAGCAAGGACGCCCTGCACCCCACTGACCGCGGGCCACTAGCCTGGGAATGAGGCCCTCCCCAGCAAGTCAGGGGCTGGGGGAGCCTTGAGGAAACAGCTCAGGTGAGCCGGCACTGAGAGGGGGTTGAAACCTTCCATCGGGTCAAAGGAAAGTCGGGTGACCCAGCGATTCCACTCCCCGGTGTGTACCCCAAAGCAGTGAAAGTTGGTGATCAAACCAGCACTGTTCACAACGGCGAAGAGTGGAAACGACAGTGTCCGTCCATGGACAAATGGACCAAAAGACAGCAGACCCGCACCGTGGAACAGTATGCAGCCACGAAGAGGAACAAAGTGCTGGCATTCGCAGGGATCCACCTCGAAAACATGGTCAGTGACACAAGCCAGTCACCGGAGGCCGCATACTATCGGATTCTATGAAGTGTCGAGGACAGGCGGGTCCACGGAGACAGGAACTAGACGGTGTTGCCCAGGCTGGGGTAGGGCACGGGCATGACTGCTGATGGCTACGGGGCATGTTTCTCGGGGAGGAGAATGTTCTGGAACCAGACAGAGGTGGTGGTTGTACACGACTGAATTTACTAAATGCCACCGAATCGTACACTTTAAAGTGGTCAGACTTAGCTTGTGCGAATTTTACCGCAACTAAAAAAAATAATCCTTTAGGGGTGTCTGGGTGGCTCAGTCAGTTGAGCATCTGACTTCGGCTCGGGTCATGATCTCGCGGTCTGTGGGTTCGAGCCCCGCGTCGGGCTCTGTGCTGATGGCTCAGAGCCTGGAGCCTGCTTTGGATTCTGTGTGTCTCTCTCTCTCTGCCCCTCCCCCAGTTGTGCTCTGTCTCTCTCTCTCTCTCTCTCTCTCTCAAAAATAAATAAACATTAATAATAATAATAATAATAATAATCCTTTAAAAAGAGACACCGGGGAAGAAGGGGCTGGGATGGCTTCGTGCTTGAGGCTGAGCCCAGACCCTGGAACATCAGGTGCCCCGATCCCCTCCCAGACAGGAGCAGTCTACGCGAGATGACAGGCGCCGGCTTCAGGGGGCACGGGCAGTGCGCACACGCAGGACAGGGAGTCCCTGAGGCCCCGGCACCGAATTCCCCGAGGAAACCCTCCTGCCTCACCCTTGCGAAGCACCGGGGACTTGGGGGCGAGCCCTGGGGCCAGGCGGTCTTTGCCACTTCCCACCCCCTATCCTCTGAGCAGCGGCTCGTGCTGAAGACACCGCGGGCAGGAGTCAGCATATCTCCAGCCGAGACAGACTCACGGACGCCTACAAAAACCACTGTATCAACGAGTTGACCAGCCATCTGCTGTCTCCTGTGAATACAGGCACTCACTTAATCCTCCTGCCGGACAGATTATTATCCCCATTGGAAAAAGGCACCCACATGGAAATGAGGAGAGGGCCAGGCCCCACAAGTTCAGGGGGCTGGTCCACACCCACGATGGGCTCCCGCAGGGTTGTGCAGGGCTCAAGAGGGACTTGGTGACCCCAGCGAACAGATACGCCAGGAGGAGCTGGTTACGAATGGCACCTGTAGCCCCCCGTTGTGGGTGACACAGTGACTCCCTTTCCAAAACGTACCCTCCACCAGAAACTCAGGTGCCACCTTATTTGGAAAGAGGGTCTTTGCAGGTGCGATTAGTTAAGCTTAGATGAGGTTATTCTGGATCAGAGCAGCCCCAAATCCAGTGACTGGAGTTCATTATATTAGAGACAAAGACAGAGACTGGAGGCACTCGGTCATAGCCAAGGGCCTGGGGCCACCAAGAGCTGGGAGAGGCAGGAAGGACCTACCCCCCGGAGCCTTTGGAGGGAGTGCGGCCCTGAGACGCCTCCATTGTGGACTCTGGCCTCCAGAGCTGGCAGAGGACAGATTTCTGTTGTTAAGACCCCAGGCTGTGGTCACTTTTGCCATGGCCCCGGGACACAGATGCCCCGCACCCTCCAGCCTCAGGAGATGGTGGACTCGGCGTGGCGTCCTTCCTAGACCCGTTTGCTGAGGAGAGGCCGGCTCGGGGGGTGGGAACCCGCAGCTTCCTCCAGCCCACGCAGCAACAGGTGCGGCCCCCTCCCGGCAGCCGCCGCAGCCCCACATCCCACGGCGGCACCAAGCAGGGACTCGCGGAGCCCATGGACCACGAGAAGCGTGGTCCTCATCCCTCATCACGGAAGCAGCTGGAGCTTGTCTGGCCCCAGGGCTGTGACGGGGACGCCGAGGGCAGGCTCGCTCCGAGCACAGCACCTCACAGGGGGTGAGGGAGCCCCAGAACGCGGGGAGGCCCCCTCCGATCTGCAGGGCTGCCGAAGCAAGGGGCAGCCAGCTTTCCAGAACCTAGTGAGCAGCGTTCCAGGAGTGGCCTGGGGCCACTGTGGCAAAGGGCCACAGGTAGGGCAGCTCAGAACAACAGAGATTACTTTCTCCCAGTCTGGAGGCCGGAGTCTGAGTGCAAGGTGTGGCAGGGCCACACTGCCTCCAAAGGCTCCGGGGGAGGGTCCTTCCTGCCTCTTCCAGCCCCTGGGGACCCCAGGTGACCCTCTTCTGTGGCCACGTCCTCCACCTCTGCCCCTGACCTCGCACGGCCCTCGGGGTCTGTGTCTCAGAGCCCCGACCCTACTCCAGCATGAGTTCATCGGAACTCGATGACACCTGCGAGGACCCTGTTTCCGAATAAGGCCCCATACACGGGTATCGGGGATCGGGATGTGGCCGCCTTTCAGGGGGACACGGGTCAGCCCACAGCCACTGTAGAGGAGCCGAGCCACTCCAAGCCACGGACAGGGCAGTGGCGTGGGAACCGCACCCCTGACTCTTCTGGGGTGACAGGCGCCTGGGCCGGGACAAAGCAGGACAGAGCGCTGGGCGTGGCTGGACGGGCATCCCTAGGCCGAGGGCCCCACGGCGTGGCTTGGAATCACGGCGGAACGGTCGCTCGCTCGCACATCTGGGAGAGTTAGGTCCACCCGCACCCCTCGAGCGGGCTCCGCGCTGGGCTCCCCCCTCCGACCCCTGCTCCCAGCGGTTTATTCTACAGACGGAACAGGGAAAATACCTGGGCGACATCATTGCGCTCTGATAACGGCGGTGAGGGTGACTCTGCGGGGTCAGAAGTCCCTTTAGGAAGAGGCCTCGCTGAGCACGTGTGGCCCACGCGGCGTGAAGAGGGGCGACAGGTGTGGGGAGGGGTGGGGCAGAGCAGCCCCAGCTGAGCCGGCTCTGCCCCACCTGCCGGAGCTCCCGCCTCCTGCTGGCTGCAGTCCCCCGCCCCCCCCCCCCCCCCCCGGGGCCTTGCTTACCTGGGGGCTTATTTTAAGTGTGACATTGGGGCAGGGTGTGGGACCCGGCACCCTGTGACGGCGTGAGGTGGTCCAGCACACAAGCCCCCGTCAGAGGCAGCCTGGCCCACCGTTTCTGTGTGGGCCTGTGGCTCTGTAACCAAATCACCTGATCGCTGTTGATCCAGAAATGGAAGCTGTTAGAATGTCACTTGGGGAGCAAGGTCAGCCCTGCAGGGAGCCTAGAGCTCCCACACTTGTCAGCCCACAGGAGGCCACCCTCATGTCTGGGGCACAGGAGGCTCCCGCAGGGTCCCTCTCAGCCTCCTCCTCCTCCTCGCTGGCCGGGACCGTGTGCTTTATCCACCACCCGTTGGCGGTTGTTTGCAGGGAGGGTCACCTGGCCCCAACGTTTAAAGATTCTGGTCTAGATGGGGTTTGCGGTCACGTTTCCTGACGTCCCAGCTTCACCCCCCGCCCCCCACACACGCACGCCACATCGGGTTCCGGTTTCTGGGTGGGCCCCGTCTCCCATCGGCGGACATTTCACCAAATGCCACGGAATGTTCGTGGACAAGTTTGGAAGTGTTCACTCTGGGGGAGAGGCCAGGGTCGGTGTCGGCAAAGGGTCCCCTGGAGTCTGGGGGGGGGGGGCGGTTTGACCGGTGCCCTCCCGAGAAGAAGTTCACATCCACTCAGGGCGTCAGAATGCGACCCTTATCTGAAAATGGGGACATTGCCCGTGTAATCGGGTAAGAATCTCAAGATGAGATCATCCTGGATTCAGATGGGCCCTAAATCCAAGGAGACGTCCTGATCAGAGAGACAGGAAACACACACAGA
Organism: Panthera leo; assembly: GCF_018350215.1. Taxonomy (NCBI): domain Eukaryota; kingdom Metazoa; phylum Chordata; class Mammalia; order Carnivora; family Felidae; genus Panthera; species Panthera leo. The sequence continues at coordinate 59,679,022 of NC_056693.1, forward strand.
GACACAGAAACACGGGAGGAGCCACGGGAGGACCGCGGCCACAGGTGGAGGGACGTGGCCGGGAGCCAAGGGTCGTGGAGCCACCACAGCCGACGGTGGCTGGAAGGCTCGCCCCGGAGCCTCCCGAGGGAGCGCGGTGGTGGCCCTGTGGACGCCTTCATCTCACACTTCTGCCTCCAGAGCAGGAGCCAACACGCTCTGTCTGGGGTTACGCCTTCTGTTTGCGGTCCTTTGTTACCGCGGCCCCAGGGCGCGAATACAGAGACCTTTGGGCCATACCCTTTCTCCACCGAGGGCACAGAAGCACCTTGCTCGGTCTCACTGATGCACCTGACCACACGTGCGGAATGCAGCTCCTGACGGGGACAGTCTCTGTGGTGGGCGGGGGTTGGCCTGCCCGGAGCCCCTTCCCGGAGGGTCCCTTGCACACGAGGAAAAACGCCACCCCTCCTCAGGCTCCCTTTTCAAGCAAAGGTCTGTTTATAGCGGATTCATTTCCCGGCATTTTCCACCAGGCCGACTTCACCCATAGCCGTGCCGAGGGGGAGGGAGGACATCCTGGGTCAAGACGAGTCCGAGGCCCGGTTCCAATAAAGAGAGTTATTTATAAGCAGGAGACCCTGGATGTTCTCACCGTCACAACATCACATCTTCACGTCTTCTCGTAGGGACCATTTAAACGCTTTGTAATGGCTTCACCCCGATCCTCCACGGCCGCGACCAGCGTCTGAATCTGTTCTGGAACAGTCCCACCAAGCACCATGCTGCATCCTGGCTTTTATTTTTTATTTTTAAAAATTGTTTAACGTTCATTTATCTTTGAGAGACAGAGAGAGACACAGTGTGAGCAGGGAAAAGGGGCAGAGAGAGAGGGAGACACAGAATGTGAAGCAGGCTGCAGGCTCCGAGCCGTCAGCACAGAGCCCGAGGCGAGCCTTGAACCCACAGACTGTTAGATCATGACCTGAGCTTAGGTCAGACGCTTAACTGACTGAGCCATCCAGGCACCCATCTTTTTTTTTTTTTTAATTTTTTTAATGTTTATTTATTTTTGACATAGAGACAGAGGGTGAGTGGGGAGGGGCAGAGAGAAAGAGGGAGACCCAGAATCTGAAGCAGGCTCCAGGCTCTGAGCTGTCAGCACAGAGCCTGCCGCGGAGCTCGAACCCACAAACCACAAGACCAAGATCTGAGCTGAAGTCAGCCTCTTAAGCGACGGAGCCACCCAGGTGTCCCAAATCCTGGCTTTTAAAGCCCCTGGTGGCTCCACGATTTGTGGAGTGACATATCCTCACCACCAAGACCCACCTTGGGCTCGGGGGTCAGGTTGGGGTGCTGGTTCGGCCTGGGTGTGGCTCACCCATCCAGACTCCCCTTCTCTGTCTGAGGCCACATGGTACGTAAGAGGCCGGCAGATTGACAGCCCCCGGGACGTCCACGTCCTAATCCCTGGAAGTTGTGAGTGCGTTACAGAGCACAAGGGACTTTGCAGATGTGATTCAGTTCAGGACCTTGAGGGGGGGGAGATGGTCCTGGGGCATCCACACTGGCACAGTGTCCTCACAAGAGAGGGGCGGTCGGTCACAGAGGAGCAAGATGCCATGCCGATGGCTTTGCACACGGAGGAGGGGCCACAAGCCAAGGAATGCAGGGGCCTTCCAGAAGCTGGGGAAGGCCAAGAAACGGATCCTACCCAGGGCTTCCAGAAGGAACCAGCTTTACGGATACCTGGACGTTAGTCCCAGCAGCCCTGTGTCAGACTTCTGGTCTCCAGGACTGCCAGACGATAAAGTTCTGTCTAAGCCACCGGTTTTGGGGCCATTTGTTAGAGCAGCCCCAGAAAGGCGACGAGATGCGCTCGTGTCCGTGGAATGAACAGATCTGTATTGTCCTTGTTTGCTTCCTCACCACCCTCTTCTTTAATGTAAACGTGTTACGAAAGGGTCACGCGCACTCCATATGCTGCTCAGATCCTCGGCGTGCGCGGCTCGATGGCGGTCACGAGGTCACTGCCGTGGAACCGGAACCAGAACGCCACCTGCACACGAAGCTGCTTCCGGAACTCACCTGTCTCAGCCCTGCTTCGAGCATCTGCAGAGGTGAATGACATCCCCTGCCCAGTTCACGTCTACTGGAACCACGGAACGTGGCCTCATTTGGAAACAGGGGCTTTGCAGATGAAACTGCGATCCAGTGAGGCCATGCTGGAGAAGGGTGGGCCATAAACCCAGTGGCTGCCGTCCTAGTGAGGACAGGGAGATCTGGACACAGACACGCACAGGAGAGACCTCGTGAAGGCAGAGGCGGGGACTTGAGGGGCATGGCCACCAGCCAAGGGACACCAGGAGCCGCCAGGAGGTGGAAGAGGCAGGAAGGACCCCGCCCTGGAGCTTCGGGGGGCACTCGGCCCTGCAGACGCCTTGCCCTCCAGAACAGCGAGGGGATAAATGTCTGCTGTTCAAGCCCCTGTCTGTGTGCACATGTTCCTGCGGCCCCAGGACACTGACACGAAGCATCACTACCACCTGCCGTGCACACTCACTGATCATGCCCCGAGTTTCAGACGTCCTGAGAACAGGAGCAGGCGGCAGGAGGGTCTGGGTGCAGCCTTCTCTCGCCCGGACGTGGGTCCGTGGAACCTCCCCACGTGGCCATGCTTGGCCACGGCCCATCCCCCTCACCAGTGTCTGTTATCCCAGCGTGTGGCCACCTTTCTCCTTTCTGGGATTCACGGACTTGTGGGCGGTTCCCAGTGTGGGTCGCTGGGACCAGCATCCTCGCACACGCCCCGGGGTGCGTGTGCACACGCCTGTCAGGTGGACACACACCCGCGAGGGGGGCCGCTGAGTCACAGGCCCTGGGAAACACTGCCTGAACGTTTCCAGAGGGGCTGAACTCGTTTACGCCCCTTCGCAGAGCAAAGCGTGAAAATGAGGAACGCCGTTGATGGTGGGCGCCTCGCGCCCTCTTAGCCAAGAGCGATGAGGACCACGGAGAGAAAGTAGGGCGCGGGGAGGGGTCAGGAGGCACGGTGACCCAGGGGAGACGTCTCTGCACGGCGTTTTCGCCGCCCGCGGAGCCGTGAGAAGCACACGCAGAGCTGGACTGAAACAGTCCCGATTGCTGGGACGGCAGAGGGTGGTTCCTCTCACGAGAGTCGCTGAGGTCCCCCGGATCCCCGGCCCGCAGGCCTCGCGGAACGCGTGTGTCGGGACGCCCGCGGAAGCAGGTTCTGTCGTCTGGGAGGTTCCCAGCGGTGGTCCTGAGTTCCCCGCGTTTGGTGAGAGACAGTTTCCTCTGGGGCCAAAGGAAGGCAGCAGGAGTCAGCTAGTGGCCAGCTCCAGTGTCCAGAGAGGCCAGGGATTCTCGGCCCTCCTGCTTTGCCCTGGGGGTGGTATTGGGAACACCGTTTTTATCAGCCCCCAGACTCCCTGGGCTTCTTCGGACTCCTCACGGGCACGACGGAACCAGAGTTCTAGTGAAGACAGAGGAGAGAGGGGGCAAGGGGACAAACCACTTCCCCTTTGTCCCGCGGCCTGGCGTGGGCTCCCCGAAGGCAGGCTCCGAGCCAGAGGTGTGAGGTGGGGGCTGACTGGGGTGGCCCCACTGGGCAGAGGGGACACCCAGCTGCGTGCGGTCATGACAGAGGCCTCGGCCGACCCCACGGGAGCCTGGGGCTGGGACGGCTGCAGGAATTGTCCCAAGGTGGGGCGCATTGGCCTCGGAACACGTCCAGCCAGCAGAGGACGCCGGTCACCTGCAGATAGGCAAGTGGACCCTCCTGCCAAGGGCAAGTCTGGGGGAGCCCTGCGGGGAGCGGCCAGCAGCCACCCTGGGAAGGCGAGACCCAGGCCTGACGGGGCCCCTGGGCCGTGCCAGACGGCGCCCACTCCCGCAGCCGGGACTAAGCCAGGCGCCAGCACTGTCATCCCGGGAGGCTCCTGGAGGCGGCGGGAGCTTTCACACAGGACGGTGCACCTGCCTCGTGCCCTCAGCATGGCCGGCGTGCTGCAGGCCACCCCTGGGGGTCTTGGGTTGGGGACCCTGCCGCGTCCAGCAGGGAAGCCGCAGGAGGAGCTCAGTTGGTCTCTACCGCAACTGGAGCCCAGAGGGAGGGCTCCCCCCACCCTCCACTCCTCTGGGCTCCCCCCCTGCGTGTGGGCTGGCCTCCCTGCCCTGCTCTGCTCAGCCGCGTCCGGGGGGAAGGGAACCACCTCTGCCAGGAGCCTTCCCCGGGGCCGCCGCGCTTCTCCCGCAGGGCTCATCGAGCCGCGCGCACACTGCTCCTGAAGCAGGTGCTGGGAAGGGGTGTGCGTGTGCCCCTGGGCCACTGTGTCCCCTGCAGCTGGCAGTGGCCTCAGGCTCCTGGAAGGGAAGGGGTTCCTGGAGTGGACAGGGGGAGGAAGGATGCAGCATGGGCCACTTCCCTTAACCCTTACCACCTAGGAGACGGGTGGATACACCTGGCACACCCACATCACAGGTGGGTAAACTGAGGCTCTGAGAGGGGAGCAATGAGTTGCATAGCTGGAGAGGGGTGGCCCCAGACCCTCTCAGACCCCGGAAAGGCCGACAGGATAGCTCGTCCCCCTCTCCCGCTTCCAGCTAAGCGTCTCCAGGAATCTCCAGAAAATGTTCTTACAGGTGAGCGAGGAAAAGAAGCCAAAGGCCATTCACAAGATCCCGTAAACCTCGAGGGGTGGAGAGAGGGCTCTGTGTACAGGGAGCAGCCACAATACGCCCCGCAGGTGGGAGGGGAGTGGCAGTGAGTAGGCGAGGAGGCAGGGAAGAGTGGCTCAGTGAGGACACAGCATGTGCAAAAACCCTGAGGTGTGTTCCAGGCACAGAATGTTCTAGAAATAAAAGAAGGCCATCGGCGGGGGAGCATCTGGGTGCCGCAATCTGCTGAACTTCTCACTCTTGATCCCGGCTCAGGTCACTATCTCACAGTTCATGAGTTTGAGCCCCGATCCTCTCTCTCTCTCCCTCTCTCGGCCCCTCCCCCCACTTGTTTTCTCTCCCTCTCCCTCTCTCTCAAAAGAAATAAAATAAACTTAAAAGATTAAAAAAAGAGGAAGAAGGCCACCAAGGACGGGACGCAAGGGGGAGGCGGTTCAACAAAGTTTGGAAAAGGAGGCGGGTGGCAGATGTGTCCTGGGAGCCCTGAAGGAGTGGGAGCAGCAGGCATTGCATCGTGTCCTTTACGAGTTTGCTCCTGGAACCTGGCACATGTTTACTTGCGTCGAGGGTAGAGGCGGTGAGCAAACAGGGCTCAGGGCAGAAGCCTGTGGCCGAGCCCCAGGTGCCGGCGCCCCGAAGACGGACGGGGATGCGCTCGGTGCCTCTGGCTCACACGGCGGCACGAACCCGCAGCCGGTCTTTCTGTCTTTGGGGCACGAGGATCCAGGAAGCCTTACCAGACGCCTGCACTGCTCTGCCAGCCCAGCCGATCCCAGGCCCCCAGGCCCCCCAAAAAACCCAGGCCAGCCCGATGGGTATTTCCAGAGAGCCTCCGGCCCCAGTGGTCACCTCCCTTTGTGACAGCTCACACATTATCCGTCCAGAATGGGCTCTGGAGGTTTCCCAGGCCCGGACGACTTTCCTGCGGGGGTTTGTGAGGCCTCCCCTTTCCCAGAGAGCAACTCGGGTGGTCCCCACCCTTCTCCTTCCAGCCTTCCATAGGTGAGAGCACTTTCCAGTTCTTTCTGCGTGTACCCTCGAATGCACCCATCTAAGCCCGCTGCTTAAGCCCATTACTGGTGAAGTTTAGGGGTGATGGGGGTGTGGACCAGAGTTGACGGCCAAGAAAGAATCCTTGGTGCAAAAAGGCGATTTTATTAAAGCACGGGGGACAGGACCCGTGGGCAGGAAGAGCTGCCCTGGGGTCGTGACAGGTGACTCATTACATCCCCTCAGGTTGGGAGCGGGGCAGAGATAGAGTAAGTCTCTAAGGAATTTTGGAAGCAAGGTTTCCAGGACCTTGAGGGGCTCGCTGTTGCTAGGGAAACGCCATTTATTACCATTTAATAAAACCTCAGTCACGAGACCTTCCGATGTATATCAGGGGCCATAAGCTTGGAGTAGGACCGCCAGCGTGTATCTTGGGTCAGTTGAGATAAAGGAGTTGACTTACAGGATCCTCAGGTTGGGAGGTTGGATGATGTTAAGCTAAGATGCCCTTCTGCCCCCAGCAAAGTGTCATCACGGAGGCAGCTGAGCTCCCAGAGGGAGGTCATTGCCGGCTTCAAGGACTCGTCAGTCGGCTGTAGGCAGCAAGGGAATTTAATTTTTCATTTGCCTTAGTCTCCCCCATCACCATGGCAAGCCCTGAAACCCCTTTCCTGTGTTCTGGGGGTAGCTGGGAGAGTCCAAGGACCATCTCACATATTCCCCTGGGCGGGGGGAGGGCGTGTGCTGTGTTCCCTTATCAATTACTACCAGTTCATTATCACCCCTCCCCGCCCTCCCCCCAGAAGCCCGGGAAGAGAACCGGGGAGGGGCAGGACACGCGCTTTTGTACAGACCTGGGACCCTTTGCGCCGTGGACATTTGCATATATCACCTAGTGAATAACATGTAATTAGCGAAAACAATCAGATCGTTTGTGTTTGGTAGAGAGGACAAAATCCTGACGGGGTTCATGCTCTCAGCAGACTGAGGGGCTCCCACTCCGGTGCTCACGCTCTCTGCCTCTGTTTCTCATCTGTAAAATGGCCCTGGTGCAGCCCTTTGTGATCCTAACTCACAGTAGCCTGGGGACACAGCTGGTTCCTTGGGCTGTCTTTGTCATGTTGCTAAGCCCATCAAACCAAATCACATCAAATCAAATAGCAGTGACCCAGCCCTGCAGGAGCAAACCCGGTCATCCCCTCAGGGAAAGGGTGGAGGATGCCAGGGACAGGAGGTGTGGCCTCTGGGTGTGGAGCCCCAAAGGCAATCCCAGCGGGAGTTTCAGAACCCTCTCCTGGGGGCGGTAGTAAGGTCACGAGAGGTCCCCTGACCCTCCTCCCGAGGAGGCCTTGTCCAGACGGAGGCCAAGGTGCACCATCGACCAGCTGATGTCTCAGACGCACCTGGCCCCTTAATGGGCTCTCAGAGCCTCTGCTGAGGCACCAGGTCCCAGAAGGCAGGAGGATGGCTCCAGGCGGCCGGTGACTTCTGGGACCCTGCGAATGTGTAACTGCTGACATGTTTCTCACGAGCCTGAGGTCTCTGACAAGACACGAGAGTCCCTTGCCCCTCACCCGGCATTACACTGGGGCCCCGTGAGCATCACGTCCAGCCGGCGACGGGCGAGGAGCCCACGGCGGGAGCTGGCGAGGAAGGGGTGCCAATGCCCCGTCCTCACGTGGGGGGTGGGACCTGCGGTCGGCGGGCCACGCGGAAAACCCACAGCAAGATCGAGGCGGATGCCAGGCAGCATAGCACCCAGCGTGCACTGCAAAACCATGTCGAAAAGGGCACAAACCCTGGGGGCACGGCGCGTCCCAGACGGCCTGGCGATTTGTAAAAGCTAATTTAAAAAGTACTGTTTCTGTGGGGCGCCTGGGTGGCTCAGTCGGTTGAGCGTCCGACTTCGGCTCAGGTCATGATTTCACAGTCTGTGGGTTCAAGCCCCATGTCAGGCTCTGTGCTGACAGCTCGGAGCCTGGAGCCTGCTTCGGATTCTGTGTCTCCCCCTCTCTCTGCCCCTACCCTGCTCGCTCAATCTGTCTCTCTCTCTCCCTAAGATAAACATTTAAAAAGAAAAAAGGTACGAATTTCCAGTTCTAAAATAAGTCAATCTTGGCGATGCATATCGTACATCAGGGTGACTACAGTTAATAATACTGTGCTGTTGGGAGCGCTGTTGGGGGCGCTCAGGTCATGATCTCGCAGTCCGTGGGTTCGAGCCCCGCGTCGGGCTCTGTGCTGACAGCTCGGAGCCTGGATCCTGCTTCGGATTCTGTGTCTCCCTCTCTCTCTGCCCCTCCCCACTCGCTGTCTCTCTCTCTCTCTCAAAAATAAACATTAAAAAAATTTTAAAGTACCGTTTTTGTGAGTGAGTGAGTCGTCCTTGCGATTCAAGACACAAAAGGAAAAAAGGGCACACGGCAAAAATCCCTTTTGCTGCCACATCCCCAGGTACCGGGGTTCCCGATCTAGGGGATCCCAAGGTGACTGACCACCACAAGACTCGCCCAGAGATGCTCTGTCGTCAGGGAAATACGTTTGTACGCTCTCCCCCCCCTTTAGTGAAACAGTGGCACGTCCCGTCCAAGGTTTGCACCTCGCTGGCTCGGCGAAGTGGTTAGCACTGTTCGCAGGCCGCACGATGTACCATGTACGGGGGACAACCTGGTGGTTTCGGGCACACTCGCCTGGCTGTGCCGTCACCGCCACCGCGGGGGTCAGGACAGGCTCCCCCCGGGGGTCCGTCGTCCCCGCCGCATCCTGCTCCCCTTCCCACAACCAGCTGCCTGCGGGCACTGAAGACACAGGGGACAGACCAGGCGGCCTCCGCGCCCGTTTCCTGCTTCCCTGCGGGGCACCCGCGTCTCCACACTCGTCACACCGGGAACTCCGCACACGCGTGGGTTCACTGGACGGATGCGTCCCCCCGCGCGGACAGGAAGTTCACTGAGACCGCGTGCCCCGTGGCCAGCAGGAGCCCCCACAAAGGGAGGAAAGTGAGGCCAGGGTCTCCACGCGTGGGGCCCCGTGAGGGGGGGCTGGCAGGGGACACCGTGGGAGGGTACAGAACACACGCCCCGTCCTCATCCGGACGCCGCTGGGGCTCCGCGAGCCCCGCCACCCTGGAGAAGAGCCAAGGCTGACAAGCCCTCCCCCACCGTGTTCCGGAAGCCCCCGCCCCTGGGACTGGAGACCCTCACCCGTGACAGGCCCGACGTGGGCCCTCAAACTGCCTCTGCGCCCCGGCAGCGACGAGCGCAGCCGCCCTACCCCACGGATCCGCCCGAACAAAATGCCCACTAACCAAGCCGTGGTCCGGCCTCCCGGCCTCCCAAGACCCCCGACCCTGGTGCCGCTCAGGGCGAGCCAGCAGCCCGGCCTCTGGGGGGGGGGGGGGGGGACACTCCTCTAGCAGCGCCCCACCCGGCCGCCCTCCCCCCACGCCCACCCCGGACCCTTCCCTTAGCTCTGGGGCGGGGGGGGGATGTCTAAGATGATTGTAGGAAGACCCCCCCCCCAACCACACACACACACACACACCGCGCCCAGCCCGTTGCCTACAGGTTCACAGTCGGAACAGCGTTGTCTCCCAACAGTGACAGCCTACCCCTTCCAAATAAAGTCTCCTTACTCAGTCCAGACTTGGGTTTTATTTGACAAATTCCCCCCTGTGGGATCCACACCGTCCTCAAGGGACTGAGCGGAGCCCAGAATCAAACAGGAACAGCTCAAGTGGAAGAAGGCCGGACTCGGCCCCCAGCCCACGATGTGGCTCTTTGAGGGCGAGGCGGAGCGTCCACGCGGCCATCAAGGCCCGGAGAAGTGCCAGTGAGAGAACAGGGAGGGGTGGCAGTCTCGTCCAGGGACACCCTCCCGCTCCCCCGGCTGTCCAGGAGGGCAAACCGTGGCCCTTCGGAAACGCTGGGGACGCATTCACTGACGAGAGAAGTCAGCTTCGTGCTTGTCCACCGAAGTGCGGGTGGTTCATCAAGACGGGAGAGCGGCCCGGCCAGCCTGGGGGTTCGAGCCCCGCATCATGGGCCTGACCGCCTCCTTGCCCAGGAGCCCCCCACGCGGCTTTCGCAAGCGGCCTCCCCCCGGGGTGGGGGGGGGTGGGTGGGACTGGCTGGGGCTCTGGCGCACAGGGGCGGCTTGCAGGGACCACCAGGAGGGCAGGGACAGAGCCACGCCTTGCCTTGGGGCCCCAGGGGGGACGGGCCTTCCCCGGGGCCACGTGCCGCTCTGCAGCCAGCCTGCACAGAGGCCGCGGAGGGAGAGAGAGCTTCTGGAGCCTTCCGTGCCCTCTTTGATCCGGACAGGATTCGTTCTCCAGCGGAACTGGTGGAGACATGCTTTGTCAGCTGTCCACTCGCCCCCAGGGCTGTGTGTGTTCTTGCATTTTTTTTTTTACTTTAATTACATCGTCGAGCTCCTACTTGCAGGATTAAATCACTCTTTGGATAAAAGAGTAAGATCCGGGTCTTGCCTGAACTGGACCCCGAGAAGTCCAGAGGGCCGCCCTTGGCCTGCTTGGCGTGCGGGCACACAGGACTTCCGGGGCGCAGACCCGTCTAGTGTGCGCAGCCCGCGTGCATGCAGGGGAGAGGGCCTGCCTGCTTTCACTGGGGAGAGCGCCCAAGGACTTGGGCTCCAGGCCCGGGGCCCCTCCCTCCTTCCCCATGTGCAGGGGCTGGTCCGGAGGGGGCCGAGGATTTGGACTCTGGAGGCCACACAAGTTCCTGTATTCAGGGGGCTCAGAAAGGGCCTCAGCTGGGGGCAGGTGCACGCGCAGGGGGAGCTCCGGGCGGTCGTACCGCCCCCTCCCCGGGGTCCTTGTGACACCCTGGGGCTCCTGAGCTCTGTCACCTGGCCCAGATGTCCCATCCCCTCCAGCTGTGCTCGGAATCCCCAATCCACTTGCCTGACCCCTCTTCCTGCGGCCACCGAAACCCTGTACTCCCGGTGCATCCGGCTAATCGCATGGGCAATGGTGCGGGTTTCGCTGTCGCTGGCCTGACCCAGCCCACCCCCTCACGGGCTCTCCAGACGAGCACCTGGTGAATTCGGTGAGCCTGGCAGGATTTTCTAGAAACTGGGGGGCCACGAGGGGTCTCCTGTGGCAGCCGGCACCCCACAACCTCCCCGCCGCTCCTGCAAACACGTTCCTCTCCTGGCACGGTGGCTGAGTAGGTGCCCTGCCTCGTGGACATCTCTCTCCCTGCTCCACCCCTCCCTCTCCCCCGTCTCCCTCTCTCCCACCTTCTCTCTCTGCCCACCCCTCACAGGGAGAGCCGGACTGCTGGTGTGTGGCTGTTCCCCATGGGAGGTTTGAGAACTGTCCTTTACAGCGTCAGGACCCTATTTCATCAACAACAGAGAAAGGGCAGCTGCCCCTGGGCTGGGGCCACGGAACAGTCACAACGAGGTTTCCCACGTGCCTCCCTGGGACAGAAGCAGGACTCCTGTGCGAGTGCAGCTGGGCTCCCGGGAGCAGACAGCGGGGTGGCCCGGTACTTGGGCAGGAGTGAGAACCGTCGTGGGCACCAGGCCCCCGGGGGCAGGGGGGGAGGGTGTCCAGCAGGGGTGTAGCGGGGTCCCCTAGGCCGCTCGGCTCTGGGGTTCGGTGCGTAGGGAGCCCGCGTGTGGTTGGGCCGTGGTGGTCCCGGTGTTCTCGGTGGCAGCACCGGGGACCCGCGCCCGGCGGCTTTCGGGGCCACAGGCAGCACCCCCTCCCTCTGGTGGGCCCCCTGTCCGCGGGACGGAGCAGGTGCTCCCTTCACGGAGCACCCGAACCCGCAGTCCCAGTCTTTCGTGCCCTCGTGCCCCTGACCTGGGCTCACAAGGCAGCTGATGCGGACAGTCCTGCCTCATCCACCGAGGCACAGGCTGCGGCTGCCCCAAAACACCCTTTCCGGCCCGGCAGACCCCCGTCCCGCCGGTCCTCAAGGCCCCGTTCGAACGCTGACGCTCCGGAGTTTGCCGGAACTGAGTGAGTGCCGTCCGTGGGCCTGTGTCACCGTGGCTCTCGGCCCCGCTCCACCGGGGGCCGCCCTCCCTCCCAACCCCCAGCTACACGTGCCTCCCCGTGGTGCTCTCCCCGCCTCGGGGTCTCCTCCATCCGGACTCCAGCAGCCCCTCCAAGAGGCCGACCTCGACTCTCGCCCAGCCTGTCTCCTGCCCGGCCTTCACCACACATCCCGAGGCAGGGCCCACGGCCCCCACGTCCGGCCTCCTGCTGTGCCGGCCCCAAGGAGGCCCTGTCGGTGAATGAATGAATGAGCGAACGAATGAGGTGGGCCAAGGGGTGTGTGGTCACCCCCATCTGTGGGGAGAATGCCCAGGCCCCTCCCTACACCCAGAATGTGGCGCTGGGAACAGGACACAGAAAACCACCCGCAGCACTTAAGATTCTGATCGGTTTTCTTTAAAAAACAAAAGAAAAGCCCCCAACTCCCCACCCTGAACCAGCCCAGCACAACAGGTTAGCCATTAACGGGAAAAGAGAAAGAGACGTGAAGCGACACCGTTACGGGCAGGTGTCCCGGCCGGGCTGACGTGGCCGCGACGCCAACAGGGACACGAGACAGCGGGAACACTGTGAAGCAGCAAGGCCATCGACCCCGCAAATAAATAGACATACTGCCAACAGCACCCTGCAAATTAGCGACACGTCGGACAGGATCAAACAGCAGAACCGCTAACAAACGCTCATGGTTATGACAGGGTTTGGTTTAAAACAAACGAAGCCTGACAAATGGGGAGCGCTCGGGGGCACCTGTCAGTAGGGTGGTGGGACAGAGTCCCTGTCCCACCTGGAAGGTCACCACAGAGGCGCCGTGTAGTGTCTGCGGGCTTGCATGGCGCCTGGGTGGTCCCCGCCTTCTGAGGGGGTCCCTGGGCCAAGTGGGGGGGGGGCACAGCTCCAGGAACTGCAGCCTGGGCTCCGACCCCCCTTCACAGCAGATGTGCCAGACCGATGCGGGGACAGTCGCATGTCAGAACTACCTGTGACCTCCCGGGGCCCCCTCCAGCGCCGCCTGTGTGAGACAGGGTCCCCGGGCCCCCAGTCCACCCCCGCAAGGCAACACTGCCCCAGTTCCCCACACCCGCCCCCCAGCCCCCTGCGTCCCCCCAGAGCCAGCACTGTGCTCAGCCCCCAAGCAGGAGGAATGGCCGCCCGGCCCACTTCTCAGCCTCCGGGCGCCTGAGGGCTCAGCTCAGCGCGCCCCTGGGGAGGTGGTCAGCAGTCAGGGACCAAGCAGAGCCACCCGGGGCCTAAGATGGGGGTCTGGCGGGAGATGCATGACCCTGGAGGGCAGTGCTCCCTGCCCTCACACAGCGGTAACCCGGGGCCGCCAGCCAGAGTAGGACACACTGGCCGGGCCCCAGCTGCTGCCCCTGGGGAAGGCTCCTTGGGAACCACAAAGACAGAAGTCTCCGGAGCAGCAGTCAGAGCGGTGAAGAGGGCCCGGCCGTGCAGGAGGGGGCCGGGGCCGGGGCCAGGCAGTTGGCTGGGGTGCCGCCCAGCCCGTGAGGTCGGTTCTTCAGGCCCCGGCTGGGAGGCGGCTGCCTTGAGGGACTCCCCGGCTGGGAAGCCCACGAGGGGTCACAGTGTCTGCCTTTCTCGTCTGGTCGGTTCTAGAAGATTCCGAGTCTGGGGCCGTGCCTGAAAAAGCTACAGCCCGGTTCTGATGCTGGATGCGGAGCGGGCTGGAGGCGGTGCCACCCACGGCCCACGTCCGGCGGGCACAGAAGACGCCTGAGTCCTGCCATGGTGCTGCCGTTGCTGAGGCTGGCGTCCAGGGCGGGACGTACGAGGTCGGAAGCCCAGTGCATCCCGGGTGTTGGGGTCTGGCCCGGAGCTGGCTCTGAGCCACATCCCGGGTAGTACACACCGGTGGCGGCTCAGCTCAGGGACCGTCCAGCTGCTCGTGACCTCTGTCGGAGGCCCCCACCTACAGCAGACACCGGGCTCGGGACCAGCCTTGTGTGGAGCTGGGGCCAGTGTCACTCTCTGAAGGCCGCTGTTCTAGTGACTTTCTCTTCTCTCTTCTGGGGACGGGAGAGGAAATCTACCCTTGGGTCTTTAAGGCAAAGAGACCTAAGTCCCGAGATTCGTTTTCGCTAAGTCACTACATCTACGACAACAAGCGACGACAAAAAAAGCTAAGCGTGTGGTCTGGGCCGCTGTCTGTCAGTGCAGCTCTGAGGTCCACGCGGCGAGGCCGGAGTGTTGGGCGCTCTGTTCGTGGGACTGGAGTGTCCGGTGCTCAGAATCCCTCCCTTCCCGGGAGCCTGCACCGAGACCGGGCCAAGGGTCGCGCTCCGCAAACGACCTGGTCCCTCTGAGGCAATCGTGCTGTGGGGGGCGTGAGGGGAAACTCTCCCCGCTCCCCCTCAGTTCTTTAGAAACTAAGCATCGTGGTGTTGTCAACTTGACCTAAAACTTAAGTTAAAAAAATAATACAAATAAACCAAGGTGGGAAGGAGAAGGGCCCAACGTGGCCAACGGTCCGCGGGGCGCCAGGGGCCCGGCCTCTCCTCGGTCCACCGCTCACGGAGGTAAGGGTGGAAGTTCACTTTCTGGGACTAGATTCGTACCAGTTTTTACTGTGGCCCCGGCCCCCTGACCCGGCGGAGGGACGGTGTGGGGCGCTCAGCTGAGCTGCCTGGATGACAGGACTAGAGTCGCTTTTCGAGGTGAGTTGTTTTGTCACGATCTTTGTGCGTTTCTTTCCGGCAGCTTCTCGGCCCTTCTCGCCTACGTCTCCTGGGGCACCACTTGCATGAGCTTCTGGCAAAGGACCGTCGTGGAAACTGGTGGGGGGAGGGGATAGCGGAGTTAGGCTGGGGGGGCACCCGCGTGATGTGGGCCGCGGCTCCCCCTGCCCCTCCGTGGCCACGCCGTCCAAAGCCGCAAGAGTGGCCACCTTCCTACGTGAACCTTCCCGCTGTGCGGCCTCCCTGCCGCTGGGTGCCAGCCTGCACACCCGGCTGGGGTGGCCAAGGAACCTGGCAACAGGCAGGGGCCGGCCCCACCCCTCACCTCGCTTTCAGAGCCCAGGGTTATGAGGAACCACAATGGGGCGCAGGGCCCGCTGCTGGAGGGCTGGGGCATGCCCTCCTCCTCCGAGGCTAGCCTGTGGTCCCGCAGAGGGGCTGGAGCCCGATGGACACCTGCCACCACAGACTCCGGGAGCACTGATCCTGGGTGGGTGTTGACATCAGGACGGAGGGGTTCCTGCCCTGGGCGCGTGGGGCGGTGAAAGATGACCGACCGGGAGCCGGGGGTCTAGACTGGAAGCAAAGCTTCACCAACGCGACGGCGGGCGGGCGCCGATGAGAGCGCGCAAGGGCCCACGGGCACGTGGTGATGGTGGCACAGGCCTGCAGACCGCCTGACTCCTCCAGGGACCCGCCACGGTACAGGCTGTTTCAGTACAGGGTCCTGAAGCTGGCCTGTCAATCGCACCCAGGACGGCGGTGCAGGGACCCTGCGTTCTCCTCCCCTGCCTTTCTGGGTCAGCCAGCTGCGTTCAAGCCGGAGACAGACGGAAGGATTTCATCGCTCGTCAAAGGCAGCCTGGTTTTCTGGAATCCCTTGTTCTGAGATTAGCTGCTGCCGAGCTGAGCGTCTTAGCCCCGGACCACGTGCGCTAAACGTCACTGCCACCCACGTCCCAGGGCCCGAACCCTGCTGTTTCCATGGGCCCCCCGCCAGGGATGCATCTCTCCTACGCTGGCCGACCCCGGGACCTGGGGACATCATGCGCTCCACTGCTCCTGGACAGTGGGGTTAGGTCAGAGCGCCAAATGGCCCTACTCTGGGGCGGGGGGCGGCGGGCCCCCGGGTGGGGACGAGGGGCGCCCCGGCTGCGGCCCAACGATACTCACAGATGCCACGGAGAAGCCACTTGGGCTTGTTTTTCCACCAGACCCCGAAGTAGTAGACGGGCAGGCCACTGAGGATGATGGTGAAGCCGATGCCACACTCCACGGGGGTCTTCCAGAAGGACACGGCGATCAGGAACAGGCAGGCCAGGATGAAGAACACTGGGAGGGCCAGGTTCACCTGGGGACGGGGACGGGGAGGGAGCTGACGCCAGGCACTCCCTTCCCACACCTCCCACTGCGTCACATGAGTCCCGTCCACCCCGGGGGAAAGCACCGTGTCCCCCGAGCCCCTGCTGGAGGCACCCCCCCCCCCACTTGGGACCCCCAGGGCACACGCTGCACCCCAGCCCCCGCCCCAGCTGAGAAGGGCTCCGACCTCTGGGGCCGCTCCAGCTTCTGCCCGGCCGCGGCCTGCACTGGTTTTCGGAGCCGGCCTCGCGCGAGGTGGGGGCTCCTGACCGTGGGGACCTCGCCTCGGTCCCCCTCCCCGACCCTGACCCTCCGCACGCGGCGCCTGGCGAGGACTGCTCTAAGCACAGGGGGCCCTGACAGGCGACAACCAGCTTGGTCCCTGGAGGCTTCCCGAGGTCAGGGAAGGTCGGCCTCACCGGTTCCCACGTCGCAGGGTGGAGACCCTGGCCCGGCACCCCTCCCGCCGTCACCCAGAGCTGGGACCCGGCGCTTCTGGGAAGACCGCGGCTACCCGCTAATAACACGGCAGCACCTGCCTTCTCAGAGGGCCCTTTGTGGACAGGCTGAGCCGCGGTTTGCACAGCAGGGGGCAGACAGCCCACCCGCAGAGCTCAAGGCAAAGGAGCCACAGACCCGCCCACAGACCCGCCCACAGCCCGGAGGGGGTGGGGGTGGGGCGCCTGTCCCAATTCTGCCTCCCCGTGCCCTCTGCTGGGCAAGCTCATCCTCACGCCGCAGGAGACCCCCACCATGGGCCCTGCCTAACTCGAGGACAGCGGCCACCCCTTGTCCCGGCTGACAAAGAATCAGAGCCCACCACACGCAAGGGCCAAGATGGCCCAGGGCACTGAGGTTCCCGGGTCCCCCTCCCCCCGGAAGAACCCTTCCTGGACCCCGCTGGCCTCTGCAGGACCGCTGGGCGGGGAGCCAGGGAGGAGGCTCACGGACAGGTGCCGACTGCCAGGCAGGCCCACACGCCACCACAAAGAGGACGAGGGACGGGAGCTGCCACCAGCTGGCCACGATGTGAGTGTCGGGGCTCAGGAGGGGCCCAGCCTTCTGGTCCCCCTTTTAGGAGAAACCAGGTCACCCCTGGGAAGGTGACAAGGTGGCAGAGCGCCCGCCTCAGGCCGGGCCGGCACCCGGCTTTCTCCCGGGCAGGGCGAGTCCGGGGCAGGCGCCATGGACAGGCGGACCTCGGGGGGGGGGGGGGGGGGGGGGGCCCAGTTCCGCCTCCACCCTGCCTGGCCTCCCCCTCCCCTTCCCGCCCTGGTGCCTGCTCCTCCCCAGACATGCTGTTCCACACGGCCCCAGGCCAGTCAGGGCCATCGCCCCCCTGGCACTCAGGTTCTCGTGTGCTGCTTCTCCCATGTTAACAGAAGCTCTAGGGGGCCAGAGACTCAGGGGGTCAGTTTTATCCTTTGATGAACCCCCAGCACCTGCATTCACGTGTCAGCACTTAAGAGATTCCCAAGAAACAGTCACTCTCGGTCTAGCGGACAAGCACATCCACGTTTATCTGGCTCGATCCTTACCAGAACGCTCCGGACAAGGGGCCCCGACCCCTGGCTTGCCGAGGGAAGACAGAGACTCAGCGAGGGACAGCGGCCGGCCCGGCCACAAGCCACAGGCACAGAACCACCTGGTTCCCAGCCCAGGGCTCTGACGGACACTCAGACCTTGTTTCTCAGGTGCGTGACTGCCAACCCCCCGACCGGCCCCGGGCCGTGCCGACCCCCCAGCGGCCAGGCCCTCACCTTGATGGGCCGCTCCAGCTCGGGCTTCTTGTAGCGAAGCCACAGCATGCCGATGATGGCCAGGGCCACGCAGAGCCAGTTGAAGAAGCTGAAGAAGTTGATGACGGAGAAAATGTCTCTAGAGAAGGCGTACAGGAGGGTCATGATGCACTGCAAGCAGAGAAACGGGGACGCGGTGAGCAGGACAGCCGGAATGACGCGGGGAAACCACACCTGCTCGCTCTGGCTCCGAAGGGAAGGCCCGGTCTGGACAACACGTGAGTTCTCCAAGGGCAGAGGCAGGAGCAAATGGGAAAACAGTGACGGCGCCTGGATCTTGCGGAAGAGACAGACGCGCCACGGGGAGCAGAAGGGGACGCCCAACCCCGCCCTCGCCGCGGCGTCACTGGCTCACTATGGGGTCGTTTAAACAAATGTGGCGCACCCCGGCCGTGACCACCACGTGGCGGTTTCGATACTGAGACTAAACCCTGCAGTGTTTTAAAACACGTCCGGGGGCGCCGGGGTGGCTCGGTCGGTGAAGCGTCCGACTTCAGCTCAGGTCACGATCTCGCGGTTCGTGGGTTCCAGCCCCGCGTCGGGCTCTGTGCTGACAGCTCGGAGCCGGAGCCTGCTTTGGATTCTGCTTCTCCCTCTCTCTCTGCCCCTCCCCTGCTCACGCTCTGTCTCTCCCTCTCAAAAATGAATGTTAAAAAAAATGACAAGATACAATAAATAAAAAACCAAAACACATCCAACAATCACTTGATCCTTCTCTCTCCGAGAGGTAGACCTAAACCCTCTGTCCGCTGGGCCTACGGGCTCGCACTCCTAACACAGAAAAGCACAGCAATGACGGGGGTGACTTCTGAGCCCAGGTCACAGAACACGTGGCGCGTGCTCCTGCCTGTGGCTGTGTGGCGAGCCACCTGGGAAGAGGCGCCTCCAGCCGCACGAGAGCGGTTCCCCTATGGCCTGGGGGGCGGGGGGGGGGGTCAGTCCCGTAGCGGCCGAGAACTAACTGCCCGGCGCGCACCCGCACAGGCAGACGTCGGACGAGCTGAAGAAAAACGCACAACGTGATCTCGTCGAGCAAGCAAACGCTGTGAGTGCACGGCGCCCACACAGCTCAGGGAGCTGCCTGTCAACAGCGGTCTCCTGGGAGAGTCTTCTCCTCACCCGCTTCCAGGCTGTTCCGAGGTTTTCTGTTTTACAGCCACTACGCGTAGCATTGGGAATGAAAGAATCCGGTGCCCTTTGGCATTCGGTGAAAGCACGTGAGGAAACACTGGCGTCGGGGGGGCTCTGTCTCAGCGTCCACCTCCCGTCTGCAGCCAGCGGACGCCGGGCGAAGCCGCGACAGGCTTCACGTAGAGGGAACGCGCGGCCTCCCGCCAGGGAGCCCCCCAAGGCGGGCCCCGAGGGACGCGCCAGTCTCCCATTTCGACTGGGGCTGGAGGACGGGACTCTGGACGGCACAGCCTGCCTACCGTAAACACGAGGGAGGGCATGGGCGTCAGGAGCCGTGGGTGGATCATGGAGAGGACGGAAGGCAGATGGCCCTCCCTGGACCCCACGAAGAACAGCCTGCGGACAGAGGAGCGAGCGTTCAGCCTCCGCCCCGTGGGCCCCCAGGCGGGGCGGGGAGCCGAGAGGGCCGGGCCCACGGGCTGGGCTCCCCACCTGCGCTTCTCAGGGGCCCTGATGGGCTCAGCGGGCAAAGGGGCGAATTCAGCCTTCCTCGCCTCCGTCCCCCCCTCCGGGCCGTGTTTGACGCGAACCCGTGAGAGATTCCAGAAGGACACAGTCGAGTCGCCTGCGGGCAGGGGACCGGGGGGGCAGGGTAGAGGCCACGGGTCCCGTAGCTCTGCATTACTGGGACGTTTTGACGGCTACGTGTTCCTCAGTGAGGAAGCAGACTTTCGGACACACGCTGGACAGCGCTGTGCAGGGACGGCCCCCCACTCCGCCCCGGCCCCCACAGAGCCCGGGTGACAGGAGGCTGGTCCTGGCGTGGGCTCACCTGGAGGACGTGAAGAGGGACCCGTTGACAGAGCCGAAGCAGGACAGGCCCACGAAGACGGGGATGATCCAGGACATGACGCCCAGGTGATAGGTCCCGAAGTCCTAGGCAAACGCGGAGCGTGAGCCCCCAGGCCCCGCGGCGCCTCCCGGCCCGGCCCCCTCCTGGGGACGGCTTCCTACGTGCTCGTCGGGAGGCTTCTGCGCACGGAGCGAGCCCCCGGGGACTGGACTGCGGGGGGCGGTCCCAGGGACAGGGCCTCACTCCCCGTCCACACCTGCGGGCACTTCCCTCGGGCACCTCTCACGGGCACCCACGTTCCCCCGTCAGCACAAGTGCTACCTCTGGCCGGGCCCGCACACCGGGCCCAGAGCGGGGCTTGGGGTTCGTTCAGAAGGTGCAAGGGGTGGGCGCTGCAGGTGGGGAGACCAACGGCTCTGGGGACCCCCCGCGTGGTCTGGGGGTTGGCAAGGCGCTCAGTCGGCCGCCCCTGTGGGACCCGGAGATGCCGCGCCCCTCCTCGGAACCCAGCGTCCACGATGCCCAGCAGGGGCGGCTCAGGTCATGATCTCACGGTGTGTGAGCTTAAGCCCTGAGTCGGGCTCTGTGCGGACAGCGCGGAAACTGCTTGGGATTCTCGCTCCGTCCTCTCTCCGCCCCTCCCCTGCTCGTGTGTTTTCTCTCAAAACTAAAGAAAGCTAAAACAACCCAATCACTCTGGCTGGGACCACCACAGACGTGCTGACCGAGCGCTGGCCTGGGGGAGGCTGGGCACCAGCATTTTCGAACACCCCGAGCGTGTCACGTGAGCCAGGGTTAAGAGCCGGCACCTTACTCTTTCCCGGGACTAGGCAAGGCACAGCTTGAGCCTCTGGGCAGCGTGTGGTTCGAGGACGAGGGGCCCGGTCTGCTCAGCATCGGGCCTCAGAGATGGCAGAGCGGGCCTCTCGGTGACCCGGCCAGGCCGCAGGGTGGCGTCTTACCACGGCCACAGCCTCCGACGTCAGCATCTGCTCCGTGGACAACGTGGTGAAGTAGGCCAGGTTCGTCAGCACATACACCAGGGTGACGATGGGGAGGGAGATGATGATAGCCAGGGGCAGGTTTCTGGAAAGAAGGGCAGGGGCACGTCAGCTAAGCGCAGCCCGGCGTGGAGCCAGACCGGATGGCGAGGAGCCGGGTCCTGAGCCTCGCGGCGTGGGGAAGGGCCCGGCGGGACGCGTCGCCAGCACGGGTAAGCGGCTGGAAGCTGGCCCCTGCGGACAGGCAGCTGTGTGAGCCGGGGCTGGAGACTCAACCCCCCATCCCTGAGCCCAGGTCCGTGAAGCAGGAATTCCTGCCCGTCCTGAGGGGGGGACCTCGTCTGAGGTCACCTGGCCACCACGTGGCCGGTGTGAGGCTGGAAACCAGCACCCACCTCCCTAGCACGAGTCCTAACCCCAAAGCCCCCCACCCCCACCCCCTGCAAGGCCCCGCGTGGGCCCGTGGGTGGCTGGGAGGCAGAACCTTCTCTCGTGAAGATGACAGAAGTCCCTGTTCACACTCGTACCTGTAGGGATTGATCATCTCCTCCGTGACGAAATTCAAGTAATTCCTAGAATCGAGAGAGCAGAATTTAATTACGCTTCCCTCCCACAATCATTAGGGGAATACAGATCCCACGGGACCCCCCCCCCCCCCCCCGGCTGCTCTGGGCCCCTGGGGACGAGATCCCCGCACCCACCACCACTTGGTGAGCAGCTGGGGACACAGGGTGAGCTGGCACGGCGACACCCTGTCCTGAGGGAAATCAGCCGCCGCCCCCACAGCCTGTCCTTGACCCGCTGCGTCCCCCACCCCAGGCGCCAGCACTGTGTCTGAGGCGGGCTCACGGTCCAGCCTGAACGGCGGCGTCCTGGGCACCTCCACCCGCACAGGCCCGCTTCGTGTGCGGATATTAACGTCCACGCTGAGCACTCAAGGTCAGGCTCAGAGGCCACGTGGAAAGAGACTCAAAGGCGGCCCGCACGGGTTCAGTGCCCGTGCTAAATGGCACCACTCCACTAAGCGTGCCCCGAGGCACCCGTCCGCTGCCTGACCCTCTCCAGCGCCTTCCTCACCTGCCTGCCCGCCAGCCTGCCGCACAGCAGCCACTCTCACGGCTCAGTACAGCCTGGCCCAGGGGCAGGGGCCACAGCGGAGGATCCAGAGGGACGGAAGGCGCCGGCAAGGGCCACAGACAGGGTCCTCGCTCCTGGTGGGGAGAGGCCGAGAACCACCCGGCTCAGGGCCTTCAGCCTAAATGCTTTATGCCCGTCAGCAGAGATCTGTCTCCAGGAGCATCTTCTCAGGGGCCGAGGCGCGCTGCGGACAGCGCCCGGGGCTGCTCTGGAACCCTCTCTGTGCTCTTCTGGGATGCAAGGGGCTAGCGGCGGCCCCGAGAGGCTTTCCTGCCACTCTCCAGAACCACCGTGGAGGGCCAGACTTCTGGATGCTTCGGGGCCCACCCAGCCTGCGTGTCCCAAGGCCCAGAGACCCCGACATTCCGGAACCTACCATCCCCCGTAGGCAAAGAGGCCACTGTACAACGCCAGCACAATGTTTCCCACGTCCAGTTTGGTGCCCTCAAACGAGGACTTGGGATCCAGATTGGACACACCACCTGGAAAAGGCCAAACAGAAAGGAATGCTGGTCAGAGAGCACCGCAGAGACCGCACCGCAAGTTCTGGAATGTTCCTGGAGCAAAATACGTGCCGAGCCACCTGACCCACGCAGGATTCCCAACTCTGCCCGGGACCAGGAGCGAGCAGGTGGAGGACAGCGTGGTCGTGCCGTGGGCCTGGCCGCCAGCCCACCTGGGAGGGGTCGGCAGCTCTGTGGACCCTTGGTTGTGCGTGGTCCATGCGCCCAGAAGGGCAGGTGCGGAGGGGGCGGGCAGCCCCAGTCACCCCAGAGAACACTCCCTGCAGAGTCCGTGACACGAGCCCCGGGCCAGTGGCGCCTGGGCCTGACTCTGCGCTCTCCTACCTGCAGTGCTGGGAACGTGACCCGTCAGCAAGCATCAGCATGGAACTTCCTGAAACTGACTCCGAGGTGTCCCTGGACGTGACCCCGGGGCTGCCCAAGGGTCAGTGTCGCCCACAGCCAGTGGGCCTGCGGGCCCCCCGGGGATGGGAGGGTGGACGATGCCAGGGGAGCCCAAGTTCTCAAGGGACCCCACACCACCCACAAGTGACCGCCTCAGTCACCCCAGGAACAGGACGCGACGGAACGTGAGGATGTTCGCAGAGGGGACGATGGAAGGGAGGTTCCCATAAAGCCTGTCACCCCCTTCCCTGGGAGGCCTCAAAAAGAGCACAGAGTTTCCTACAGCAAACACCGCAGTGGGGGGGGTGGGGGTGGAGAGAAGGGACCCCAATCTCTGTTTCTGGGTCCATTTTCCTACGCTGATCTGGACTCTGCCCTCAGGCCTGTGTGTCCTGACCCCACAGGTGTGCTTGGGCCTTTGGTCCCCAGCCTGAGCTGAGAGGTGGATGTGGGATCCTTGAGGTGCCCAGCCCCCGCCCCCTGATGAGGCCACGGTCTCGTGAGGAGCTGAACAGACCCCGGGGCGGCTGGCCTCTCACCCAGCCCGCTGCCCGCATGTGACCTGTGTTGGAGACCCAGGTCGTGGGACTGCCTGGTCACAGGGTGGTCACCAGGCTGGGTAGGCGGAGACAGTGCCGAGTGCTGGCTCGGGACAGCACACCCTTCAACAACACCCCACAAGAGCGCCCGGAGCCCCTCTGGGCTCCGTCCTGGCGGCTCCCCTATGGAAATGGTCCAGAGTGTGTCCTCCTTTACGTCTGCAGAGCTCCGCCGCATCCCGCAGCCCTGTCCGTGTACTTTTGCTGTGCAACAGCTGGGGAAACTGAGGCCGGGGCCACCTGCCCTGGGGGTGGGGAACTGCCAGCACACAGTGGGATCTAGGATCGTGAGGGCTAACGGGTCTGACCTCAGGCACTGCGTGCGTGTCCACACCACCCTACACCTCCCAGAATGCCGCGCTGCTCCAAAGGGTCTGGGGGAGCCCGATGAGACGGCTCACAGGTCCTGCAGAGACTTCCAGAGCATTGGTGGTCTTTCACAATAAAGGCTCCTCACGAGTAACGCGGGCTTGTCTCAAACCTGTAATTCTCCCGTCAATCTGCCCAGTTTTCCTATTCCTACTAGGATACGCCTCTATGCACCCTGGTTACTATTCAAGTTAAGTTTCTTTTTTCACGTGCTGGGATACGGGTTTGGGAGCAGTTGTTAGAAGTGGCCCCCACCCGAATTAGAGACACTGTGTGCGTGCGTGTGCGCATGTATTCACGTGTGTGTGATCCGTGCACAGTGTGTGTGCACGTGTGGGCTGGAGACGCCCCAGGCAGGCGGATGGCTCTGGCTTTTGGTGACCACCACCCACGGGAAAGGCCGGTGGCTCAGAAGGACCCCTGTGCCCTACGGATCGAGTGCTGGCACAGGGATAAAATTCAAGGCTTGATATACAGCCCTGGGGTTTTCAGGTAAGAGCCATAAGTTTTCAGCCCCAGGCCCCGTAGCCTCAGGGTTCTCACCAAGGGGTCACTCGTGCTGCGGTCACCAGCTCAGCGTTCTGACACGGACACACGGTCCTCCGCCTGAGACGAACGTGCCGGGCACAGAACTCCTGATGTAGAACAGTATTTTCTGGGATTTACAAGCTTGCTTTTGCAGTGTCTAAAATGCCAGGAAGATACTAGCTGCTCGGACCAAACACAGATTAAAGAATCTCACTGGGGGCCTCAGCCAGGTCTCTCCCAAATAGCCCATGAGATTTCTTTCCTAGGACCAGCGTGGCCGGGTCATCTGCCGGGACCTCCCTCAGTTGTCTGGGGCCTCACTCTGTCTGCAAAGTGCCCGAGGTGCCTTGGAGGAAGGCGGACATCCCAGCACCGCCAGACCCCGCAGCGTGGAGCGTGGCTGGCGGGCCTCCTGCTCTTGCCCCAGCATGGGCTGGGGCAGGCACCGGTCAAACCTCAGCTAGTTCCTCCAGGCCGTCACCTCCCACAGGCACGGTGGGCCCGGCGGCGGCACACCAGGGACACAGGGAGGGACAGGAGCCTGAGCTGCCTCGAGAGTGGCCGGCTCGCATGCGTCCCCGGCAGGGCTCCTGGCCGTGCTCAGCCTCGGCCTGTGCTGGACGCCGGCCCAGGAGGGAGACCCGTAGCTCCTCCGGGCTCCCGACCAAATGCTGGCCAAGCACGCGGCCCCTCCTTCTTGACGGGCATCAGAGAGTGGGCGCTGGGTCTGCCGGCTCCGTGTGGCACTTGGCCTGGGCGGCCACTCAGGGACACTGGCTGTGCCTGCCCTCACTGTCCTGGTGTCCTGCTGGGGCTGGAGCCCTAACAGCAGGCATTCTGGAAGGAGGTCTGGAGAGCTGGCGGGAGGCCCCGCCTGCCCGTCTCCAGGCCAGCGAGAAGCGGGCGAAGACAGCCACACCTCCGCTGAATGATGTGTGTCGGCAGCTGCACCGAGCCCGGCGGCGACGGAGGCGGTGAGCAGGGGGTGGGGCGCAGCAAAGAGACACAGACTGTCCTGGTGAGGAGGGCAGACTCTAGACCCCACGCGTGGTCTCCAACACCGGCCTGCCCTCGGCAACCAGGGGATGTACGGCCACGTCTGGAGACACTGGGGGCTATCGTGGCTGGGGACATTTAGGGGGCAGAGGCCACGGGCGCTGTTGGACACCCTGGAAGGCAGAGGGCAGCCCCCAGATGGCAACAATTCAGGAACAGAAGCCCGGTCCACACACCGCTGCTCCCGTGGCTGGGGCAGACGCGTGAGCTGTGCCGGCCGTTCACTCCCCCAGACCCCAAACTGGGCTGCACTGGACAGAGGTGAATGACAACAGTCCCCTGATGGCCACTGTGCTCCAAGCTGACCAGTCGGTCTCTGTCCCCACCGGGCCCCAGCCCACTCTGTGAGCAGGCAAGACTGATGGCCATGGACAGACAGACGGCACGTCCTGCTGTAGGCTCCGAGTGGGGGGCAGAAACCCTGGGACCCACAACTTACCGGGTCCCCTGTGCCAGCGCCCCTTCTCTGCAATTTTTCTGCAGACCTCAAAGCGGCCTCGAACTGCTGCCTCAAGAGAAGGCAGCTTGCCACCTCGGTGGGCCCGGCCCTCTGCTCTTCCGTGCCGCGGGCTAGCCCGAAGCCCCTCTGCTCAAGTCTGCCCGTCCCAGCCCTAAATCCCCTAAGTCGCGGCCACTGCCAGCGCCCTCCCGGACGGGCCGCGAGGAATGTGCACGCCAACGCACGGCCAGACGTGCCCGTCGGCAAGCTGTGATGTCCCGGCAGAGCCTGCCTCCCACCCACTGGGACCCCCTGAGAAGCGGGGTAATTGGCGGGGGGATGCTCAGAGGCCCCAGGGAGCTGCTCTCAGAGAAAGCCAGCCCAGATCTCTGAGTCACACGGACGCAGCGATGGGAGTCATGGATGATGGGTGGGGGAGGGCACCCAGTGGCCCTTTTTCCCACCAGGGAAGTGTGCTAGACCCGTGGCTCCTGAAAGAGGACAAGGGCTCCCTACAGGGTCTGCGGCTCCTGAGACCCAGCCCGACCTCTGTGTGGGAGGAAGGCCTGGTCAGGCGTTCCCAGGCCTTCTCTGGGGCCCTGGGAGCCTGTCAACGCCCCAATCTGGAAATGGGCAGTGGGAGGCAGCTGCAGAAAATGCCAGAACTCTAGGTCTGGCCAAGCCCCATCCCCACCCAGTGCTTTCCCACAGCCAGACCAGCCCAGGGGCACCCCTCCTGGGACGGGGACACCACGGGAAAGTCATCCCAAACTGGGGAGCATCCACCGTGCTGGAACCTTCCGCCTCTGCTCCCACTTTATCCCTCTGGGGCCCCAGGGGATGGCCGTTTATGTCAAGAGATATGCTGAACAGGGTCCCCCCAATTCATGTCAGCCCAGAACCTCTGAATGTGACCTGATTTGGAAAAGGGTCTTTGAAGATGGAATTAAGGTAAGGGTCTTGAAATGAGATCGTAGATGAGGGTAGGCCCTGAAGCCCACAAGTGTCCTTACAGGACACAGAGGCCACTGGGAGAGGCCCGGGGGACGAGGCAGAGAGGGCACAGTGCTGCAGCCACAAGCCCAGGGACGCCAGCAGCCTGAACAGACAAGCAGGAATCCCCCTGAGTTTCAGAGGGAACGCAGCCCTGATTCTGGACTTTTGTCCCCCAGAATTGTGAGGAGGACAACAGGACACTGTCTGCAGACACACCGGCGGGCCTCACTCTGTCTGGGTCAGACTCACTGGTCTCCACTCTGTGCCTCACGGACGTGCCTGGGATAAGCTGTGGCCTCGGGCTCCTGTTCTGTAAAATGGGCTGTCACCCGTGGGGCCACCAGACCTCCCGGGCAAGTCAACTCTGCACAATCAGAGCCCTCAGTGGGCCTGGGGACAAAGCACAGCGATGGGTCTCCAGCTCCGTCCAGACACCAGCATCCTCGGAGAGGGTGCATCCTGCCGGCCAGTTCACCAGGTTCTTCTCTCCCACTGTCCCACCCCGGGGCGAGTCCCAGACGCCTGGTGTCTGTGCTCCAGCTCTGCTTGAGGTCTACGAACCGGGCAGGAATCTGGGTCTGGGGAGGCTGAGAGGTCAGTGCTTGTTCACCTGGCCAGCGTCTGTCGCAGACGCCCCCGTCTTTTAACCCCTTGGAAGAGCTGACCCCTTGGAGGAGCTGGCCCCTCGGCCTCGAGATCTGCTGCAAACCTCAATTCCCAGTTGAAAGGGGCCCACTCCCTACTGAACAGGCCGCCAGAGACCCCTGGGAACGAACCGTGCCCAGCGCGGGGCTCTGTGGCTGCTCTGCCCCCACCTCCCGTTCCTGGCCGCCCCAGGGCACAGGCGAGCCAGCAGGAGCTTTGATCTCCTGCCACAGGGTGGCCCAAGCAGACCATGTGATTTCGAATCTGTTACAACTCTGGATGCTGAGTTAGTGCAGAGGCGTGCAGACCCAAAGAAAAGGCCTCAACTAAAAATTATCAAAGAACATCCACAGGAAAACACCACCAAGCCTGCCTCGATGGTAGCTTTGCCACGCCTTCCCAAGTAGCCCCGTGACCTGTGGCTCTCAACGTTCAGCGAGGAGATGGGTCACGGGCACCGGCCACCAGGTGATGGCCCTGCCCCATCCCACAGTCCCATCCCTGTTCCTGGGCCACAGGTAACCGGTGCAGGGTAGAGAACCGAACCCTAGCCCTACATGGCCCGTTATAGGGTCCTGCGATCCCGGCCCAACCCTGAGCCCCGCTGAAATGAGCCCTGAAGTCCTCTGCGAGGGGAGGCTAGGCTTGGGAACACTGAGGGTGTCTGGCCCCCCACTTTGAGGGGCAACAGCCCACTTCCTCGCTGCCAGGCTTGCCCATCCTGCCGGGACCGTCTCCCCCCATCCCGAGACCCCCTGTCACTTTGGGACAGTGCCCAGACACAGGAGATAATCAACACGGAAGCCAGGAGCCTCCACTTGTGGTACAAACCACGGCCAGGTGTCCTGGCAACTGGGACGAACGTCCCAGAAGCGGGGTGAACTTCTGTGAGCTGCTGGGGGCTCGGGAGGGCAGGGGGCTGGGGGGCAGGACTGCCTGGCGCATGGAGACTGCGCCTCCCACGACCTCCCTCAGCAGAGGGCATCGTGCAGGGGGACGCGGCGAGGGAGGAAGCACTTGTATCTGTACAACTGGGCCGTCCACACCGGCCGCTCTCCCCCCTCCCGATGCTGCAGCCCACGCAAAACCACAAGGGTCCCATTGTGTGCCCCCCGGGAGGGGCCTGGGCACAGGGACGCGCCTGTCGCAACCCGCTCCCACCTTCTGGGCTGGGAAACGCCTACTTGGCTTCGGGAACAGCCTGACCTCGGGGCCACGGCACCTGCAGGGTGTCCAGTAAGGAGCCAACAGAACAAAAGACACAGCAGGTGGAGGCGGCCGGCAGGTACGGGCCTCAAAGGGCCTCTGTGGCCTCCCCGGCCAAGCGGCCCACGCTTTGTGCGGCAGCCACTGGGTCTGAAATGCTGACCTGAGTTCTGTCTCCCCTTTGGAGGACGCTGGGAGCAAATGCAGACAACTCACGTGACGCCGGGCCCGCAGGCCCGACCCCGCGGGGCCCCCCAGCCCCAGCCACAGGGTAGCTGAGCTGCTCCCACGCGGGACGGCTTGGCCCGGGACCCTGCAGAGCAGTCTCTCTGTTCGACTCTGCGCCTGCGTCCAGCCTCCCCCTCCCGTCCTCAGTCCTGGTCCCGGCTGGCGCCTCGTCCGCCTGCCCGTCTGCAATTCTCCTGTTCACGTGCTGTCTGGGGTCCCCAGCCCACGGCCGAGCTCTGGCCAGCAGGGGCCACCGGGGCCAACAGACTTGTACTCGGGGCCCGGGAAGTTCTGGCGAAGGACGGTGTGATGAACAACTGCTCGCAGGTCTCGAGATAACGAGCCCAGTGGGGCCCATGGCTGACCCATGGCTGGCTGGCCTCAAGTCCCTTCTGCGGCCCTTGGGCCCACCGGGGTGCTGGGGGTGGGGGTGGGGGTGGGGAGGACACCGACCACCATGCCCGGCGGAGCGGGGCGCCCGGGGTCTGCGCGATGCTTGGGCACAGCCAAGCCACCAGCACGGGGACCCAGGGCCTCTGGCAGGCGGACCTACGGACTCCACCGTAGGAGAAGGGGGTCGACGTCTGCAACGTGTCCCCCAGAAGGGAAGGCATTCGTCTGGGAACGACATAAATCTCTTGAGGAAAACCAGGAGACAGATTCTACAGGCGCTGCACTGTATCCCAAGTTGAAGAAGGAATTGCTCTGGGGAGGAGGAGGCTTTCGACAGCAACACGATTATAAACATATTAGGTATTCTAGCTGAACAAAAGCCCTTTGCTATCCCTACTGAAATCTGTTTTTACAAAAGTCAGGTCGCCCCCTCCACATTCCTCATCATACCAGCCAAGCAAATACCTTCACGGGCAAGTCTTTCGAAGGCCGAGCGTCCTGGCTACACAAAGCCTGGTCGGCTGGGTCCCACCCACCAGGCCAAGCTCCTCACGAGGCTTCAGAGTTATTCAGCCCCGACCAGGGTCCTCGAGACCCGAGGAATAAGGAGAAAGATAAGGTCTTGTCTTAAAGAAGAGGCCAGAAGCCGAGCCCCAGGACGGCTCCCGGAGTGCGGCGGGAGCGCCCAGAGGCACGCACTGGGGCACGTCCCGCCCCCGCCCCCAGCCCTGCCCGGGGGGCTCACCCGAGCGTGGGTGGGTGATCTGACACCACTGAGGCCGAGGCACCGGTTGGACACACTCTCAGCATGACGTCCAGCTCCTGAAGCAGTGACCTACCTTCCACAGAAAGTGATCTGGAAATCAGCCGCAATTTCCCCTTCGATGCCGACAGAACCAGAGCCCCTGGGTGCTGGGTGGTCAGAGCTTCCTACACGTTAACGTGCTCGATGACGACAATCTGCCCAAACTCTCTGGATTCTTGCTGCCACTTTACTAGGTCAGTGTGGACCAGCACGTGGGCCTCTCTTTACCCCCAGAAGAGGGCCCGTGAGGGCAGGCACTGTGGCGGCCACCGCAGCCCCGCGTGCACCCAATTCTGCAGAGTCACGCGCGCTCCCCTGCACAGGCCCGTGGTCTGTGGACGCTGGGTCCCCATAAATCACAGTGCCCCGCGTGGCCATTACAGGGAAGGAAACAGGAGAGTCCGGAACCACAAGATGAATTTCTGGGTGTCACAGCAGACGCTCAGAGGACACGGCAGGTGTGGGGCCACGAGGGGTTTTCTACCCACTCCACGCCCAGCTAGCCAGCAGCTGGGTGAAGAGGGTGGACGGGAACAAAGACGCCTGCAGCTGCCCACGTGGGGTGTCACAGTGGGGAAGACTGGCACCAGACCTGCAGCTTGGTGCCAGCACGGACCTTGGACAACGTAAACCCGGTCCGAATCCCGGCTCGCCCCCACGACCAGGGGAGTCAGGCTGGGGTGGGGGGGCACCGGGTACTGCCTTCCCGCACCCCAGTGCCCTGAGGGCACGCAGAACGGGGCCAATGCAGGGGCCGGGGACACGAGCTCCGCCTGTGTACCCCTCGGCGACCTTCTCTGAAGGGGCCCTCAGGAACTGCCCTGCACCAGCCGCTGCGGGATCTCTGATGCCCTCCCCTGTCCGCAGGAGAAACTTTACTTCTGTTCCCGGCGCTGCGGGCCACACCACCACCGAAAGTCGCCAGACGTCATGGCGGGGGGGGTGTTCCCACATCCTCCCCATCAGACAGGCCCTTAAGATTTGTGCTCCTGGATGCGAGATCCGCCTCAGCAACAGGCAAACCAGCAAGAGCTCCACCCCGTTGCGCCCTCCACGCGCTGGCACAGCGCTAAGGTCACTCTGCGAACCCCCACGTCGCCATCCGACCCCTGCCCTCAAGTGTGGGTAGGAGAGTGAGGTTCGGAGGGGACGGGGCGGGTCTGTTTCTCCCCATCGCTTGCGGTGGGTTTAACTTGTGGGGGGGTGATGCTCAGTCTCTCTGCCGACGGCTCAAATGAAACCATGCGCACGCGGGGCATTTGGGGACGGGGGCCCAGAGGTTACACTCACCCTTCCCGATCTGGATGAAGCCCAGGAGAATGATGAGGGCCAGCGCCAGGAGCTTGGCGGCAGCGAAGGCGTCCTGGACTCGGGTGGCAGCCTTCACGCTGTAACAGTTCACGGCCGTGAGCAGCACTGTAGAGAGAGGGCAGCAGTGAGAAGGCAGCCGGCGGGTTCCGCTATGCTTGACCTTCTCCAGGCCCAAGGTCAAAGGCGGAGGACTGCACCACTTGACTCTCGACGAAGCTACGGTCCCACAAGCCCCCGGGACCGTCATCAAGGAGTTTCAACGGATGAATTTCCACCTCCTACGGGGGGAGGTCACCACGGCCGGTCCCGCCCCTCCCCCACCCCACCTGCTGCGCACCTGGGCGGCCCCGCCTTCGGAGCGTAGGTTGCAAACGCACATTTGCACTCGCACATTTGCACTCGCACATTTGCACTCGGAGGAGGCTGCGCTCGCTGTGCACGCCTCTCACGGTTTCAGCACGATTTAGGTGCCCGCACAGCCCACCTCACTTCCTGAAGGCAAGGAACCCTTTCTGCAGAGAGAACCTGCTGGAATCCCACCGAGGAAACGGGTGAGATACTAGTAGCACAAAACGATTTCACAAGCCAAGTGCTGGCACCACGGGGCGATTCTGACACGCGAAGTGGGGACTTAAGGTGAGGCCACAGCCCGGGGCGCGGGGGGCCAACACCACTCAGGCGGGTCCAGCTGGTAAAGAACACAATAGGCACTCACCCCCGCCCCGTCCTACTGCTATTTTCACAGCAAACACTGAAGACAAAATCACACGTATCACAGACGGCCCCCCCCCCCAGCCCCCCAACGTGGAAGGGAGGGGAGATGGGACTGGGCAGGGGGCGCTGCCCAGGCAGGCTGCCAAACCAGGCTCCATAAGCTCGCCTGGACACGCACACCCAAGCCCCGCCGGGGCTCCCTGTGGGACCCCGGACCTGAGCCAAAGTTGGGATATTCGGGTGTGCAGGAGACACGGGCAAGTAAGTGCTCAGGGACCTCATGGCCACTCCATAAACTCACAGCAAAACAAAATTATTCTAGAACAAAGGAAAGAAACAAATGCTCAACACCGAGACCTTCCGATTCACTGTTTCTAACTCTCATATGCTCAGGTGGTCTACAATGCAGACAGACGCTCTAAGGGTGAGCTGGTCACGCTCTGGTCCTGACTCTGGGCACAGCACCTTCACGAAGGTGCTAGAAATCGGCTGTGCAGGGACTACTCACACCAGGAAATCCTCGAGAGCACATGGCTGGAGCTGGGAGGGGCCTCTCCATGAGTCCCCCCAGGCCCCCTGCCCTCCCTAATCCTCGGGAGAGAGCTCGGGGCTGGTCCTTCCACACTGACCAGCAGGGCTGGAGCTCGGAGGGGTCTCTCCATGACCCCCTCTCCCCAGGGCCCCTGCCCTCCCCCCTTCTCTGAGGACCGCAGAAAGGTAAGAAACACTGGCAGGATCTGCTCACGTTTCCTCTCTGCCGGTCACAGCCAACCCAGGGCCGGCAGACCCCAGGTGGCTCCTTTCCCCAGCCAGAGTAATTACATGTAATTTTACAGTTCGGGGAGTAGGACCCAAAGAAATAAATCCACACTAATGAAGTGGATGAGGCAGTTCAGGTAGAAGAAAAACAGGAACTCTGCCCGGCGTGCTCTGGAGAAGATTAAGGCTTCACCGGCCACCTGCTTATCGCTCCAGGAAATTAACTGACACCTTAATAGCACCCTCCCCCACTCCCATTTTCCTCCGCTGCCCTGAGCTCTGGCTGATGCAACGGCCTACCAAGATGGTGCCCGGCAGGAAGGGTTCAGGTGGAAACTGTCCTGAGAGCAGTTAGCTGCCCTTCCTAAGCTGAAACAGTCAGAACGTCCCGGCACTGGGTGACAGCACAGAGCTGCTACGTTTGGGCCTGGCCTGGACCCCGGCCCAGCCCCCTGGGCTCCTCGGCGGTGGTTCTGCACCTGCAACCTGCAACGGCCAGGTCCGCAGTAAAATGAGCTGCCTCAGGGCGGTGGGGCTCAAGACACAATGTCCACGTCCTGAAGTAGGAGCCGCGCCCGGCCAAGATGAGGGACCGAGGTGTGCCCGGGGCAACCAGCACTGGTGACCTTCACTGTGTGGCCCCGGGGAGCGGGCACAGGCTCCGTCCAGGCCCTCAGAGCCAACAGGGAGATGGCTGTGGTGTATTAACCACGTCAGCACTGCCATTCTCAGCACAGAAGACGAAACAGAGGCTCACAGCGGCCCCCTGTGCCGAGGTGTTAGGGGGCAGACCCTCTGGGGCCCTTCTGACACCCCCCAGGAATCGCAGTGAAGGCCAGGGACAGGATGAATTCCCTCTCCCTGCACTGGTACTGATCCAACCTGCCGCGGGGCTGGGATCCAGGATGGAAGGGCCCTGAAGGTGAGGCCGGGCTCGGGGCTGTTCCTTCCTGCCACTCGGTCCCAGGGAGCCTCTGCACACCGAGAGGGTGGGGCCGCCGGGGGCTTTTCCGGGACGGCCTCACATTTCCTTATGTGGGAGTGTGACCACCTTATAGGGGAAGTGGGGAAGGACTCTGGTGCCTCGGCAGCTAGCATTCCGCCGCTCCCACCCCCCCCCCCACCAGCCCCAGAGCGCATTCGGCAAGAGGCCGGCCCATTGCATCATTCCTCCATTCATGCCCCGGGAGGGGGAGGGGGAGGGGAGGTGTGGCGTAGCCGAGGCGGGAGCCTGCTTCTTCCGCCAGCCCTGCCCCCCTGAGCCACGCCAGGCTCTAGAAACCCGGAACGGCAGTGCCGGCAGAGCGCCACCGGCTCTGGCGGCACGACTTGCTCCCTGGGGTGTCTCCACACCTCTCCCCGTTTCTCAGGCTCCAGGACGGGGAGCTGGCTTGCCCAGAGACCCCAGCTCACGGGGGCAGGACAGAGGCCGGGGCCACTCGGTCCCGCTACTCCAGCTAGAACACCCTGAGCCCCAGGCAAGGAGGGCCGGCGGGCTGCAGGCTGGAGGGGAAGGGAACTGATCACAGAACAAACAGGACCTTGTAACACTTACTTCTTTTAGAAAAGGGATTGAAACATCTGATGAAATTCTAATGTTCACTTACTTTTGGCCAACGAGTAAATAAATGCTTGAACATCCTCCTTAGTGTTCCTTTTTAAAACAGTTTCAAAATGAAATGTAATCTTAAGTAAATACACGAATTCATCAGGGACCCACTGTCCTGTGGCCTTGACAGAAGCAGCCCCGGGGTGGCGTCCAGAGCAGTGTCCGTGCATTTCGGCCACCCTGCCTTTAAGCTCCTACACCTTGACAAGATGCCTTCAGAAGGGGGGGGGGATGCTGGGACTCTGGGTGGGAGCCCTGCAGGCTAGCTGTGTTGTCCCCGTCCCCCGTGGACTCGCAGCCCTCCGCGGCCGGGAGAGGACAGGTAACCGCGGGGCACTGCCCAGCGGGCCGGCTGACAGGCAGATGCGCTGTCGGGGAGCTCCCCACGCTGGCACCCCCAGATAAGCACGATGGAGTTGGCACACGGAGGCAGCTGGGGCCAGGGAGATAAGCCGGCTTTGGGCTGCCTGAGGACAGCCAGGAGCGGGCTGGGGCATCCACACCGGGAGCTTATCCTTCAGGGGTGTGTCTGTCCCATCCTTGTCCTGCCGTGACCTCGACCACCTCACGGGCCAGCAGGGGCCCCACTTGCGACCCCACCTCCTGTCCAGATACACCTCGATGGTGGGCAGTGCAGCCCAGTGAAGGGGGACAGCCCCACGGCCTCACAGGACACCTGATCACAGTCAGAGCCTGCCCCCGGCTCCAAGCCTGACTAGGGGGCTTCCGTTCCCGTCTGCAGACTCCCCCTCCTCGACCCTGAGCACAGGGTGTCCTGGGGGTGCGGCCACCGGTGGTTGTCAGATGTGACTCAGGACACGCTCCCCGCTCTGCTTCCCCAGACCTAGTGGGGCCACCTTCACAACAGCACAGGTGGCTGTGAGTGGGGGAGGGGGGAGCATACTCACCACCACCACTCAGGCCACCAGCCTCCTCCTGGCCCTGGCCTCTGCCCCTGGGAGGGGGTTATGTGAGCAGGACCCAGCCTGGCCCCACCTGACTTCTAGAAAACGGCCTGTTAGGTGTTCCGTTGGCTCATTCAGCTGTTCCCCTCACGCAGAGGGGAGGCTCAAAATGCAAGGGGAGCCTGTTTTCATTTAAAAACAGCAAAAGAAAACACAAAAAAAGCACACCAACTGAAGGTACCATGCTGATGAATTTATCAGGCCCAGTGATCAGGCCTGTACTTCCTCAGGTAACAAAACCAGCAAGGATCTTAATAACAAGAACAGTGTATGAGCACCTGCTCTATACGCAGACTCACTCTATCATTCAGTGCCCTCCACGCACAGAAGCTGGCCCATTCCCTCTGCTGACCTGAGGTCAAACACACCAGGGGAAGGTCATAAGCAAGCCCAACAGAACCATCCAGAAAGCACAGCATCTGGCTACTGGCCAGTACCTGCTGATCAGGAAATCAAGTCCAATGTCCCCCCAGGCGGCCGCAGTGATGGACCCACCTCGTTCCTGGACCAAGGATCTGCAGGGACTGTCCACCCCCCCAGGATGGAAGGACCCAAGGTCAGAGCCCCCAAGCCTAGAACCTCACTGCCTGAGTCCTGCTGAAGAGCCACTAGTGAGCAAGGCTACCTCACACAGATGGGGGACTCACTGGCAGGAAATGGCCAGATGGCACGGAGACGCAGGCAAATGAGCACTGTTTGACCAGAGCTTTGCTGGCAGGCGGGAGGCAGGAGAGGAAGTGGCCGTCAGGCTGTGTCAGTTCCAGGAAGCTCGGCCAGCCTGGTCCCCCGGGTGTGCCTGGGGCAGCCCCGGGCCAAGGAGCAGAGCCGGCCTAAGACCTGGGCCCCAGAAAGCGGCCAGGCTGTCCCCTGGAGCCTACCCCCCCGCCCCAGTCAACATCACGGTGTTCGAACCCCAAGCCTCGGCTGCAGGTGTCAGCTCCCGGGGCAGCAGCCGGTGACCGCACACTCGCTTAGGCTCTGCGAGCTCAGGCTGGCGTGGCCAGGCAGCGGGTGGAGCAGTTATCCAGGGGCCTGACTTCCGAAGGGGCGCCCAGCCGCTCGGCGGGTCTCGTTCTGCCTCTGCCGTATCTATGCGAACCCACCCAGCACGCTCAGGGGCCCAGAGCTCAGCAGGTGCTCAGGAGCGTGGGGCTCGCTCAGGTCCAGATGTCCTCGGGCTCACTGCGAGCCCCCCTTCCAACAGGGCCTGGCAGCCGTGATCACCTGCCCCCCCCTTCCTCCTTTCCTGCCTTAACTTTCTCATCCCTGCCAACGCAGATAGGGTCTCAGGCTCCAGGGAGCCCAGAGGCCCCTGAGGGCCTTGTAAGAGAGCCAGTCGGGGCCCTACTCCAGAGCGCGAGATTCCAGCCAAGAATCTGCATTCCTAACTGTCCTGGTCCAGAGATCCCACTCGGAGAACCCGAGGGCGGCTTCACCTTCTTTGGGCTCCAAGAAAATGAGTACGTGGGACCCAACAACACCCCGGAACCGTCTGAGAGGGCCGACCTCACTCTGGAATGTGCTAGAACACTGAACCAGTTCAGGTGACAGCCTGGCTCCAAGGAGTTGTTGAGATGGGACCCAGGGCTCCCTCGGCTCCCTTGGCAAAGAGGCCACTGCCTGCGGGAGAGGCCAGCGGGGACACCGGCTCTCAAGCACCGCCCCCCCCCCCAGGTCTTGCTGATTCACTGCTTTTCTGTGAAAAGAAATAACTGATAGGCTAATATCACATTTTCAAATTCCCCAGAACACTTGGCTTTTCAAGTTCAAACGACCAGCCCTGGAATACATGTTTCCGTATTTTTTTTTTTCCATTTTTAACCAGGGCTGGGTGACAGCTGACCCCACGGCCCGGCAGGCCGGGGGTGGGCGTGGGGTGGGGTGGGGGTGTCGGCCAGCCTCAGGAACGGGGCTGACGCATTCGTTTCCAAACACGCCAGCAAGAGGCAAATTCGGTCTGCTCCGAAATCTGCCAGCGCCCCTGGCAGACAGCGACTTCTCACTGTGGCGGGCTTCTCTGAGGCACGAGTCCTGGAGAATGGGGGGGGCTGTGCCTCAGCTCTGAGCGCATCCCCGCCTTCTGAGCTGCTGTGTGATCTGGGGCAGGCTACTTGGCGCGTCTGGGCCGCCTTCCTCACGGCAGCCGGGGGCGAATTCACACGCGGGCTCAGCGGTACTCCACCTAGGTCACCACAGGGTGTGCAGGTCTGTGCGGGACAGACCAGGCCGTTGCTCCCAAGACCCAGTGCCTGGCGATCTCCGCGGTGGCCCAGAACCACTGCCCACCCCCCCCCCCCCCGCTCCTTCAGCACTTTTACTAAAGAAGGAAAAGGAGAGAAAAACCTGCCGGAGGTGCGGCCCCCGAGGGTGAGAGCACGGCCGAGCATCCAACCCGATGCCCTCCCCTGAGAGTTGGGTAAACGGAGCTCAGAGAGGTTGTCTGACTTGCCAAAAGTCACACAGCCGTCACCAAGGGAGTGGGGAGAGACGCTCAGCTCTCCCGAGTCCAACTCCCGAGCTCTGGCCCCTGGAGCGGGGGCTTCGATCCCAGCTCCTCGTGAGAAGCACCACCCACCCCCCAACCTGCTGACTCGGACGTACAGTCAGGCTGACACCCACCGATGGGGGCAAATCCCACAGAGACCCACCCACCACGCGCACACCCGTGATTCAAGTGTCCTGGGCACCGTCTAAAGGGAGGGGCCGGGTGGGTGCAGGACAGTGCCCTGTGCTGGTTTAGACCAGAGTCTGAAGCAGGCCGTCCCCTCAGCGTGGGGCCTTGGACAGGCGTCTGCCGCTCTCTGGACGGTGGGTTTCTCGCGCGGGCCCGGAGGGACTATGCTCAGAAGAGTGCCAGCCAAGAGCATCCCGGGTGGGCATCCCCCCTGCGGGCCCCCCATTAGGCGACAGGGCCTTCCTGGAGCTATAGTGTCTCCCTCCCACCGGGTAAGGTGGCCCCAGGACAGGGCCCAACCCCGACTCTGCTCCCTGGCCTCCAGCCCTGACACCGCGAACTGCGGTCTTCACGTAGACCGGACGCCGCTGAGGCTCCGCGAGCCCCGCCACCTTGGAGAAGAGCCAAGGTTGACAAGCCCTCCCCCTCCGTGTTCCGGAAGCGGCTCACTGCCAAGAAGCCCCCGCCCCTGGAGACCCTCACCCGTGACAAGCCCGGCGCGGGCCCTCAAACTGCCTCTGCGCCCCGGCAGTGACGAGCGCAGCCGCTCTACCCCATGGATCCGCCCGAACAAAATGCCCACTAACCAAGCCGTGGTCCGGCCTCCCGGCCTCCCAAGACCCCCGACCCTGGTGCCGCTCAGGGCGAGCCAGCAGCCCGGCCTCTGGGGGGGGGGGGGGGGGACACTCCTCTAGCAGCGCCCCACCCGGCCGCCCTCCCCCCACGCCCACCCCGGACCCTTCCCTTAGCTCCGGGGGGGGGGGGGGGGGGATGTCTAAGATGATTGTAGGAAGACCCCCACCCCCCCCAACCACACACACACACACCGCGCCCAGGGCCTGCTAACGCGTGAGTGCTGCTGCACGGGTGCCCAGATTACAGGTGGCTCCAGCCACCCCCACCCCGCTCCAACTACAGGACCCACACCTCACAGGGCAGGGCCATAGCTCCTGGTCCCTCCCCCAGCCCGTCCACTGCTGCCCTCCCCAGGCACATCTGCCCTGCCGTCTTTCATTTCTGGACAGTCCCTGTCACCTGCCCCCGCTGTGATGAGATTGTTGACTCACACCCTCCGCAGGATCGGCCTGTGCGCCCCCGCTCTGAGCTCTGGAACAGCGGCCCGGAGAGGCTAAGCGCCCAGCCCCGGGTCATACGGCCCCAGGGACTCACAGAACTTGCCTCTGCAGCAGCCCTGGGCCTTCCAGATAACTCAGGCCGGACGTGAATGTGTCTGTGCCGGGTTCGGGCAGCTCACGCAGACCTGGACAAACGCGAGGCCGGCCAGAAGGTCGCAGGGGGCTTCAGGCTCATGCTTCTGGGCAGTGGCCTCGGTTCTATACTGGCTACGTTTTGAGGGACTCACGGACAATCACGGACAATCGGCTGGGTCCCAGCAGCGCCAGATGTCTGCCAGCAAGCAAGGTCAGGCTGACTCGGGAGCACAGATCAGGTTGCAAACACGCGCCAGGAGCAGGAACGGGAAGTTGGTGCCCATTCCTCACCTAGCGGGAGGGGTGGGTGTGACCCAGGTCCACAGGGACAGGTGTGTGTGACGTGGGTGCTGGAGAGCCACCCGGGACAGCCAGCCTCCAAGCAAGAGTCCGGGATTCTGCCGGGAGCCAAGAAGCTGCTGGACTGGGCAGTGGTCTGGGGCGGGGCAGGGCTAGTCCCGTCGGCGGGATGAAGCCTGGGGGTGGGGACAAGCGCGCTCTGGGTGGCACCCTGGGCCAGCAATCCAGATGAGGGCGCGAAGGTCATGCCCCCTGAGGGCGGAGAATCAGGTATACCCCTGGTTCCCAGCACCTGCTATGGGTCACAGAAGGGGCATGGGGACTGGAGGTCAGCGTGGGCACGGGAAGGGGCGCACGCTGGGGGGCAGCGGTCCACCCACCCTGCTCCAGAAGCTACTTTGCGAGGTGAAGACCTGGAGAGAAGAGGACAGGCTCCCTAGGCGGCTCTGCATCCAGGCTCTGGGGCTCGGTCAGGGGGAAAAGCACTTCCCAGCGAGTCGGGGCCCACGTCTCCTCACCCCGGCTGGCCGGGCGCCCACAGGTGGCGATCCTGGCATCTGCCGCTCTCGCCAAAGATGTGGCCTGGTGTCCCCACACACGTGATGAGAAAAGGCAGTTCAGCACGGACAGTGCCACAGCCCCGGGCTCTCGGCCCACCGCTGCCTCAGTTTCCCTGGCTGCAGAGAGGGGAGGAGAACACTGGTTTCAAAGGCTGGGGCAGGAGCCTGTGAGGAGAGGTGTGAGTTCAAGCACCGCCGGCTTGGAGACGTCAGATCCACCCCCGCCACCGTCTGCGGGCAGGGGCGTGAGAGCCCCGTGACTGGGCGCGCTTCGGAGTTAATACGCCCGCCACGCATTTCTGCCCAGAGT
Organism: Panthera leo; assembly: GCF_018350215.1. Taxonomy (NCBI): domain Eukaryota; kingdom Metazoa; phylum Chordata; class Mammalia; order Carnivora; family Felidae; genus Panthera; species Panthera leo. The sequence goes on from NC_056693.1 coordinate 59,719,284, forward strand.
CTGCACATTCCACTGGATTATCAAAGGGGGTCCGTGACCCGGGGAAAACAGGGTCAGAAATGCCCACCCAGCGCCTCCCACTTCTCTTGAGGTCACGCGCTTTTGTGAAGTACCCCACAGGCCTCAGCTCCAGTCCCGTGATTCGGCGTGACTGGCTCCGCGGCCGGAGCACGTTCGTGTCTGGCTGGGAAAGGCAGATTTCAGGGCTCATGACTGGGCTGTCATCTGCACTTAGTTCACAGCTTGCGACTCTGGGGACACCAGCTCCTTGGAAACACCCAGAAGCCTTTGCCTCGTGCAGAGAGGGATTTGGCCCTGGGGCGGCCAGCAGGCGTTCAGACGCCCTGAGGCAGGCGATACAGTGGTCTACACATTGTGCAGTAGGGGTCTCATGCCTCCAGGAGCAGGTCACTGCCCGGAGCTGATGCAGAAGACTGGGGGGGGGGGGGGGTGTGCTACGGCCATGGCCTCCCCTCCCCCACTGGCCATCATCCCAATGGACTCACCCTCAAGTCAGCAGGCCAAACCCACAGCCAGCCAAACCCACCCCTTATCTGTGCCCTTCACCTACAGGACAGCCGGTCTCCTGCCCCTGAGGCAGGGAGGGACGATTTGTGTGACAGGCATTTCGCCACTCAGACCCCAGCCCCAGAGGGGACGCTGGTGTTCACCTCTGGCTTTTTCCTGCCTCGTCTCCGTTCTCCCTCCCTCCTTCTTTCTGCCGAACTGGAACAGACCAAGTCCTAAGGTAGCTCGAGAGGTGAAAGGTGAACACCAGACAGAGAGCAGCGTTGAGGATAAGTTGCAGCCACCCTGTGAACTGGGGACTCTGCGTGCCGAGCTCATTAAATACCAGGCAGGGCCGTGACCCATTCCCATTTCACAGATGCGGAGTCAGACCGGGACGTCCGAGTGGATCTCTTGAGACGGAACCCAGCTCTGCTCACGTGCAGGGCACAGCCACCCCACGTGTCTCGCACGAGAAGGCAGACCAGAGCGCTTTCCAGACCCCACAAAGGCCACCACCCTGAAGGGGACCACTCCGAGTTCTACAAGTGAGTCTGAGCTGTGGCTCTCCCAGTGGGCCCAGTACCCCCCCACACACCCACTGGGAGAGGAGGGTGGGCCCCCAGCAGCCTGCAGCCACTTGCCTGACACCTTTGTGTGCAGGGTAGGGGTGACTACGAGAGGGGTGCCTCTCCCTTGACATAAAGGACCCAAGCAGGCGTCTGGACCTTGGGCCAGCTCTCGCTGCGGCCTCAGTTTAAAAACAATTTGTTTGTTTATTTATTTATTTTGAGAGAGAGAGAGAGCAGAGAAGGGGCAGAGAGAGAGAATCCTAAGCAGGCTCCGCACCATCAGCATGGTGCCCGATGCGGGGCTCAAACCCACAAACGGTGAGATCATGACCTGAGCCTTGACCGACTGAGCCACCCAGGTGCCCTCAACACTGGACCCATTTTGCAGAGAAAGCCCACACAGGGAGGTCAGAAAAACTGCCAACAGCCAAGTGAGGCTGGCGAGAATCTCAGCTCCGGTCTGAGTGACTTCCGCCCAGAAGGCGAACCCAGCAGTATCGAGGTTTCAAGCAGACCTCACCAACTGTCTGTGGAGCGAGAATGTAAACCGAGACTCAGGCCAGATGAAAGGTGAACGCAGCGAGTTTCTCTCACCTTTACCGCCAGAAACCCCAGAGCCACACTATCGAGGGGCCCCATTATCGGTCATCTCGGACAGACTTACAAGAAAAGGGCTTTTATTCCCACGGATATCTAGAGACAGCAGGACCAGTCTACGCACCAAGGCCAACCTGTTTCAGAACACCACTGTTTAAGCAGCAGAAAGCAACTTACGGTAGGATATGCCCAGGGCACCAAAAGACCGGCCAGCAAAACGGAGAACTTTGTTCTGGCACCCAGGACACGCTGTTAGCAGGAACGGGCCACCAGGCCCTTCCACGGGGTCCCACAGGGATGTGCGAGGGGCGGAAAGCAGTGCAGAGCGCCCTTCTTCTTGAGTAGAAATTCTAGAACCCGGGCCTTTGTGGGATACTTGAAGAACACTCAGACACTTTCCGCGTGCCCCTATAAGGACAGGCCTGCCCCGCTGGACACCCGTAACCTTTCTCCCTGCTCAGTTCAGGGCGGCCTGTGCCAGCGAGCTCTGAGTTCTGTGAGCCTTGGACGAGCCCTTGGCCCTTTCCAGACGGAGTAAGGCTCTAGACTAGTGCTCTGCCTGCGGCACGTCCCATTCTGTAATGGAAAATCCTCTCTCCGTGGGAGAAAGCCACCCACATCCACCCACAAGGTGCTTCAGAGATAAAGAGCCACAAGGGCTGATCGCCACGTGGAAACTGTAGCCCCCGCTCACAACTCACACTGGCATTGCCACAGCGCCACGGGGTGGGGGGGGGGGTGGGGGGCGCCGGGCGGCTGGCAAGGCTGTACCCACCACAGTCCCCCTGCAATCCGTCTACTCAAACCCAAGAGCTTAAAAAAGTAAGGGATTTATTTTTAAAGACTAGAGAACAGGCACTTTAAAGATACTATTTACTTCACTATGTTCTAGGCCCAGACGTTAAATCGCCTTGTAATAATATTGCATCATAAAGTCATCCTGCCTTTAGACGGGCTTTTCCCTACACGGCCCAATGTGTCATCCCATAAAAAGCCTCATCTCAAACCTACCAGAAGCCACGGGTTTTCCTGTGTTCAAGCAGATCGACTATTGCTGTAACTCTCCCTAGATTTAGACCAACGTTTTTCTTAAGCTGAGATTCACATCACTGAGCGAGACCGCCCCAAAAAAGGCAAATAACGCTCCTTCAGCCGGCGTGGCTGCTCTGTTCAGGGTCTCGGCAAAGCGTGTGATGTCAGGCAGCCGAGCAGAGCTGCACGTGGGGCTCTGCTTCCTGGACTCCCCACTGTAGGAAACGTGCCTCCCCCTACACTCCAGCGTGGCTCCAGTGGGAAACCCGGTCCACACACGCCAGAATCCCCGTGGCACCAGCAGGCACTGCCGATCAGAAGCCACTCCCAGTAACGGCCCGGTCCCTGAGTCTCCTGGCTGGGACCCCGGCCCTGAACACCCAGAGCCCTGCTCACCCTGGACCTGTACCCACTATCAACGTTCGGGCAGATCCTCAAATCAGGCGGCAGGCAGTTCTGGAAGGCTGGCTGCTTCCCCCTTGCAGGGCCCCTAAGAGGGGGGCCAAGGGGCGGGTGTAAAAAGCACCCCCAGCCGAAAAGGACAGGAAAGTCACATGGCATTTGGTACAAATGATTTCTTTTGAAATCCCACGAGAAGACTTTTGGAAAGCACTCATGGGTGAAGAACGAACCAGGACTGTGCCCACCAACATACCAAGACCATGCCCAACATTAGGAATATGACCAGGGGCTGTTTCTCTGCACAGCTTGGGACCCCCGAAACCCACCCGCCACCCCCAACACACACAAATCTAATTTGCTGCCAACTCCCCCACATTTACTACTTACTTTGACACTGCTGCCCAAACCAGCAACTCAGAATTCTGTCCCCACCGGTTTTGTATGAGCCAGCCTCTGCTGACTCCTGATAAGCCGCTTTGGAGAGCAGAAATGAATGAATTTTTTTTTTTTTCTTTAACTACAATTTTTGTGATAAGCGGTCAGCACTGAGAACCTCAAACGGTAAATACGTTTTCAGACACTACCCGGAGCGGACGCTATCCAGAGGCAGGGACGTGTGCTCCAGCCTCTGAATGAAGCGGCTGAGGAAGGGGAACGTCCCGGGGACCCTGAGGGCGGGGACCCTGCTGACTCACCGTTGATTTCCCAAGGCACACGAATGAATGAGACCCACGTGGGCTCTGGGAGCGGCGGCCTCGGCCGCGCGGCGCGGGGCACCCCCGCCCCCGCCGCCGCCACCCCGAGGTCGGTACTTACGCACGCAGAGGCAGGCCACGAGCTTGGCGGCGTCCTCGGGCACCGGGCAGGTGGGGAAGAGCGGCTTGAGCAGGTAGGTGGCGAAGACGAGGGCCACGATGTACTGCGAGGAGGGCCGGATGATGAGCAGCTCGATCCAGAGCTTCAGGAAGGCGGGCAGCGAGCCGTAGACCTCCAGCATGTACGCGTAGTCGCCCCCCGACTTGGTGATGGTGGTCCCCAGCTCCGCATAGCAGAGCGCCCCCACGATGGAGAAGACCCCGCACACGGCCCACACCACCAGCGCCAGCCCGGGCGAGCCCGCCTCCTTGAGCACGCCGGTGGGCGTCACGAAGATGCCCGAGCCGATGATCGTGCCCACGATGATGGCCACGCCGTTGAACAGCGTGATGCTGCGCTGCAGGGTCACGCCCTCCGCGCCCTCGGCGCCCTCCGCCCCGTCCCCGCGCCGCGCCGCCAGCATCCGCTCCCGCGCCTGCCGCTCCTCCTCCTCGGCCGCCGCGGGGGCCGCGGACGCGCGCCGCTTCGGGCCGGTGCCTGCCATGCCGCCGGCCGGACCACGAGGCGCGCGCGCCGCCGCCGCCGCCGCCCAGCGAGGACCCTCTCCCGGCGCTGCGTCAGGCCCGGCGCTCCGCCCCCTTTATACGCGGCCGCCGCCCCGCCCCCAGGCCCCGCCCCCGCCGCGCGGCCTATCCGCCTCGCCCGCCGGCGTCAAGCGGCCCCGCCCACGCGGCGCCGCGAGCGGGCTGCACCTGCGAGGACCGTGAGCCGGACGGACGGAGGGCCCGGCGCCCCCGACCCGGGCTCGGGGCTGCGTGACGGCGGCTCAGACGAGGCCCGCCCGCCTGCCCCGCCGGAGGGCGCTCCGGCCTGGTGGGGCGCGGTGGGCCGAGGTGATGGGGCCCCCCCCCCGCGCCCACCGCCGCAGCCTGCTCCTCCCGCGGGCCTGCGGGGTTTGAGGGTGTCCGGAACCTGCCCTCCTGCGGGAAGCCGACTGGTGGTCCAGTTGGGGACCTGGGAGTGGGGGTGCTGCTGAGTCACGGGGCGAGTGAGCGGAGCTCGGAGAGGAGGGAGCCGCCGGGGCACCGGAGAGGCCCACTCGGTTAAGGGTGGACTCGTAAGATCTCCGCTCAGGTCGTGATCTCACAGTTCGTGGGTTCAAGGTCTGCGGCGGGCTCTGCGCTGGCAGCACGGAACCTGCTTGGGATTCCGTCTCTTCCTCTTTCTCTGCCCCTCCCTCCCTCTCTCTCAAAATAAGTAAATAAACATTAAAAAAATAAAAAGGAGGGGACCAAGGCCACATTCTGGATCCCTTCCTGGGCTAACAATTAACCATCTTAAGGGGGATCTCCCTGACAAAGAACAGAGTCCAGGGCCGCGCAGCTCTGAGAAGCCGTGACTCGGGCTTTGGGAAACCACGAGTCTGCACAGGCCCACTTACATTGACCTGATGGGGCATCTCTGGAAGGAGCAAAATCCCAAATCCCAAATCCCGCGGGAATTCGAGGCAAGCGCGCGTGAAGAGCCTGTAGTCCGTAGGTCCCGAAGAACCCAAGAATGGCTGCAAGGTAGCTAGTGGTCAGGAGCGGGGAGGATGACAAGTCACACCAGGCTTGGAAGCAGGAAAGGATCGAAAACGCGCGCTGATTCAACTGACATGCGCGCCTGCCAGCATCCCATCTTGGGGGAGTTTAGCCAAGGGGCGTGGCTCTGGACCACCCTCACCCAGACCCCCTCCGCCCCCCCACGGCAGCTGTACACGTGCAGTGCCAGAACCGAATGAAATCCTGGCCTCCTAAAGATCACACAGCACAAATATTAACTGGCAAGACGTTGTCCAAACTGGTGGCTTAGGGGAAAGAAAACAGTCTCTCCGCTTTTGCTCTTCCCGCTGTCCTTCCTGAGCAGGAGACCCGACTACCGATGGCTGAGCAAACTTACTGAGCCCATGTGAGGCGCCAGGCGCTGTGCTGAGGCTTCCGTGGACACATTCTGATTGAGAGCCATTTTGTAGCTGACAGACAGGCTGGACCGGGTTATGTAACTTATCTGACCAGTAAGTGGGCCGGGACCTACCCTTCTGACCACCCCTGAACGTCCGTGGACTTCTAGTCCTTCCTCCACCCTTCTTCCTGTGGTTTATTCACCCCTAGACTGATGTTAAATGTCTGTTTCTGTCACTCATAGCTGCTAAAACTCGGCCACCTCGAGATGCATTTCGGTTTCTCAAGGAAGGCGATCATTTAGCAAAGATCTAAGGCAAGGTCCCAGGCACCTCGTGTGCATTCACACAGCAGACACCTGCAGGGCATGCGCCCTGTACTGGGTGCTGCCCTGGGCTCCAGGCACATGACCGGGAGGACCTCCCTCCTCCAACAAGACAGAGGCGATCGATAATCACACACAGAACTGTAAAGCTGCAGCCCTGATAAGCCGACGGCACTACTAGGACCTGGAGAGCTGGTCAGGAGGAACCAGACCGGTCCGATTCAGCTTTCCCGGGAAAAGAATTAACGAGAGAGGCAGAGGGACCCACGTGTGCCCGGGGGTGTGCACACGCGCTTGGGTGCGGGGCTCCTGAGAGGATGTGGGAGACCTTCATAACCTGGAAGGGTTACAACGCCCCCAGGAGCGCGTTCAAGCTCCCCCAGGATCCCAAGGTCCCGCTGTTATGCGACACTGTCTGTTGGTTTTCATGTAACGTCCTAGACTCTCTCCTGCAATCATGCTTTGGGATATACATATCTCAGAGTTCTCTGATACAAGTTGAATGAAATCTTAAAACACCTTACTTGAAACCTGACTCTAAAATCTTAGCAAAGGGTGCCATCTGCTGGTGGCGTCATTAAGGTGCTGTTTGCCCCTACAGATTCAAAGGAACTGCTGCCCCAACAAAGGTCTTTTCAGTGGCAGCCAGCGCTAGCTTCTAATTTGTTAAAAGCCGTGTCGTTTATCCTCGTGAGGGCTGGTGGGGAGAATATCTTGAACATTCTACGGAGGAAAGTTCGGGAGTTTCTGTCAAAAGCCTTAAAGCCGTGCGCCCTCTACTCAGTAATCCCCTTCTGGGAATTTCTCTAAGGAAATAAGGAATGTGCTGTATTTCTGGCTACACGGTTGTTTATTATAGCTTTATTTTTTTTTTAATTTTTTTTTTCAACGTTTTTTATTTATTTTTGGGACAGAGAGAGACAGAGCATGAACGGGGGAGGGGCAGAGAGAGAGGGAGACACAGAATCGGAAACAGGCTCCAGGCTCCGAGCCATCAGCCCAGAGCCTGACGCGGGGCTCGAACTCACGGACCGCGAGATCGTGACCTGGCTGAAGTCAGACGCTTAACCGACTGCGCCACCCAGGCGCCCCAGTTATAGCTTTAAAACATAATGGCAAATATCGGAACTAAACCAAACACCCAACAGACTTGCTTTGGTAGATGCTGCTGTACCCACATGTGGATACAGTGTAACTATTAAACATCAGGATGTGAAAGAATCTTTTCCTGGAACAATGTGTTCCTGACTTATTGAAGAGGACGTTGCAAAGCCCCATCTGACGGGTGCTCTGGTTAAACTGGGGCCCCGCTTCCATATTTTTGAGAACTGGGAGACCTGCCATCTTGGAGGCACATCGGTTCGTGTTTCTCAGGTGTGGGGTGTAACTGGGCGTCTAGGCCACTGCCTCGTGTGGGAAGGAACGTTTCCCAGGGCCTCTTGGAACAGGGAGGATCGTCCTTGGAGAAGCGGAACCACCTTGGAGGAAAACGTCCTTGGTGCTTCATCAGGGCGGAACTGTGTCTCCTGTGGGGCTTGTAAAGGATGACCCCTTTTAGGTGGCTCCTCTCCCCTGTTCCGAGCCTCCTGGGAGGAGAGATCCTGTCCCAGGCCCCCGGCTGCGGGAAGATAGGCCGGGCGCTGGGCCAAGGGAGCAGTCGCTCTGCGAACTCTTCCTGCTTGCTTTCCGAACTCTCTCCTGTTCCCTGCAAAGCTGCCCTGGCGTTCGGGTTCCTGGTTGCAAAATGTGGGCTTTGGGGGCGGGGGAAAGGGCGAAGGGAGTCAGAAGGCACAAACTCTGTCGTAAGTGCTGGCAATGACGTGGACAGCAAGGGGCTGGAGTTAGTCAGTGTGGTGTATTTGAAAGTCGCTAAGAACGCAGATTTTTTTTTTTTATTAAAATTTTTTTTTTAATGTTTATTTATTTTTGAGAGAGAGAGAGACAGAGTGTGAGCTGGGGAGGGGCAGAGAGACAGGGGGACACAGAATCTGAAGCAGGCTCCGTCCAGGCTCTGAGCCGTCAGCACAGAGCCCGACATGGGGCTCGAGCTCACAAACCGTGAGATCGTGACTTGAGCTGAAGTCGATGCTCAACTGACTGAGCCATCCAGGCGCCCCACAGGAAAGAAAGCAGATCTTAAAAGTTCTCATCAGAAGAAAAAGATAAAAATCTTTCATGTCAGGCGCGCACGTCAGAAATGTAATAAATATTATGTATATATACATATATGTATAATACGTACATATATACATATACAATATACACATACATATACAATATGTACAATATAATATGTAATAGGTATTAAAACTAACTAATAAAAGTAACCAATATGGAAATGTTGGGGTTTGGAGCTGACGGCCAAGAAAGAATTCTTGAGATGTCTTTGGTGCAAAAGGTTTCCGGGACCTTGAGGGGGGGTAGCTTTTGCTAGGAAAAGGTCATTTATTACCGTTTAGTCAAAACTTAGTCATGAGATCCTTCTGATGTGTATTAGGGGGCCATACGCTTGCAGGATGATCGCCAGCATATATCTTGGGGGCAGAGATACAGGAAGTTTCCAAAGGACTTTGTATTTGTTGAAGGAGACTAATGGGATCCTGGGAGGTGGGGGGCGGGTGAAGATCGCCTTTGCCCTTAACCAAGTGTCGTCATCGAGGCAGCTGGGCTCCTGGAGGAATGTTGCCCTGCCCGTCCCAGGGACTTGTCAACCGGCTGTGGGCAGTAAGGGAATGTAATTTTTTCTTTTGCTTTGTTTCCCACACCAGTAACTCTGTGAGGTGATGGGTGCTAGGTAGACGTACCGTGGCGTCGTTCGGCAGGACATGCAAACGGACCATGACACCGAGCCCCCGAAACTAGTCACTGTGCAAGCGCATCATAGCTCAGTACAGCTGGGGGTGGGGGGTGGGGAGGTCCACGGCAGCAGCGGAAACCTCACTTCAGACTCAGGCTTCCTGAGCCCACCCCCAGGCCCCACGTCCACTGGGCCACCAGCTCCAGGAACTGGGCAAATCTGGCCCCCTCTCTGGGCCTCAGTTTCCTGTGCTCTCGGTGCAGATCGTAGCTCCTACTACAGATGAACTAACGCGCGCAGGGCACCGAGAGCAGTGTCGTCACAGAACAAGTCCCAAGCAGCAGCCGCCAGGCGTTAATAGTGGCTAGAAAACAGCAGCTTTGCTGAATTATACACTGAAATGGTGACGGCAGCCACCTGCAGTACGTCCGCACACGGGGGGGGGGGGGGGGGGTTGTGTTACATGCAACTTCTTATATTTCCCTGTTGTTCCTGAACTTTCTTCCCGAAGGCCCCACGTGGCAGATCCCCAAAGCCGAAAGGCAGTTTCCCACAACACACGCCAGCCACCCGAGTTCTGCTTCCCTTTCCAAGCCGAGTCGCACGTCACTTTGCCAAGCCTGGCCCGCGACTCCTCCCCGGGGGGAAGCAAGTAGGAGTCTATGTAAAAGTCTCGCCCCTGCTCACCTGGCTTCGTCTCTGACTGCCCTTTTCTGATACCAGGGTTTGGCCTCGGAAGAGAGTTCGGCCCCCTCGCCCAGAGGGCGTCGAGGGCCTTACCAACCTTGCATCCGCGGAAGCGGGTTCTGTGTGTTTCACAAATATTCCAAGCACGAGTCGTCGCCAAGCGTGCAGTTCACTTAAAGCAAGCCCACCGTCCCCGAAGGTGAATAAAACTCAAAATGGCAAAACGGACCGGGAGGCTGCGTTTCCGCCTCGCACACAGGCCCTCTGCCCCGGCAGGCGAGGGGCTCGCTTTGTCTCACGGGGTGTGAGGTGCTTGGACCTGGGCGGTCCTCCCCGGTGTCCTTGCTCTCACCCAGACTGCCCTTGCTTAAATGCAGGCCGACGGGCTAGTGGCCTGGCCTTAAGAGGAAGCTCTAGCAGTGTGACCGCGGCTTCCACGTGTGTCCAAAGGGGGAAACAGTAGCGATCATTCGAGGCGCACATGAGCTAAGTACGCACGACAGGTCGCAGAGCGCCAGAAAGCAGAGTGGCAGCCGACCCTCCCCCACAGGTCCACCTGTACTGTCGTCCTGACGACCTTTCCGGGGAAGCTGGCTCAAGTTGGCCCCGGAGGGAATCGGGTGACCCTTTGTTGGTTAGTGCAGTGTGAGTCTGCTCGCTTCTCAAGGGCTGTGCTAACTTTTTCTTTTTTTTTTTTAATGTTTTATTATTTATTTTTGAGAGAGAGAGAGAGAGAGACAGAGAGAGAGAGAGCGTGCACGCACAAGCAGGGACAGGGCAGAGAAAGAGAGGAGACACAGAATCCGAAGCAGGCTCCAGGCTCCAAGCTGTCAGCACAGAGCCTGACGTGGGGCTCGAACTCACGAACCGAGAGATCGTGACCTGAGCTGGAGTCAGACGCTTAACTGACTGAGCCAACCAGACGCCGCCCCCTCCAGATTTTTAAATGTTTATTTATTTTTGAGAGAGAGAGAGTGCGAGTGGGGGAAGTGCAGAGAGAGAGAGAGAGAGAGAGAGAGAGAGAGGAGGGAATCCCAAGCAGGCTGTGGGGCTTGGTCCCACAAAGAACCATGAGATCGCGACCTGAGCCGAAATCAAGAGTCGGCTGCTCAACCCACTGAGTATTCATAATTCTAGCGGATCTTTCCTCCTTTTGAACTCACTCTTTTTCCCAGGAAAGAGCAGAAAATCCTTCCCTGATGTGGAAGCTTGCCTCCCACCACCCCCCCATCTGTCTATTCTCAGTTGCGTGAGAAATATCTGTGTTCTTTTCGCAAAGTAAGTGTCCTTGCTTCTTCTGGAAATTTGTTTTTAAAAGCCAGGCTTTTGTTGCGCTCGGCTGTGAGCTTTTCCCGTCTGCGTGCTTGACGAGGTGGGACGCCGCCCCCCCCCCCCCCCCCCCCCCCCCACCATCCAGGGTAATATCTGAAATGAAGTTCTGTTTCTGAGCCCACGTGTGTGTGCGTGGCACACGCGTACCGAGTGTTCAGCCGGGGCCAGGACGTGTAGACGCTGCGTGCTGTTTGAGTCCCGCAACAACATCATTAGGCCCTGTGGGTGGTCCCCGTCTGAGCCTGGCGAATCAAGGTGCAGCGAGGTCAGCAGGTGGCCCGGCCCAGCTTCAGACGCAGGCTGGGCCTCAGATCATAGCTGTGACGCGGTGGGCACACAGAGCGCGTCTCACACGGGCAGCCATGCCGTCCGCCCTCGGGCCGCGCTGACAAGCACGGGATTCTTCTGGTTTGGGGGAGCTTTATTCCGCTGCTGCCGGAGGCTCCCGGCAGCCTCGCTGCGCTTGGGTGGGAACGCGCCCACCCCGGCAAAGATCGAAGAGCGGATCGCCTGACTCCTTCGCAGAGTGTTTTTGGCTCCATTCAAATGCTCAGCAAGGCCACCCGACCGTCTCAAGTTCACAGGGGTGGGGATGTCAAGTCTCTGTAGCTCCGGGGGGGATCCAAAGCCCTGGGAGCTTCCGGGTAATAGAAGCAAAGTTAGAGATCGCAGGGCTGGGTTTTCCTGAAGGGTTCCAACCAGGTGACAGCACAGGTTTGCCTGTGTTTCAGGCACTGGGCTTGGGCCTCACTTCTCAGCCTTGGCCCCAAGCGTGGCCTGGTCGATGTGCTCAGAAGAGCGCCTGATCCTTGAGGATTATGGGCCCCGCATCCCAGCTGAGCCGCAGCTGGGACTAGCGCCTGACCAGAAGGGCGTTCTTCCGGGGACTTGCGGCCGACGGCTGGTGAGGTGCCAGGCTCCGCGATCGGACGTTCCTTCCAGCACCGGCTGAGCTGGGATGTGTCAGAGGAACCGTGAAAGACGTGATTCTAGCACTACACCCATCACATCCTCTGATGTGGACACTTGCCAAGGCGGGTCACTTCTCCGGGTGTGGTCGCTTGTCCGGGCGGGGTCACTCGATTGACCATGGGCGCTTGTTCTCCGGGTGTGGTCACTTGTCCAGGCATGGTCATTCGCTCAGCCATGGTCACTTGCCCGGGGGGTGGCCTTGTCCCGTCCAAGCGTGGTCACAACCCACTGAGCGTCCCAGGTGCCCCAGAACCTTTAAACTCCCAGTGACCTGATAGCCCCATAGCCAGTTGGTGTTAACGCCCCCCACCCCCGGCCTCTGGCACAGTTAATCACTCAACCCAATCAGGCCTTCCCCCCAAACAAGAGGTTTGGGTTTGGGACTCGGACCTTCTCCCGGGGTTTATGCCAAAGGCCTGGACTGACAAGTCACAGCGCTGGCTGGACATTTTGGTCCTAGTCTGATTTCTTAACATGGATAATATGCAACCGATGCTCGGCTTCTATCCTGCACCTCCTCGCACAGGCTCGTCTGGGAGGTGGCCCCCACCCCATTTCACTGATATGGGCTGAATTGTGTCTCCCCCTAAAACGATGGATAGAAGTCCTACCCTCCCCCGCTCCCCGGACCTCAGAGCGGGACCTTATTTGGAAATTGGTCGTTGCAGAGGTAACTAGGGAAGATGGGGCCATCCTGGAGCAGGGTGTCCCCGACCCAGAGTGACTGGCATCTCTACAAGATCAGACACAGTGAAAATGGAGGCAGAGGCTGGAGTGAAGCTCCAGGATGGCCAGGGAGCGCTGGGGCCGCCAGAGGCGGGACGAGGCCTGATGGTTCCTCCCCTGTTGGCTTCAGGGGGCGTGCAGCCCTGATTTTGGACTCTGGGCGCCAGAACCCTGAGAGAAGAAACTTCTGTCGCGGAAAGCCCCGAGCGTGCTGCCTTGTTGTGGCCCTAAACCCGTCCCTGAGATACCGTAGAGAGAGAGTAAATCTCTGCCTGGGCCCCTTCTCGGCTCTGGCCCTTCATGCTGGGCTGTCAAGGGCGCAGGGAGAGCCAGCCTGACCTGTCCACGCCACATCCACGTCACCTCACCGAGCACCTGTGGGTCCGTGTGCCCCCAGCTCTGTGGAACGCCGCCCTTCCCTGCCGCACCTCTGAACCAAGTGGGGCCAAAGGCGCCGGCAGCTGGGAGAGCACGTCCGTGCAGAATCAGCTTCTGGCTGGAAGGAGGGACGGACAGACGGAGGCGGGCACGGAGGCCCCGCCCGGCAGCCTCCACGACGGGGACCTGTAGACGCAGATGCGAGCTTGCAGGTCGTGGGGACACAGAGTCTCTCTCCTCAGACAGGCCACCTCCGGGCCATCTCACACCTTGAATTTTCCTCGATCCCGGAGTGCAGGGGTGGGGAAGGAGGTCGCTCCCAGAGGTCAGCCTGGCTCTGGGGGCCAGCTCGGGCCCGCAGGAAGGAAGCGGCAAGGAGATCTGTCCCGTTCCCGTCACCAATCCCATCCCGAGTGAACACAGACGGCGGTAGGAAGGTCTGGGCTGCCTCTGCTCCCCACGCACGGGCAGGCAGCAGGACGGGCCTCGGGACGAGGTCCTGCCCACCACGTCTGAGAGGCGACACCATCGCCCCAGAGCCACTCCGCTCCCCGAGGCCCACGGGGCTGCGCCTGCCTGCTGAGGGTCTGACCCCGGTCATTTCCACCTTCCCCACTCAGCGGTGCAGGGCACACAGCCATCTGGTTTACTTCACTTGGCCCTCCTGAGGTTCTAGAAGTGAGTGAGGAATGGAGACACGGAAAGCGTAGCTGCCACCACCGGAGGCCACTGAAAACACACAGCCAGAGCTGGGGGGGAGGTCCCTCCCCCTCTCCCCTCCGCCTCTGCCCCAGCCTTCCAGGCCGAGCGGCACACCAATGCCCTGACCTCACCCTTGACACCCCCCTTTCTCCGGATCTCGCAGCTGGGAGGCTGAGACCACGGTGCAAGTGTCTCCAGCATCCAGTGCCTCCCGTCCCCACCGCCAGCGTGGTTCACCAGTGAGCCGCGTCTGGAACGTGGGCAACGCGCGCCCGGTCTGACGCTCTCCCTTCTCCCCGCAGAGCAAAGTCCCACCTTCACGTGGCCCCGAGGCCCGCCTGGACCTGGCCCCTCTGAGCAGATCTCTGCCCTTCCCTCCTGCCGCTTCGCCCTTGTTTGCTTCATCTGGCCATGCTGGTCTCGCCGATGCTCTGGAACGTTCTAGAACCGTCTCCCAGTATCTGCAAGGCTCACCTCCTCACCTCTTGCAAATCTTTGCTCGGATGCCAGCTTCTCAGGGAGGCCCACCCTGACCCCAGCGCCTGGCTCCCTGCCTCCACTTTGCATTTTCTGGAGCCCTGGTCACCTCTAGCGTATCATATCCCACATTTATTCCACCCCGCCTCCGTGCCGTCTTCCCCGCTGATGCGGGCTCCACCGGGGCTGGGCCTGGTTTGCCTTGTTGTTGGATTCACTGGTGTATCCCAGCTGCCTTGCACACTAACTGGAACATACTGACGGGAGGTGTTCGGTAAGTGGTTGCTGGACGTCGATCGGAGAGAAGCTGTGTGCCTCGTTAGGCGATCGCGGGTATACGCGGAAAGCCTGAATGGCGTGCCTGCTGTTTGATGTTCGTGCCTTTGATTTGTGTTTGTGTGTTCAGGGACCTAGAACACCTGTAGGGTGGCCTTTCTGGATTTCCAGGATTCAGTAAAAAGGATCGGAAGATTTTGCTTTATTTAAAAATAGTTTCTCTGTTTCAGGGCTGCTAAAAAAAAAAAAAAAAAATCCCAAAGCGACACAGGAAATTCGGACAGAATAATTGAAACAGTACACAGCTTTAATCTTCAATGCAGTAGTCTGTGAACATAATCTGAAGTATGGCGGAAACAGAAGAGCTTTTTTCCTGTTGACAGGCGTGCTGACATTTCCACGGGCTCGGGGCCGGGCATTTCTACGGCTTAGCCTCGGACGGGCACGCCGAACGCGTGGGTAGTCGACGCGTGCACAAGCTGAGTCTCACACCGAACTTGCTCCCGCCCTGTCCTCATCCCGCACCCCACGACCCGGCACGAAGCAGGGCTAGGGCTGATGTGTGTGCCCGGGGCGTCGCTCTTATGATTCTGCAGAGTCCGGAGAGACCCACGCTCTGGGAAGCCACGGTTGTCAGAGCTCCTCGCTCGGGCCACTTGGCTCTTCCTCTCCCTTTTGGGCACAGCGGTCGCTGGGCAGATGACACACAAACCAGGTCAGGGAGAGGACTCAGGGCCGAAAGGCAGATGTGGGGAGGCGAGAATGTAATTCTGTACCTCAGAAATCTCCAGGAGGAGATCATTCACCACCCTGCACGGTGCTTTCTATGCTGAGCGCCGAGGACCTGGCTGCTCCAAGCTGTCCATGCTGTTCCAAGTCGGCTCGTGCTGTTCCCTTCTACTCCATACTGCTCCATGCTCTTCCATGCTTTAACATGCTGTTCCATACCGCTCCATGCTGTTCCATGCTGCTCCCAGCTGCTCTGTGGAGTTCCACGATGCTCCATGCTTTCCCATGTCTGTTCCGTGCTTTTCCATGTCTGTTCCATGCTGCTCCGTGCTGTTCCATGCCGCTTCCCACTACTTCCCACTGCTTCATGCTCTCCCTCGCTCGCCTTCCCACACATCCATAGGACACGTGGTAGCAGGAGAGGGGTAGCTCTCTGGGGAGGTGCTGAGGAAACAATCACAGCAGAGCAGGCACTTGGGCTGAGCCCGGCGATCGAAGTTTTTGAGCGGAAGCAGAAGGGAAGGGCATTCCCGAGAGAGGGAACAGCATGCCCGAAGGCGCCGAAGCAAGAGCACGCACGGCTGACGGGGAGATGGCGCCCGAGCTTCGTGGGTTGGGGCGCCTCGCTCGGTCTCCGCAGAACGAGCGTTTATTCTGTGCTGCGAGTCAGCGGGTACCTGGGCGCACCACCCTCGCGGGGGACACGCGGGGGACCAGCGGACCGGCGCGAGCCCCGCGGACGGGAGGAGCGCCCCGTCCGGGCTGCAGGGAGGCCCGTGGTCAGGGCAGAGGTGAAGAAGGGGAGGACGATGAGCGACTCACACAAATGGCCCGGGGACGGCGGTGCGAGCCGAGAGAACCCCGCACACAGGGGGCAACGCGGGAGGGACCTGGGGTGCGGGTCTCACAGGGAGAAGCTTGTGCTCAGTTCTGAGTGTCAAGGAGGCCCCGGTGTGGAGGGGGAAGCACAGTCAGTGGTCCGCTGACGACCTGCGCCGCGGAGAGAAGAGCGGACCGGCTGTGAGCGGGGGCGTCTGGGCAGAAGGGGCGACGGGGAGAGGCTGGCGGCACAGCCGGAGGCGAGGCAGCCCGGGCAGCGGCACGGAACGCGGAGGACACAGAGCGGATCTGGAGCACGTGACGAGCTAGGGCTGCCGCCTGCGGGGCCCGTGGCGCCTTGGGTGCAGGGGGGAGTGGGGGGGGGCAGGAGCTGCGAGGGGCTCCCCGAGGCTGGCCTTAGTGCCGGGGGCGGGTGGAGGCGCCCTTGACCGAGATGCAGACGGCGGGCGTCCCCAGAACTGGGAACCCCAGGTGCGGTCGGGGCCTCCGGGGGCCTCCGCGGCCCAGGTGTTTCTGGGCAGGAGAGCGGGGCGTCCAGGCCCCCGGGAAGGGGAGACGCGGGGTGGGGGGGGGGGTGGGCAGGGCCGCCCGCCGAAGAATTCGCAGTGGGTCCGTCGCAGGGGGGCAGCGTGGAGGGGACTGAGGCCTGCGATCCGTGGGGGGGGGTGGGGGGGAGCGCCTCTGGTTCTGGGTCAGGAAGGGGAAGGGGAGGGAGGGCGGGACCGCCGTGTGCCGGGAACTGGCGCTTCTTGCACGTTTGTATTGCAGAAAATGATAAAATAACATGAAAGCACAGGGAGGAGTCTTTGGGCTTTCAAGTCGGGGCCAGAGTTTGTACAATACAGACCTCGGGCACAATCGCGCCACCCTGAGAGCCCGGCCCGCGAGCCCGCGGACCTTGACCCCCGCGTCTGGCAGCCACTCGGGACAGGGAGTGGGGGCGTCTGTGTTTGTTTTTTGTACCATTGCTTTGAGGGCTGGGATCAATGTCTTTCCTGTCGGGGTGTTTGTGGTTTGAGTGCAACGTGTCCCCGCTCGCTCAGTGTGGCTCCTGGGAGAGTCTCTGTGTCTCGGGGCGAACGCCGGCTTTTAAAAATAACCGACAAAAGAGAACACCTACCAGGAGACAAAGGCGCTTCTGCACTGAGAGGAAGGACTCACATCCGCATGAACGATGAGGATGGAAACACTCCCACCTGTTCTTGGAATTCTGGCCGGGCCACGACGTCACCGCGTGGCGGGCAGGACCGAGCCCGGGCGCGGTGGCCCTTTCTCCCTCTTGCGAGGTCCCTCTGGACACCTGGGCCTTCCTCTGCCCCGACGGCCCTGTGGAAAGGGACGGCCCCCACCCCACTCTGACTCAGAGACCCCCACCTCCAACCACGACTCTCCCGTGGTGCCCTCGTTACCCGCCAACGCCACGTTCAGAAACCGCGGGAGGTCTCAGCAGGTGCCTCTCTGGAGGGAAGCGTCCATCAGAATGCGACTGCGGGCTATTGTAGAAAGAGATTTCTCGCGCAAGGGTCACGTCGGGGCTTTATCTTTTTGACGTGAGGCTGCGCTTTTTCTCGTACTGGGCCGCGCACACATCAGAGGGGGCCGAGTGAACCCCCGCAGGGCGCTGGAGGGCCACCTCCCGAGAGCGGCTCTTTCTCCCGCTTCTGCCTCTTCCTGGCCAAGAGTCTCCACCTCTCGAGCGAGCCTCGGTGTCCCCATTCAGACCTGGAGGTGATGTCCCAGAATTCCACAGAACTCGTTACAACCGCGACACGGGATTGCCGGCCACGCAAAGCACTCATTGGGCCCCTTCCCGAAACCACTGTTCCCCGGCCCGGGGGGCGCCGCACGCTTTCGGGGTGAGGGCCGGGCGTCGTGCGGTTCTGACACGCGGTGGGATTGAGGACTGCGGAGTGTGCCTGCGAACAGCCCAGGCCTGGGCGGGGACAGCCCCAAGCGGTGACCTGTTCAGTAAACTCCTCTTGACCATGAATTTTGTGACCGGGGACAGCAGCTCGGAAATGGAACAGAACGTGTCCGTTTTGGTGAGTTCCTCGTTCAGTATCTATTTTGATGGCTTCAAGCCAATCCTCTCTCACCTAGCATCACCATTAAATTTGACCCTTTAGAGGGTCAAAACATGTCTATTTTAAGTCATTTTTGTTGAAAATGAACGAGCTGTGTCCGATCAGGACACAGAGCCACCTTCCCTTGGTGGCTGGTCACCTGGTGGCAGTGAGTTTTGTGAGGCCCTCGGCAGCTAAGGAAGGATACAAGGAGAGGACCGTTTGTACGGGGGGTGGGGGTGGGGTAGGGGGGTGGCGGGTTCCAATCTCCCACCTTGCTCCGCCAATTCCCGCAAGTGCTGGAGGTGACACCCCAGGTGGCCTCATGTCCTGTCTGCAGGGCCTCAGAAACCCCAGCCCTCAAGTGGCCAGCCGAGTAATATATGCATCCAGATCAAGGGAGAGAGCCGCGCTGTCCAACGCGGTGGCCACTGGCCGGTCGCGTGTGGCATTTGAAATTGAGTAATTAAAATTATGTGCAATTAAAATTCAATGCCAATGGCCGTGCGTACCCAAGAGCTGCCACATAGGACCATGCAATTCTGGAACATTCCGCCGTCACAGAAAGTGCTATGGGACAGCACAGTTCTAGAACATTTCACCATCACAGAATGTGCTATAGGACCAATGAAGCTCTGGAACATTCCATCATCCCAGAAAGTGCTATGGGACAGCACAGTTCTAGAACATTCCATCATCACAGAAAGTGCCATGGGATAGCCTAGTTCTAGAACATCTCATCACCGTAGTGTGTGCTATAGGACCAGTGCAGCTCTGGAACATTCCATCATCCCAGAAAGTACTTTAAGGCAGTATATTTCTAGAACATTCCAACATCACAGACCATGCAATTGGACAGGGCTGCTCTGGAGCATTTTCAATATCCCTTTCCTCCGACCCCTGTGGTGTCCCCCATACCTTTCCCAATCCGTCCCCTCCCCTCCCCTCCAGAAGGGACCAGTGTGGTTTTGCATATACACCGTGGACGGCTGAATAATGTCCTCATGCTAACCCCCGGGACCTGTGGTTACGTGACTTCACGTGGCAAAGGGACTTGGAGACGAGAGGGTAAGAGTCTGCATGATCCTGGTGGGCCCCGGGGACTCGCAAGTCAGAGGGACGGCGTGGTGAAGGCTGGTGGCAGAGTCCAGCTTGGAAGGTGGAGGAGGGGCCACGAGCCAGGGGCCACGGGCACCTCCAGCGGTGGGGAAAGCCCGGAATCAGCTCCGTCCCGGAGCCTCCCGCAGGAACCTGCCCACACCCTGACTGTAGCTCCGTGTGGCCGCGACCGACCTCTGCCCTCCAGACCGTGAGGCGACAAATGCACGTTGTCAGAGGCCACCGAGCCTGTGGTTTTGCGGCACTTCGTGCGGCAGCCACGGGACGCTCCGCCCGCAGGCAAAAGTCCACCTCACTGAAGACTCAGGGGTGGTGACATCTCCCCGGGAGACAAGAAGTGTGTTGGGTCCAAACCAAACTTCAAACTGTCCTCTTCCCTGGAGCCGCCCCCCCATCCAGCTCTGTGCCCAGGCTGACGGCCCCACCATGTGCCGTCGCCTCTGCCTGGCACCTCCCGGGCGTCACGAGGGAAGGGCGTGTGGCAGGGAGTGTAGGACTGCTCTCTCTGGAGCGGGTGCCAGAACCTGGTGGAGCCCGAACCAGGCCGTAAACCGTGGCCCCGCGGCACGGAACTTCACGGGAAGTTCTGAGGTTGGGGGAAATGTCCATCTTTGCCAAAACAAACCGCATCCGTGTCATAGCTTCCCTGTGATTTCAGATGCTATTTGTGGACCATAATCAGTCTATTTATTCTTTATCTCCCCAAAATGAATCGCAGTTTACTGCCGCACCTCAGCAGACGGCCCAGCACGTGTCCGTCCGTCTGTGCGTCACCGCAGCTGCCAGCAAGGGCATGTCGGAGGGTGCCGAGACTGGGCCGTCCGCACAGGTGCGTCCCCACCGGAGGGACATATCTGTGATGCTCCGGAAACACAAGTACCACTATCGATCAGGAGGCTGCTAAAGGAACAGTCGATACGTGCTTTGAGACGAGTGGACGTCGTGGGCATCACGCTCCGTGAAGGAAGCCGGTCACAGAAGGACAGACACTGTGGGGTTCCATTTATACTTTATTCCTGCAGCCGTCAAAATCCCAGGGACGGACGGATGGACGGACACCGGACCGGTGGCTGCCAGGGGCTGGGGGAGGGGGGAGAGGGTCCCAGGGGCAGAGCTCCAGTCTTGTAAGATGTACAGATGGGGACGGGTGGAGGGGACGGCTGTACGACCTCGCGAAGGCACCGCACAGCACAGAACTGTTCGCTTAAATGTGGGTAAGACGGTCACTTACGTAATTGTGTTTCAGCACAATTAAAACCCAAAACCCCACAGGGAGAAACCGTTACATGCCTTCCAGAACGGCCGTGAGGCGGCAGCGGG
This sequence comes from Panthera leo, assembly GCF_018350215.1. NCBI lineage: Eukaryota > Metazoa > Chordata > Mammalia > Carnivora > Felidae > Panthera > Panthera leo. Next base: position 59,739,896 of record NC_056693.1, read on the forward strand.
CGCTGAAAAGCCACCTTGGACAGCCCTTGCTCTGAAGGTGGAGGCGGGGCTGCGGGCCGAGGAAGACGGGCAGCTTCTGGGAGGCGGGCCAGGCCTGCCCGCGCCTGGAATGTGGGCTTCTCGCCTCCAGAACTGAGGGGCTACACATGTCTGTTGTTCTAGCCCCTCTGGTTTGTGGTCATTTGCCGCAGCAGCCCCAGGACACTGACACCACCCAGGAATCTGGAGGTGGGAAAGACGCACGTGGGGCCCAGTCTCTGCGTCGCCCGGGAAGCACGGGGTGGCCATGAGTGAGGAGAAGCAGAGAGAAGAAAGCACAGACTGCCAGGGGCTGGGTGGGTGACCTCAGTCAGCGGGTGCTTGCTAGGGCGCTGCCGCGGGGCCCCAAGATACCCCGCGTCCCAGATTTCCATTCCTCACCATGCTTAAGTTTCTTTGAAGTGATTTCTTTTCCTTGCAACTGAAAAGTCCATTGACTGAGACAACGATCTCTTTCTCTCTTTTTAACGTCAGAGGTTAGGTCTGATCAGACTGTGAAGCTTGGGACACAGAACTTCCTCTTTGAAAAGTCAGTTCTACCCGCTGACTCGGATATAATGCATTTAGAATCTCGTGCCCTCTTCCACAGGCCGGAAGGATGAACGGACCTTCCGGTTCATCAGGGCTTGAAGTGGACGGTAGTTGTTCACCATGGCCTTCTCTTCCTCACCAGGCGCAGAAAACAGGAGCGTGCGAAAGGCGGCCAGCTGGAACGGACGGCAAGCAGAGTGAGCTGGGTGCAGGTACGGCGGGAACCAGCTCCCGAGCGTCCCTCCTGCCTTGCACAGCCGCCCCCCACACACCGAATCCGGGTGGCCCCGCGTGACCAACACGAGGCGGCAGAGGTGACTCCCAAGCTGGCTCAGAAGACGCACTGCAGCTATCTTGCTCTCTCGCGTCCCTTGCTCTGGAGAAGCCGGCCGCCATGTTGTGAGGACACCCAACCAGCCCCCCGGGAGGGGAGCCGAGGCCCTCCCCCCCCACCCCACCAGCCAACAGGAAGCACCACCTTGCCAGCCACGTGAGGGAGCTGCTTTCCAGTCCCACTGAAGCTTTCAGACAACGGCAGCCCCCCACGGCATCTGACGACAACGCCACGGGCGAGCCCAAGCCGGAACCCCGCACGTCCCGACCCACGGCAACTCGGAGAGGTAATCGTGGTTATAGTTTCCTCGAGTCGCCACCTTTTGGGGCTGTCACACAGCAACAGATACGCAGGTGCACATAGGCGAATAGGTCCACATGCCCACAAACATACTAGATATACTAATCCATATGACATAACTGCCAACGTAACGTTGGAGTCATTTCTCTCTTAAGGAGCTAAACGTCCATTTCTTTATCATCTCGTTTGTTCTGAGTATACTCAGGGGCTCGGTGACAATCACTCGCGTGTCCAGTTACAAGCGGGGCTGGGACGGCGTATTGAGCAGGCTCGATCTGGACGGCCGGCTGGTGACCTCCCCCCGCAACCCCCCCGCCCTGGTGCGAGGGGCGCGGAGCCCACGGGCTCAGGCGCTCAGGCACAGTGCGCCCACCCGGGCACGCCCGCTGGCTCTCCCGGACACACTGTGTTCCTCCTCCCCTCCAGCTGGCGACCTCCTGCCACCGTCCAGGGGGTGCACGCTCCTCCCCGCCAGGTCCCCTGGTCAGGGTGAGGGGCTTCTCATCCCGCGTCGGTGCGTGACATTCCCAACCGGTCTTACAACACGATCGTGTTTCTACTCCCCCCAGACAGCAGTGTGCAGGCACTGTCCTCTTTGTCACCACCCACCTCCCACCCTCTCCTCCTACAGTCCCTGAGTGACGCGGGGCCATCTTGTGACCAGGGTCCTCCTTGTGTCTCTGACGATTCTGGTTTGGGAGAAGAGAGGATACCTCTGCTTCCCACAGCAAACGGCGTCCTTCCGGGACTTTCGTGTGAGACGACAGTCACAGAATCGCAAGGCCGGAGCCTCAGAAAGAGTGCGCGTGACTGGCGAGGCGGGGCGGGGGCCGGGGCAGCGAGCTCGCTGCGGGTCTGTCGTCCCCAGACTCCGGGTGGCCCGACACAGACAGCCTGTCTCCACAGTCGTGAGATTTCCAGAGGAAAAAACACTCTGATTTTTAAAATGGAAACAGGTAATATCTATCTACTTACTTTAGGGGGGGAAAGAATGCTGAGAAAGGAAGAGGAAGAAAGTGAACGCGCTGCAGAAATGCTGGGGCGGCCAGTAGTAACTGTGTGGGCGGATCTGTGGGAGACCGGACACTGCTCTGGGCGCTCACTCACCTCCTCCCTGCCCCGCCCACTTCAGCCTTGCCCGCTGGGACCCGCTGTGGCCGACGGGACACGAGCAGACGCCATGCCCGCAGGCGCCTCAGTTGGCCCCGGTCGTGTGCTTGTCTTCTGTGTGTCTGTCCGGAACATGGAGACCGGCTCTGGGGAGCCACTGGCCCAGGGAGCATGAGACACACTGGGCCCGACCCAGACCCCAACCACCCTGCCATCCACAGCCTAAGACAGAGTCTCCCCGGCCAACCCACCACCTGCACGCAGGAAAAGTAAATGCTTGTTTTGAGCCATTGAGTTTTGGGGCGCTTTGTTATGCAGCATTGTTGTAGCAATAGCTGACTGATGTAGTCCTTCCGGAATTTTCTCCCAGCGTATATAACGTTTTTAGGTGAAAGTTCTGCAGTCTCCACTGTTTACTGTTCTGACATCCAAGGGAGCAGGATGAACCCTAAAATCTTCTCTTCTCCTTCAACGACCCCTCTTCTTGAAAATTCATCGATGACATTCCTTTCTTGGTTAATGTGTTCACCCGAAAATACCTACTGAGGTCCCATTAGGGGCGAGGACCCAGGTCCCGATTACAATGCCACTTCCGTTCCTGTAAAGTGACTTCAGCCCGAGAGACCGAAGAGCAAGCCTTGAGCCCACTCAACCGTTCGTCATCAGGGATATTCTCCACGTCCGAATTCGAGACCGCTAGAGATCAGGTAGAGCCAAAAAGCGTTTCCTTATGTGTAGTCCCTGCCTCTCTCTCCCTGCCTCTCGATCTCCACCCCGTCTCTCTCCCACACTATTATCTCGGGCTCAGAAGAACGGAACCCCTGTTCAATCTAACCTGGCTTCTGTTTCAGTCAGAAAATTCTTCTTGTGGGAGAATATCCAAAACACACCGGAGAGGGACGCCTGGGCGGCTCAGTCAGCTCAGGTCATGATCTCGCGGTTCATGGGCTCGAGCCCCGCGTCGGGCTCTGTGCTGACGGCTTGGAGCCTGGAGCTGCTTTGGATTCTGTGTCTCCCTCTCTCCCTGCCCCTCCCCTGCTCACGCTCTGTCTCTGTCTCTCTCTCAAAAATAAACATTAACACACACACACACACACACACACACACACACACACACACCAGAGAATAAAACCCACGACACTCACTCACAGCATCTTGGGGACACAGAGCGAGAGGGGTGGGTTCGTTCAGTGCCTCCTGCTATGCTGGGTCAGGCACAACTCACCTGGTTCCGAGCCACTTGGACGGGCTCCTTCAAGATGATCCAGGTGACCGACTCGGTTAGCGGAGGGGTGGTGAGGGACCCCGGGTAGGTCCAGTAATCCCGGCAGGCGGGCAGCAGACAGGACGGCTGGAAGGGGCCCATGGCCACCTGCGCCCCCTGGGGGACCAAGACCACGGGCGGCGTCAGGTCTCAGACTGAGACGGGGGGCGTGCAGGAAGGAAGGGGATGGCACCCCATCTTTACCCAAGTTTGTTCCCGGGATAAAGACGGGGGTTGGGGTGTGGTGGTCACGTTTGGGAGCAGTAACAAGAAAACGTGACCGTCCTGTGCAGAGCAGGGACCCCCGCCCGATGCTTACACTTTTCCTTTAAAGTTACTCAGTTTTGTACACCTTGGCTGTGAAGAAAACATTACATTTTTAAAAACTGTGGCAAAGCCACGTACATAACCTGAAACTCGCCACCCTCACCACTTCTGAGCGTGCCTTTCCGTGGCGCTAACTACAGTCACATGGCACCCCCCCCCCCCCCCCCCAATCCGTCTCCGGGACCTCTCCGTCTTCCCAAACAAACTGCGGCCCGTCACACGCCAGCTCGCCCCCCTCCCCCTGCCCCTGCCCCCCCCACCTCTTTCTGTCTCGGGGAACTGACGCCTCGTGTCAGGAGGACCCCACCGCGACTGCCCCGCGTGACGGCCGGTTTCACGGAGCACAGTGTCCTCCGGGTTCGGCCACGTTGTAGCAGGTGTGAGGAGCCCCTCCCTTTCCAGGCGGAGGAACATTCCACTGTGTGCACGGCCCACGCTCTGCTTACCCGTTCGCCCCCCTAAACGGACACCCGAGTTGCTTCCGCCCCTCGGCTCCTGTGAGAAGTGCTGCTGAGGACACGGGTGTGCCGACGCCTCTCCCAGACCTTGCTCTGCGCTTATTTGGGGGTAAGTAGCCAGAAACAGAGACGCTGGATCCCACGCCAATTCCGCGTTTAACTGCTTGAGGAACCGCCAGGCTGTTTCCCGTAGTGGCTGCACCAGAAAATACTACCCTTCTGGGACACCCGGTCTTCCCCTTGAGGCAGCGTCCCCTGACCCTCACGCCAGGACCCTCCTTCTCCGGACAGCTGTCCTCGACCACCGTGCGCCGAGCTCCCTGTGCGGCAGCCCGAGGGGATGCTGTCAGCACGTCCCCGGCTCGGGAGTCTCTGTTCAGAACTCACGCCCCCCCCCCCCCCCCCCACCTCCCAGCTGGAACGAGCAAGCAAGAAACAAAATCAGGAACGAGGTGGGGGGCAGGGAGCCCGCAGACAGGGACCCCCCCCCCCCGCTTCCGCCCAGGGCTGGGCCCCCTGAAGAAATCCACCAGCAGGGGTGGGAGCACCGAGGCTGTGGTCCGGATGCCGCTGGGCACGGCGTCTGGAGCAGGTGCGAAGGAGAACCTCTCGGTTCCCCAGCCAGAGGCCCTCGAGCAGGCTGTCGCTCGGTGAAGATAGGATGTCTCGGGGTCCCTGGGCTTGGCAGGCCCAGTACAGCGCCCCCACCCTGCTCTGCAGAGGCGGGGCAGGCCCGGGGGCAGCGCAGCACTGACCGGCACCCAGTGTGCCCAGCTCTGCTGCGGTCCCCGCTCCGGGCCGGCTCTGCGGGAGGGTTTCCCGGCACGGGGAGGACACACGCTCGGCCTCGGGGGAAGGAGACCTCCCTGCTCGTCCAGACCCCGCCACCCAGCTGTCAGACACAGGCGCTTGGGGCCCAGGCGGCCCGGCTGTACCCTAACTGCAGTCCCCCCAGTCAGACACGGAGCCCTTAGGCAAGATGTCGGAGGTGAGGACAGGTGCTGCTTCACCCCTGCCGTCGGCTAGCACTGCCCGGCTGTGCTGGCTGTGCACTGTGCGAGCAGCAGTCTAGTTAACGCGTAAGGAACAGCAGCAGCGGGGCACCTGGGGGGCTCCGTGGGGTCAGCATCAGACTCTCGATTTCGGTTCATGTCACGCTCTCACGGTTCGTGAGTTCGAGCCCTCTGTCGGGCTCTGCGCTGACGGGGTGGAGCCTGCTTGGGATTCTCTCTCCCCGCCTCTCTCAAAATAAATAGATAAAACTTAAAAAAAGAAAGTGGACTTGAAATACAGTTCACAGAGCCTGGAACCCACACGTTTACAGCTCCCAGGGCTCTGGCGTTCCGTATACTCACGATCGTGACGTGCGGCCATTACTGGTCAGCTTTAGAACATTCTCCGCACCTCAGAAAGGACCCCAGGAAACAAAGAACCCCAGTAGATGCTCTTTAGCGATCACGCACCCTAAACTCCCCTCACCCCCCCGCCACGAATCTGCCGTCTGTCTCCACGGATTTGCCTGTTCTGGATGTTTCCTACAAAGAATCCTATTCCGTGTCGCCTTTGTGAGCAGGTTCCCGCTCAGCGTTGTGTCCTCAAGACCTGAGGCGCCCCAGGGTGCTGACGGGCCGGACACCTCCCGAGGCTGTTACCGCCAAGCTTCAGGACCGCCTGTGAGAGCTCCTGCTCCCTCAGCGAAGGAGAAAGTGAGACAGTGGGAAGGGACTTTCCCAAAGCCACGTAAAGAGTGGCAGAACCCAGACGCTGCGGCAAGTCTGTCCCACCCCGGGAGTGGGGGGCGGGGGCCGCGGCTCGTGCACCCACCGCTGTTCCTTGCTAATTGAAACTTCGGGAGGACCCATGACCGTGCGTGTGTCAAAGCCCAAAGGATGCACGCCACAGACGTGGCGTCCGAGGCTGCAGATGTAAAGAGTGGCCACGTTGGTGGCCCCCAGCGTGGGCTGCAGGCGGGGCCACGGAGTCTGGCGGGGTTACCCTCACTGCTCCACGAGACACACGCTCCCGCTCTACAGGCTTTTTGTCCCCTAGACCCTCACTCTTATTTCCCAGGGGAGGAGCCAAAGCCCAGGGGGAGCGTCAGGCCCACGGATGAGGCCCCTGCTGACACCACGTCTCCCGTGAGACTTGCCCACCAGGCGCTAGGTCGGCCCGCGGGGAGACGCGCTCCAGGGCTTCCGTGGAAGGGAACAGACCCCGGCGTAAACAGCACCTCCCAGCCAGGTCCTCTCTTTCCCACCAAGAGGTGGAGGCCACGCCGTGCGGGGGGGGCGGGGGGGGGCCATGCACGCGGAAGACCTCCTGGGCTTACTCTGGCTGCAGACCAGCGGGAAAGACGAGGCTCCCAGCACCTTGACCTTGCGGAGTTCCTGAGCTGCAGGACGGGGCAGCGGGGGGTGATCTGGTCTTGGCCCCAGGAGGCCGGCCCAGAGGTCAACATCAAGGGGGAGCACACAGACCCCGTGAACCCGGCGAGGAAGGGCTGGCCCCCAGCTTTCATCTGGAGCCACTCTTGTCATTGTTACCACGGGTCGGGGCCCATCCGTCCAGGGACCACCGTGACTCCTCGAGTCCCGGAATTCTTTTGTTTGGTACCTGAACAAATAAACTACATTTCTTTGGAATTTCCACCCCTCCATCAAAGTCCTTTCACAGCTGTTGTTGGAGAAAAGCTGCAATGTTGTCATTGTCTTTTGAGCTTTAGTGCAGGAAGGTGCACGCGGGGAGCTGGGGGGGGGGGGCCGAGCGGGCGAGCTGGCGAGACTCCCCCCGGTCCCCCGGCGTCCCTGTTCTGCTGGGATGGGGTGGTGCTAAGTTTCCCCCCAGGAGTGTGCCGGGTGGCCCGTGAATGGACGCTCTTAAATGTTAACGGTTAGGCATTTATTTCAGTCGGTTTAAAACAAATGTTATCCCTGGTAGATGCCATTGCCTGGGACAAGGCTAACGATTTTTAAAAAACGACAGCGTAAGGAAAAATACTAAGTAACAAATAGTGCCCGTGGCAGGTGAACATGGCAAAACCCTGAATTCTGGGAAGCTCACATGGGAGTCCGGCACCCCCGTGGTACGGAGGAGGGAGGGGCCCACGGGGAGCAGGGCCCCGTGGACGTCCCCGTGGACGCGGGCATCCGCCCCAGTGAGCCCCATTCCCAGGAGTGGACTCAGACCTCCCCCAGCCCCGCCACCCCCTTCTGCCAAAGTGGCCTTTAATTCCTGCAAACGATCGTTAATTAAGCCAATTCCGGAGCCGCTGGTTTCAGGCTGCGTGGCCTACCTTATGCTTGACTTCTGGCAAGACTTCCACCAACTTCTGCAGTGGCTCACGGTGGGCCCCCAGCTGCAGGGCACGGACGAGAAAGGCTCCTTTGAAGAGGCAGCCGGCGGGAGGGGGGCCACACCGCACTCTCCACGGACGGGGTTTCAAAGGCAGCTCCTGGCCACCGCGCACCCGCCCCGCCCCGCCAGGGGAGCCGCGCCCCAGCATTACCTGTAGGAACACGCCTATCACGGCCAGGCCGCTCTCCCCCAGGAGAGCGTCTTTGTAACTTCGGTATTTCGCAGCATTCCAGTGAACCAGGTGCAGCTGAAACCCAGGAGAAAGGACGCGCGTTCACACGAGGCGGCCGTGGCCTCCCCGGGGCAGCCCGCGCGTCCGTTCCGCAGAGTCGGGCCCGCCACCCGCAGCTCCCGAACTCGGGGCAGACCACCCGGCGAGGCCGATGTGAACGGTGTAACGTAGGAATCGGTGCCGGGACGGCTGCCTGTTGCCGGGACGCTCGGTGAAATCTGGATTTCAGATGAACGGCGAACAATTTTTAATGTCAGCATGTGGTCCCAATCGCATTTTCTTCCTACGTCTGTCACCTCCCTTGAACTTCGTCTATGCCCTTACTTCACATCCCTCCCTGGGTTTTCCCGAGTCCAATTTCGCCATCAAGATTGGCCAACTGACAAGGCTTTCAATGAGGGGCAGAGGACGAGTCCGGGACAGACGCTTTCCTGGGTCGCTGGCCAGCGGGAGGCAGGGTGCCGGGGCCTGGCCAGGCTTCCGTGTGATGAGAGCTTGTGGCCCTGCCGATGCTGAGCTTGGCCCAGACCCAAGAGGGGGCTTGGGCGTGGGCACGTATTTCCTGGTGTGCTGGGGGCCTTTCTGAACGGTGACCCTACCACCAAGCCCACACCGACAGACTCCAGAAAGCCCTCCAGCCTCCCGTGGTCAACTAGCCCCTCCCCACGCAGCCGCTGGAGTCCAGGACTGGGGGCACCTGGTGGAGGGTGTGGGGTCCACATATGCTCCAGGCGGCCCCTCACTCCCAACCTAACCCCAGTGCTCCCAGCCACAGGCACCGGGGCCACCGAGGGCGGTGTGAGCTCTCCCCGCCCGTCCATGGCTCACCCGGAACCCCCCTACCTGTTGTCCCAGTTCAGTCTCCCAGAAACAAAGACAACTGGGCCCAAGGCCCCAACTGTAACTGCTTCCTTCACGGACCCACCAGTGACTGGATTTGCCTTCCAAACCTCCACGGGAGACGGGCGCTCCCACGTGGGCCGGAGGCCTGGCCGGGACGGGCCCCGCAGCCCCTGCTCGGCCGGTTCAGGGAAAGCCCCCGGCGGGCCCAGGCTCTGCTCTTGCTTCTGTGCAACAGCCTCTTCCGTTAAGTCAGCTGATCATTAAAAACCACGTGCAGACACGCAGTTCCCGAGATAGAAGGCTTGCTGCGTAAAAAGCACGGACCGGCCCCGCTCCTTCGTGTCCGTGTTATTTGTCAAGTTGTGTCTACTTACAACCAGAGATGTAACTTCCTGTTCATAAACCGTCCCCGGAGGTCACCTGTGGGGCTGGGATCACAGGTGGGTTTCATGTTTTACTTTGACTGGGTCCCAGGCCTGTTCGAGTGACAGCGTCACCTCCACCGTGATGGCAGCGAAAAGTTAACACAAAAACAGCCCCTGACCTGAGATGCATCAGGAAGTCAGGTGGTTTGTGGGCGGACGGACACGTGATGAAGCGAATGTGGGCAAAACGCTCGTGGTAGGATCTGGGCGGCAACCTCGCGGGCTCTCCCTGTGCCGACCTGCCAGTCACCGTTGGAAAAATTTCGTGACGAAATATTGGGGAGAGTCAAAAAGGCACCGCTCGCCGTCCCCACCGTACCCGCGAAAACCAATTCCTAACATTTATCCTTACACGTTTTCTTTACGGATTCCCATCTGGGGATGTTGCAAATGCCTCGTCGTTTCAAGAAGGTGATTTCTGTCGCGAAGATTTTCAGGTCTCAGGAGAGGCCCCGAATGCCTTGAGAGACAGGAAGCTTCTAGTCCACGATCGACCAGCAGCGCGGAGGTGGCTGCGTGCCGGGCTAAGGGCACAGACTCTGTTGTTGAATCCCAGCTGGCTGATTTGGCAAGTCACGTGGCCACTCAGCACCTCTGTCTCTCCTTCTGTCAGAGGACAGTATGAACAGTACCCTCGCCCCGGGATAGCCGTGTGGGTGGGACGGGCAGGATGGCCTGGTCCAGCGTGAGCGTGGGGAGTCCCGTGCCCCGGGAATCCTTTCTCTGGGCGGCCAGGCTGCTCTGCCGCCCTACGAGCGAGCCTGGCACGTGGAAAGCACCCACGTCTTTGGTGCTAGGATAGCGTCTACGAACCTCTGCTGGGTACGCGCGGTCATCCACCGTGTGCTCCGAGCCCCACGCGTCCACCGCTCCCCAATGGAAGTGGAACTGCTTTAGCCTGTAGTGGTTTTCCAAGGGGCCGCCGCTGATTCCTGGAAAGTGAAACCAGCAGACCGGTGTGTTAGTTTGTCCGTCGTCGTCGGACCGGGGTTTGTCTCAGTGTCTACACTGAGGTCACATAATTTCGCTCCGGAGAGACTGACGTCCTGCTGAAATGACAAACTGGAAGGGGGGCCCCGTGCGAGGCGGCACCTTGTCTGTTCACCCCTGTCCCTGTCGCCGAGCCCCAGCTGGCCCACAACAGGCTCAACGTAAATGCCAGAGTGGATGCAGAGGCCAGTTCTGCCACCAGGTGGCGGCAGGGGGCTCAAGCCCGTTTGGTGCAGCCGTGAAGGTGAAGAAAACCATTTCTGAGATGCACACCAGTCCTCAAAGATTTCCAGACTTTTCTTTAATAATAATAAAAAAAAATGATGTCTTTTGAATGAAAAAGTGGCAGCTTAAATTCCATCACCAAAATGAATACGTAACGAGCGGGATGCTCACCTAAGCAAATCCTGAGATATAACAGGCTACCTTCTCCGTCAGGCTGAACTGAACGCAGCCCATGGTCAGTCTAGTCCCACCGTATGACCAGACTTTATGGGAACACCGTTTTCTAAGTCACCCTGAGTCCCCGGCGTGGCATCTCCAACAGCTGTTAGCATGAGGCTCAGGGACACAGACGGGAGTGTCCCTCAGCGGGGAGGCTGGCTCTAAACTGAGGAATTGTGGGCGCCACCCCGAGTCTAGGGAGAGGGCTGCGAATCCAATGCCCCCGGGCTAGCGGGCCTCTGGCTGCACTTTTCTAGCAGATTTCCACCAACAGTTGCTGCAGATATGATGGTAATGGCTGTACATCTTGCTTTTAACTGAAGGGAGCACGTGGTACTGGGCTGGAGACCCCAGCAGATCCCCGGGGTGGCCTTACCCACATCAACGCCTCTGCGTGGCGAAAGCAGGGAAACATTTAGTGGTGTGGCGGATGCTATGACGGTGTCAGAGGCTACTGGCGAGGGGTGCTTTCTATCCTGTTTTTGCCGTAAAAAGTGTAAGAAGCAGAAAGCACTGAGCAGATTCAGTTCACGATTCTGCCCTCGACCAGATCGTAGAGCTTCTCGCCGTGTTTCCTCACTTGGAAATGAGCGTTGTTGGTCTCGAACAGCATTAGGGTCTCACCTAGTTGAGAGGCTGTATGGTTTTACGAGGTGATCTACTCTCCCGAGCACACATACATGAACGATATCTCAATTTTTAAAAGTACACAGAAAGAAGCGTATACAACACTGTAAGTCACGAGGTCTGAATGTACAGGTGCCCACGGCACACACAGCGTGAGGAGCCTCTCCGCAGGCGGGAAGGCAGGACGGATGGGAGAACCTCCCAGTGGGTTCGAATTGCAGGGCTTTAATGGAGATTTTCTGCGGCTGAAAGTACACAGGGGGATGATTTTTTCCCCGGAGGGGACATGATGCTCGGGCCCACTGGCCCTTGTAGCTTTGGGTCGCATCGTCATTTACTAGGGGAGGTGAGGCAGGTTGCCGGTAATCCCAGCAGTGGGAGCTAGGATTTGAGCCCAGATCTCACACCAAATCTCACACCTTTTCCACCTGATCCTTCGAAGCAGGAAACACGATCTGAGGAAATTACAGGACCACGAACTCGGGCAGCGGAAACCTTTGTGCTCGTTCCCGCCTGGTGTCTGTGGCCCGAGGGGCGTTTGCGGCACTGGCCAGCCAGAGACCTCGTGCCACCAAAGCACACCCATCAGTGACCAGGTGGCAAGCCTGAGGGGTGAGGGTGCATCCCACCAAAAACACCCGTGTAGAAAAATCTCCCGGGTTGTGAACCACAGAGAGCCGGGGGTGGGAAGCTGCTGCAGTGGGAGGGGCCTGTGGGAACGCCCACTACTCCTTTCTCAGCCCGTGAAGAGCTGTAGACTCAGACTTTCTCACCCTCCGCCCGTGGACGTGGCCTCACGCTCTCCCCTGAATTCTTCACCGAAGCAGCCTCCCGCCAGCGGCCTCCTGCCTATCTGCTTCCACAAGGGAATGAAAATGGAAACCCACCCTTCGGAATCCTGGGGCTCAGGCCCCCCTCAGAAAAGAAGGGTCCTCTTCAGCGGGGCCTCCGGGACAGGTATCTCCTTCATGCTGACATCTGACCCTCCGTAGATGAACATCACTATCCTGGGCGGGCTGGGGACCAGGCGGGCTCATAACGCAAAGCCCAGAAGGCTGTGGTGCCTCCTAGCCTTGTCATATGCAAACACAGACAAGGAGATCAGCAAATGGTGAGCTGGTCTGAGAAGATAAGTGAGGGGAAGGAGGTGTGGGCACACAGAGGAGAGTTTATAGCCTGGACTGGGCTGGGGGGGCGGGGCCTGGGCTGGAGGGGCGGGGCATGCTGAGGCAGGCTGGCGGACACGCGTGGAATCTGCGTGGAATCTGGCCGTTTGGCCAACGCAGGGCTTGGTCTCCCTTTCGGCCTTTACGTGCACCTCAGGAAGAGTGAAACAGCAGGCCAGAAAGCACAATTTCTATTTTCAAGAACGCCCTAGGTCACCCGGCGACCCCAGCCCAGGCCTGCCTGAAGGTCCAGCCCCTTGGCTTGTGTAGCCAAACTCCACCCCCTTCCCTACCAGGAAAGTTAGGAACTCAACTTACGGCTGCAGCTCTGGATAAAATAACCTCAAAATGACTTTTCATAAAGACAGTGTACTGTCAGGGTAATTACCTTTAATTAGACAACATTAAAGAGCAAGCCTAATTCGTGAGCTGGGGGCCTTTCGCTTGCCAGGCCCCACGCCCCAGACTTGGGCATCAGTGGGCTGTTTTGCACCCAGCTGTCTCCCTGGGCAGGGGCATCGAGACGTGATCGGGGAATTACACCAGCAGCAGCCAGACCCTCCAAACACCCCGAGGAAGCTGGCCCCATGCTGAAATCTGCTGTCCCCAGATGCTATGGTCTCGGTGCTTACAGCCGTCGCCCTTAATAGCCATCTATTTGTAGTTCGGTGCTTTTACCAAGATAAGCAGGCTTTTGGCAGGCACGGCTGTTTTAAGGCTTAAAATAAGTACAAGAGAAGTTTAAGATGCTCTAATTAGTTAACATTGAAAATAACACAACATCGCCAAGTATCAGCCTGTTCTTGGTGCCACCCTGGGATCTAACGAACATTCCGAAGCTGTGACACACGAGAGCTAAGAGTTTGCATGTGTTCCCTGGACCAGGAAGACCTCTGTCATTCTCTCAGCAAGTGGGAACCTCAGCTGGCGGCCAGCACACCATCCGTGCTCCAGCAGCACAACCCCACCCCCTAGGATCCTGCATAAAGGGAATCCAGATTGCTCTCTGGTAGTTACGCTCTAAGGTCATCACATATTGGCTCCAGTTTTAGGGTTTTTTAAAAATTGTTTTCAAGGTTTATTCATTTTTCAGAGGCAGAGAAAGATAGAGCATGGCAGGGGGGCAGCTAGGGGCAGAGAGAGAGAGAGAGGGAGACACAGAATCCGAAGCAGGCTCCAGGCCCCGAGCTGTCAGCACAGAGACCGACGCGGGGCTCGAACTCACAAAACACGAGATCATGACCTGAGCCCAAGTCAGACGCTTAACCCACTGAGCCGCCCAGGCGCCCCCTTTGCATAGGCTCTTTTGTTTCTCTGAATCTCGAGACAATGACACCTACTTCGTGGGCACACGGTGAGCATCAAATACAGGAATGCTTACAAAACGCCCCCGGACACGGCCCCTGGAGCCCAGAAGGGGCTCTACAGGTGGTTGCACTTTCCGTTATAATTACTGGTATTGCTGTCATTACTAAAAATATCATCACCATCATCATCACCATCAAAGCAGAGATACGCAGAGACATGAAGCCGCCACTGTCACTCCCCAGAGAGGACCCCCAGACCTCGACGGGCAAACGCACTTTAAGAAAGTGTCCGTTAGAAGGGGCTGGGCCAGCCCCCGAAGCACAGAAGAAGTCGACGTGCCTACGATGCACCGCACCCTCTACGAAGCACTGGGGACCGAGAGGGAACGAGACAGATGGGGCCCTGTCCTCTCGGAGCTCGGAATCCGCAGGGACAGGCAGTCAGAAAATGCGTAGTGAGCGCGAGCAGTTAGGGGCGTCGTGGCGGGCACGAGGGGTGCTCTGGGGCCCTACTCCGAGCACCACAGCGGGCCTCCCTGAGGAAGTGGGGCTTCCGCTGAGCCCCAAAGATGGAGACAAAGAACAATTCTAGGCAGAAAGCAACAAGAGGCAGGGCAGACAGGAGGGAGAGAGAGCGGGCCACCGAGGCAGCACAGACGGAGAGTCCGAGGGGCTGCGGCGTGGGGTCTGCACGGGGCGCGAAGGGGCAGGTGCGGCAGAGGCCAAGCCAGGCACTGTTGTCAACAGACCGAGTGTTCCTGTCTTTAAAAGCAGACGCGTCACTCAGGGTTTGCCCAATGCCATCAAGTGTTTGATTCCTTAACTGCCCTGGCCTGACTCCAAACTGTCCTCCCGGGAAGGTGTGCAAGGGGGACACGTGCCTGGGTGTGGGCTCGAGCCCCTTCCCAGACAGTGTCCCCTCTCCCGAACGTGTCCCAGGGGTCCACTGGCTCAGAAGGCCCTAAAATCATCTCCCGAGCCCTCCCCGTGGCTCCTCGCAAGTCCCTCCTCTTCCTCCCCGCCCCCCAGGGGTCTCCCCCCTCCCCAGCCCCTCCCAGATGGTCTCCCCTCCTCCTCCTCCCCCTACGCCCCTCCAGGCCGCACGTTCTGTATATTCTCTACAACTGGCCCTCTTCCTCTTGGAGATCTCCTTCTGTCCCACACACCCCTCCTTCCGCCGCCCTGAGGGCCACACAGGGTTCCCGGGAGGGCGCCAGCCGGAGGAGGGCGCGTGGGGAGGGGTGCGGGATGGGTGGGGGCTTGCACTCAGCACCCTTGACGTGGGTCACCTTTCCAATTTACCTTTCCGTGTACGTCCCAACTCGAGATGTCCTTGCGAGGGCGGACGGCGCCTTGGGCCCTCAGGGCTGCACCGGCTCGCGGAGTCCTTACCGGAACTTTGCCGAGAGATCACGGCATGACCTCTCTGCCGCGGACGTCCAACCGGAGCTTCTTGGGCACAGCAAGAACGATTAATTCCTGGGTGCCCCTCAGAAGCAGCGGTCAGCGGCGTTCCAGCGACGGAGAGCAGCTACCACACTGGGCATTACGATGTGACAGGTGGCCCGGTGAGGATCCCCCTCCCATTTCCAGGTTGATTCCCGTTAAGTGGAGCGTTTTGTCAGACAACTGCCCTCGACACCAAGGGCAAGGCCATGACGGACCCACGGGATTGGTCGGGGAGGGTTGGACCAGACGGGGGCTCAGACTTGCCACGTTGGCTGGGAGCTCCCCTCGGCCCCTGGGCACATAATCTGTTCCCAAGCCTGAGGAGCTGGTGGTCTGGACAGATGCAGGGAGGAGGAGGAGGAGGAGGAGGAGGAGGAGGAGGAGGAGGAGGAGGGGGGCGGGTGGGAGGGCTGCCCCAGCCCTGTGCAAATGAGTCTCAGTCTCAGGGGAGGGAGGGTGTGTGTGGAGAAGAAAGAAAGAAGGATGAATGCAGGGAGGAGAGAGGGCAGGCTGGAGCGGGGCAAGGAGGTGGCGGGGAGGAGGAGAGGGCAGAAGGATGGCTCTGGGTTCTCGGGCCTTCCCAGGCAGGGCTCTCATTCCCGCTGAGAACCACAGAATGCAAGCCCGGAGAACCACACTCCACCTGACCCGCAAACAAACGACTGCCTCTGCCCTCCCAAAACCCGTGCCCAGGGACCAAGGGAGGAGACAGCAGATAGATGAGGAACGAAGGTGGAAAGAACTCGAACTGGATAGACCGCCTACAAATTTGCGGGACAAGATAACTGCTCTGGGACATTTCAGCTCCATCAAGGCGGGACTGTGGTCAGCGCAGCCACACGCCTCTCCGTGAGGCCCAGGACCCCCTCCCGGAGTCCCCTCCTCCCCCAGGGCAGAAGCTTGGAACTACCTCCCCCCTCCCTGCAGGCGCCTCGCCTCCCGCAGCAGGTGGAAAGGTCCCCGGGACTCGGGTCCTGAGTGGGACGATGCCGGGGACAGAGACATAGCAGAGTGGTTCCTGCTGCCGTGTTCCTGACCCGACTCCGGGCCCCATCTCCCGCCTGTCTTCCCGGGAGGGAGCCCCGGATTCTCCCAGGCAGCTCCGTTTTGGCTTGTGTGACTCGAGTCAGCTTCTCTGGCTCGCACCTGACGGTCCCCACGGGTGGAAGTGAAGTCTGCAGACCTCACCGCTCGGCGGGCCTGCCTCCACTCCAGGAGCCAATGTCCACTGAGCGCCTGCTGTGTGCACTGGGTGCTGATCTCAGTGGTGAGTGGCCTCGCGCTCAAGGACCTGGGCCCAGCTGGGATCTCTTGGCACTGGCCGTGGTTACCCACTGTCCTTTGGGGGATAAAAGGCTGTCGTTGGCCCCACTTTACAAGTGACTTAAAATTCACTTTGACGTTGGAAGGAGCGTTAATGTACCTGCGGCTCTGGCGCCCGATGCCTCAAACTGCCCATCACTGTCCTTGCAAGTGAGGGACCCCCCACCCGGGCAGCTGACACGTCAGGATGCCGCCGACCCGCCAGCAGTTCCAGATTTTCTCCCTCCGCCAGCTGAGTGGGTCACACGGAGTCCCCCGTGGTCAGAAAAGGCCAGACCCCGCCTGGCCGGCGGCGGCTTCTCCGCCGTCTCCGTGCTCCCCCTAGTGGAAGACATTAGACGCGCACATGGCCCGAGCCCCGCTTGGGTCATTTCATTCTGAACAAAGGCAACAACTATCATCGAATTGTTAATTCGGCTCCCAGAGCGCCAAGTGCTTCCCAGAGCCCTCCTTAATTCCTCCGGAGCCAGGCGGACCTTCCCTTTACAGAGGAGGAGACTGAGGGTCAGAGAGGACCAAGGATCAGAGAGTTTAGGCGGCTTGGTAGAGCTGACGGCCTGCTCCCTCCGCACGCTTCTCTCTCTCTCTCTTTCTGCCCCACAGCAGGACCCTCACCCCCATGCTGTACTCCCCCTGCACCTTCAGGAATACTTGTGTGGCCTCTGGGTGCAGAGACGCAGCACAGGGGCCTGGCCCCCACAGGACACGGGTCTAGCGTGTGGGACAGAGGTGATTTCCCCTCTGTGGCCTATCCCCCCCCCCCCCACTCCCCTAGACAGGTGCACGGGGTGGGAACAGGGATAGGGCAGCAGGGCACCTGGCCTCCCTGGCGTCAGGCTCTACCCTGCGAGGCTGCAGAGCCCTGGCTCCTTTTCTGTGGACGGCGAGCACGGCGTGGGGTTTGGAAACAGCCCTCGGCTGAATGTTGGATAAGGGCGTCCCCTCTCCACATGTGGGAACATTTTCTATTTTTGGGGGGTAATTGCCAGGATCAAAGGGGATAAAAGCTGTACCCCGCTCAGCACATGGCTTTGCCACACGAGGAGCACCCGGCCACGTCCAGCAGCAGCATCGACTATGGGTCACTGAACACGCGTCTCTTTCGCGGCCTCTGAGCGCCCATCTGGCAGACTGGGCGGGCGTTGTCACCCCTTCCAGAAGGATCGTCCTTCGGGACTGGGGCAAGAGGGCTTCCCGGGAGAGGAGGTGTGTGTGGGGGGAGAGAAGGCCGACGACGGGCCCTGCCTTTGCCGACTTTCCTCCCTCGCTCCCTCTGCTCCCAGGAAGCTCTCTCCCTCCAGCGCCCCTGCACCAGCCCCCATGGCCCCGGGCCCGGGCCGTCAGCTGCTTCTCCAATCCCTTGGAATGCCCCGCTGTCTCCACCTGTCATACATCATCCCTGGCTGGCGCTAATCTCGAAGCGTGAGTATTCCTCGCCCTCTGGAAAAAACTGCTGGACCCTTCTACGCTGACGGAGAATGTCCTCGGCCTCCCGGTTATGTTTCTGTCTGAGTTTCTGGCGGTCACCTGTTTGCGTAACCGGACCTGGGTGATCACAGATCCCGCAAAATTACTTCTACGGTGAGCGCCTTCCCCGCTCACTTCCTTTCCTGCTCGTGGGGCACTTCCTTGCCGTCGATCCAGTGTTTTTTTGAGTTGTGGGACTGTCTCCTTTTTCTCATTTTCTTGCCGCAAACGGGTTTTAACGGGCTCCAGTCTTCAGCTGCGTTTTTCATTTCCTTTGCTCCTGGCAGTTCCCAATTTCCAGTGGCGGTGAGCAAAGAGGACGGGAGAATGTGGAAACAGGGAGAGAGCCTGGGAATCGAGCTGGGGGTGGGGGGGTGTGGGGCATGTGAAATTGAGGAGGAGAGAGAGAAAGGAAACTGGGTTTTTGGGAAAATGACAAGTAAAGTAAAACCAGATTGGCCTGGGTGGACACGAGCCACGGGGGGAATTATCTAGTAATTTATATGGCCAGAGAGAGACACCCAGATAATTCTTTCGGTCTGTGGCGGTGGGGGGGGGGGGGGGGAGGGGGTGGCGAGTCCCTTTGGATCAGATTGAGAAGGTGGTGCCGAAGCCAGAAAGTGAGGGTCAGGCCCAGGTCAACGCACAGGCCTGGCTGCATCAGGGCGCAACGGTCTTGAACGCTGACGGCCGCCTGACTCGGGTGGGCCGGGGTCAGTGCAGGGTCAACAGCAAGCATGCCAGGCCCGGTGGAGAGAGCTCGGGGTGCACCTCCCAGCCCCGGCCACCCTCTCTTCTGGGCACAGCACCTCGCTGCAGGGTGGGCTCGTCCTCCGTCACCGCGGTGCGCTCCAGCCGCCACGCGGGGCTTTGAGGATCAGCCCCGGGCCCGAGCTGTGATCGCCGGGGCAGGGGCGCTGTCTCTCCAAACCGCTCAACCCGGAGGGTGAACCAGAACGGCAGGTGCGTCTCTGGCCCGGGATGACCCCACCAGAGCGGAGCAGGGGCCCCAGGGAGGATTCAGCTTCCTCCCACCTTCCGTTCCATTCCTTCCATTCCTTCTGTGGGCCGTCCACCACCTGACTCAGCCACAACCCAGACTTTTCAGGATCTGAGCCGATACGTTTCCCCTTGTTCGCTTCGGCCAGTCTGAGTCGAGTCTCTGCCACGTGCAACGGTCTTAGCCAGTACAGACGAGGCCTCGCTTGGAGAGCCCACGAGAGCTCAGAGGCAGCAGGGACCGTGGGGGGGGGGAGGGCCTGGGACAGTGACTCGTGGGACCGACTGGAACTGGGCCCTGGGAGATGGCCGAGTTCTCCTCCCCGCCTGGGATCAGTGACTGTTGGAGACTGAGGCCGGCCGTGCGGGAGTATTTACACCAGGGCAAGCGGGCAAAGCTGCCAATGGCTTCCGGTCCCTCCCCCCGAGCCCTAGAGGGCCAGGTGCCAAACCCTTGCCAGCACGCCGCTGGCCAGGCTCACCTGGGCTCGGCTTCCCCGAGGACCCACCTGGGGTCTCCAGGCCCCGTGCTCTGACCGCCCACCTCTGTGGGTCAAGTGCAGTGTCCCCCCGGCCCTGGGCCTCGGGGACCCAGGCTGCCCCCGCATCGCATTTGAGCAGAAGGCGAAAGGAGGGAGGCGGCCGGTTCCCAGGTGACTCCCTTCCGTTTCTGCTCTCTCAACTCGGTCACTTTTTTTGGTCTTCTGTATTAGGGCTCTGGGAAACAAGGGGCGGAATTATCATTACTCAAACTGACTTAAGCAAAAAGAGAGATTTATTGGTCCGGGGGCTGCTTTGGCCTCAGGCACAGTTGCATTTAGAGGCTCCGACAAGGGCCTCAGGCCTCAAGTTTCCTCGCCCCTCTTGGCTTTGCTCTCCCCTGAAGACCGGCGGGCCCGGCTCCCGGCTGCCCCCGCACAACACAGGCGGGAAGGGATTCTCTTCCAATGCCTCCCAGGGGAGCTCTGGCGCTCAGCGGTCTGACCGGGGTCGCACGCCCGCCCCGGGACAGATCCCGGAAGCAGAGAGAGGCTGCCGGGGCTGGCCGTGCCCAATTCTGAGTTACTCTTGGGGTAAAAATTCCAGAGATTGAAATTCTTGACCAAGAGGAGGCCGTGCGCGGTGACTCGGGGGATAATTACGACCTGTGATAGCCTCGTTCTCCAGCCTCGAACCTGAGCCTGAGCTCCCGTGGGGTTCAGAAACATCTAGAGCCCAAGTCACAGGTGCTGTTAAGACGCCCATACAGAAATAACAGCAACAACCTCACCCTGGAAGCATCACAGAGACGTCGCCGCTCCGCCTGTCAGGGCAGTCGGGCGTGGGCTTGGCCGGCACCCTGAGCAGCTGCTGGCTCTCTGGGGACCTGACCACGAGCCCAGGACCTTCTCCCCATGTGCCACGTGGGGCCAGCGCCTTGGCTTCACGCCCGACCTCTGTGGATGTTGGGTGCAGATTTTTCCCAGAGAGAGGTCACGCTTGTGAAGTTCCCTGCTCTGGAGAGCACAGAATCCCGTCATGCGGGCTCTGTGACTTCTGGCCACGGACGTCTCTGCACCTCATTTTTCTTATCTGTCAAATGGGAGCCAACACCCATCTCAGCAATCCTCAGGAGTACTCAAGTTTCTGCAAGCAAAGCGTTGCCAAGGAGAAGGGTCCAGCAAACAGCGGATGCGGTGACTCCGGTGGGCTTTCCAAGCAGCAGGAACTGGGTTTGAACCTGACCCTCCACTCGCTGCACTCGACCTTGAATGAGCCACGTCTCTGGGCCTCGGTCCTTGAGGAGAATGAGGAGACAGACGCTGTCCGCTGTGGTGTCTGCTTAGGGCCATGCTGTCATCCATTGGATGGAGGTACTTTTTTGTTTTTTAACGTTTATTTATTTTTGAGACAGAGAGAGACAGAGCATGAACGGGGGAGGGGCAGAGAGAGAGGGAGACACAGAATCGGAAACGGGCTCCAGGCTCTGAGCCGTCAGCCCGGAGCCCGACGCGGGGCTCGAACTCACGGACCGCGAGATCGTGACCTGAGCCGAAGTCGGACGCTTAACCGACTGAGCCACCCAGGCGCCCCTGGAGGTACTTTTGAAAGAGGATGTTCACTCGTCTGTGCGGCAAAGCTTCCACCTTCTAGAAATAGCATCGCAATTTACCCTGGGACCACTGCTTCCCGGAGCATGTGGTCTCGGTGAGGCTATCACTCGGCGTTACAGGTGCTCCACTGACCAGCCACTGACGAGGTGCCACGCTCAGCCACCACACCCTTTCCCCTGGGAATCTGAACAATTTTTGTCAAATGTATCCTAACGATACACAGGCAGAATTCCTAAGTGACCTTTGACACTTTTTGTGTTTTATGACTGAAAGGAAAATAAACCTATGTAGATATCAGTAAGACCCATACTGCACATATAATTATACGGGAGGAGTATGAATTCTAGAGGAACTCATCCACAACCATATCTGTTTTTCCCAAAATGATTACTACATTCACATAACTAATAACCAAGCAACGGAAAGTTCAGGAACTATTATTCTTTGCTCAGTCTTTTCAACTTGCTGCATAAGGGGCACCTGGCTGCCTCGGTCAGTAGAGCATGAGGCTCTTGATCTTGGAGTCGTGAGTTCAAGCTCCACATTGCTGGTAGAGTTTACTTCAAAATAAATCGGGGCACCTGGGTGGCTCAGTCGGTTTCGCGTCCGACTTCAGCTCAGGTCATGATCTCACAGTTGACGGGTTTGAGCCCCGCGCCGGGCTCTGTGCTGACGGCTCGGAGCCTGGAGCCTGCTTCGGATCCTGTGTCTTCTTCTCTCTCTGCCCCTCCCCCGCTCACGCTCTGTCTCTGTCTCTCAAAGATAAACATTAAAAAAATGTGTTTTAAAAAAACAAAAGCGATGAAGTTGCTGCACAAAAATTTTTAAAAATGGTACAAACCACATTGAACCTGGAAATTCAATTTTGGTTGCTCCTTGGGAATCCGGACTTGGAAGAGACCAGCGAGGGCACAGAAGGCGGCCCACCGAGTAGGTGAGCACACACATCGCTATGCCGGGCAGCTCCTGTGCTTTCTAGGGTCTCAGAACACAGCTTCCCCTTCTCTCCTTTGAGCCCATCTCATCCTTCCCAGAAGTTCCTCTGTGCGTGCCTTGGCCAGAGTTGGCGTTTTGCCACCCCCCACCCCCTTGCCGGCCTGAGCGAACGCCATGTGAGAGGCGTGCCCGAGGGTCACAGTGAAGACCAACCTGGGGAAGCCCCCACCCCGCAGCCGCTCCGTCCATCGGAGGCAGGCCGGTTGAGGCTGGGCCTCCGCTCACCATCCAGCCCCTCTCCCGGGGCCCCCGGAAGGCCGGCACATGGGCTGCACGTGGCTCAGGGTGCCCGGAGTGGGGGCTGCGGCCGCTCGCACACTTCCAGGCCGGGTGACACGGAATCAGCGTCAGGACAGAGCCAGGACGCAGGGCTGACACCTCCCGGTGACGGCGGGAGCAGACTGACAGTCTAGGGCCGACGCTCGGCTCTAACGAAGGCTCCGCACGCCCTGCGCAAGGGCAAGGCCGCGAGCAAGCTCCCGCTCCGGCGTCCTGCTGCCGGTGACCCAGGAAGGCGGACTCAGGTCAGCAGCCAGGGCAGGTGGCAGCAGCCTGCTTCGGGAGCTGGTCCGTGCGACGCCGGGAGCGAAGCCTCGTTTCTTCCTCCAACAGCCTTTGAGGCGGGCGCCCTGCTCCCCACTCCCGAGGGGAGAATTGAGGCTCCTTTGCTCCCTTAACTCCTCATTCGAGGTTCATCCATCAGTTTACTGAGCACCTGTGACGCTCAGCATAAACTAGAGGTCTTGCCCTCCTGGGCCTGGCGTCCTCGCAGGGCGATGATGGGGAAGTAAGATGACTGGGTGCGTGGAAGGGGATGGGCTGAGGGCTGGCCCACGAGGCACCTGGGACAGGGGGCTGGGCCGGGGGTCCCCAGATTCGAGCGCTCCCAAGACTCAGCGTAGAGCCGTACGCGTGGCTAAGATTTATTACAGCGAAACGACGCAAGCACATTCTGTAGACGGCGCTGCCTGGAGGAAACCAGGCGCCGGCCTCCAGAGCCCTCTCTCGTGGAGTCACACGGGACACACCGGGTCCCCCCAGCATTGAGCCGTGACAACACGTGTGAAGTCACGTCCACCAGGGAAGCCGGTGAGAGGCCTGCTGCCTAAGGTTTTCCACTGGGGGCTGGCCACGTAGCACCCTCTGCCCGTCCGCGCGACAACCCCAGCTCCCAGAAGGAAGACGGGCGTGCGGCATACACAGGGTTTACGACGATACCGGCAGGTGCTGAAGGAAGGCCAGACGGAATCCGGCAGCAGTCCCGACGGAAAGCAGGGGTGGAAGGCAGCTTCCCAGACCTCACGGAGTCCCTGCTCCGTCCCCTGTGCCTCACAGCCGCTGGGCGTCCTCTGGGCAGGGACCAGCGAGGGGCCCGGCTCTGGACGGCCTGCCTCGGCCTTGGTACAATTTCATTCTGCCTCCGCTTGCGGGCCCCGCCCCCACCGCGCCTCTCTCCCCGACCTGCTCCGCTCTCCTCTGTGACCTGCCGTACATGTGCGTTTCTCTTGGCACATCGTTTCTTCCCGACCGGCCCCCAGGATGTGCAGCAAAGCCGTGCAAGTGTCGGGCGTGGGCGTCATAATCCTTCAAGTGAGCGTCACCTCCCTGCCCTGCGACGCTGAGATGCCTCTGTTCTTTGCCCCCATACACCACGTGTCAGCAAAGCCCCGGTCCCCTTCTCTGCCCAGCCCGTAGCCTGGCTGTGACAGGCCCCGGCCCCGGCTCACCTGACCCCTCAGTGGAGTCGTCGAACTCCACCTGGAAGAAGTAGCCGGTGTTCCAGACGTAGAGGCAGCTCTCCGCGGCGTAGGAGACCATGAGAGGCTTCAGTCGCGGGTCGTAGACGCTGTCCCTGCAGCGGATGTTGATGGGGGACTGCCGGGTGCCCCCCGGCACAGAGACGGGGCCCTTCCAGAGGGCGTGCCCTGGGGTAGAGAGAAGGAAGAGAAGGCCTCCACTGATGCACTGGAGTGATTGGTGCCTCAGGGCAGGTGGCCTCGTCACAAACGGGGCCCCAGAGGAGCCAGGTCTCTGGAAACCGGCCCAACGCGGAGCCTGGGGGCCGCCAGATGCCCAGCAGCCCAACCCCGGCCCTGCACGCGGGGCCTTCGCTTCTTCTCCTCGCTGAACCCTCCCCCCAAAACCGGCTTTCCCGCGCGGCATTGATCTGCTTTGGATCCTCGGTCATTGTCACTGTGTGGTCACGGGAAGTCCGTGCCCCCCCACCCCCACCCTGGGGCTCCAGCCCACAGGGGTCACAGGAAGTCCGTGCCCCCCCCCCCCCAACGTGTTACATTTGCACACGGGGCTGCCAACCACGTGCACACAGTCTCTGTCCCCAGTGAAAGGGCGTTGCTCATGACCGCGCACCATGAGGTGAGGCTGCTTGCATCCTGAACGGGCTCCCAGGGCCTGTTCCTGGCGGCCATGTGCCTCCAGGGCGAGGGCCACGCAGCAAAGTAAGTCTGGTCTTTGCCGACGCAGGTGTCTGACGGGAAGTGATCAAAGTAATACGGTATCTCCTTCTCGCTAACTCAACACCTCCCGCCGTGGGCCAAGCACCAGCCTCAGTGCCAGGAAGGACGCACTGAACGGATGTGGACCCGCCCCGCCGCCCGGCTGAGCCAAATCCGGGAAGCCTCGCGGATGCATCAGCCACAGGTGCCAGCTCACGTGTCCGAGAACTTGCCCCGAAGGGCCCGCGTGGGCCCTGTCTGCCACGGCCAGGGTGCGATGCCCCCGCCAGCACGGATGTCACCAATCCGGCCCGGGGAAGGGATGCGCTCCCTCAGCAAAAGGTAGCGCCCGTGGGTCCCGAGGCGTGGCCAGGGAATGTGGGATTGAGATGACTCTGGAACATTTTATAACGCTGTCAGTGTTCTCTCCAGGCCGAGCCACCGGCGACTTTCGGTCACACAGAGGTCCCCGCAGTTTCTCTGCCTGCGGTTCAGCAGCTGGCGGTCAACCGCAGTCGGGCAGCGGACGATCCCTCTTCTCAAGTGCTATCGGGTCCCTGATGGCCTAAGGCTCGGTCACTCATCCCGCTTCACCTCATCGCCTGGGCGTTTTATCACCTCACGTCATCGCCAAAGTGAGGATAGTGCGGTAAGGCCGCGGTGACGTTACCTTGACTACGACGTTCCGGTTTTCTGTTTTATTATCGGTCCCGTTGTTCACCTCTGTGCCAAATTTACAGATTAAACTTACTGTAGCTATGCGCGTTTAGGAGAAAACAGTCTACATAAAGTTCCATCCCTTCTTTCCAGAATCCCAGGGGCTCTTGGAATGGCCCCCGGCCCCCGATAATACACTGGGGGGGGGGGCGGGCGGTGTATTTAGTAACAAACTCTCTTTATCCCCCAAGGGAAATGTTCTGCCAAGTACCGACGCACAAGACGCTAACATGAGGCACACACCTCTCAGGAAGCTCCAGTCTTCCTTGGGCGGAAGAGACCGTCCAACGTGGCGTTCTGAAATCGCCGTGGAGCCCTGGGGTTCCCCTGAAGGTAGTCTGAAGACCAGTTGACACAGAACGTTACTCTGTCCTGCACACGGGTGTGGGGATGTGCGAGGATGTGGTTGGTCATAGTTAGAGATTGGAGCCCACCTCACATTCCCCAAAAAGGAAGTGGTTCAATACGGAGGTATCGACGCTACGGCTCAAGGTGATAGTAACAACAGTCAGTGCCTGGGACGCGGTTCCCCGTTCTAGGCCGGTCCATCCCCGGCCTCCTCTCTGCCTCCCACGGCGCCGTGTGATAAGTACCGTGATTTCCCGGGGGTCAAGGGGGGAAGGCACCTGCCGAGGGGTCCGGAAGTGGCGGGGCCAGGGTTCCGGTCGAGGGGGCTTGATGTCCGTCCCGGTCACACCAAGCGTAAAAGAAGGGACGGTTGTGAGGATGTCTCCAGTCGAGTCGAGAACACCCAGGTGCAGATCGACGTGTCCAGTGGGGTCTGTGTTTGCTTCGGTGAGAAGCCTTGTGAATGCGTGGACCCGTTTCCCGTGCGTGGAGGAAAGCGTCAGAGGTGAGCCCTGAAGCACACCTAGCGGTGGCGTCTGGGAGCTGGGCTCGGAGGCCGGTCAGGTGTGAGCGCCTTTCCGTGTGGTCTGAAGTCTACAGGTAGGTCCAGGGCAGGGCCCAGCGATTTACTTCCGGCTCCCGGTGCCGACCTTGCTGCCATCCCGGGCACCCACTCCGAGCCCGAGTCCGGAACGTTCACTGGGAGCCCACTGTGCACTGGGCTTTCTGCATGTGGTTCCGTGTCTACATGACCCTGTGAGACAGGCGCTTCTCCCATTTTACAGGCAAGGAGACTGGGGCTCAGGGGGCATGACAGCAGCCGGCCCCGCTCTCACCTCTGACAAGAGTCACTTGTCCCGAGTGACCACACTCAGGAGCCACTGAGAAGAAGCCCAAGCTCTTCCCACTGGCCAACCTGGACGGTGTGGATATTTTAGGAATGAAAATTAGGAGTGATCTCATCAGCCAGCCTTTTTTTTTTTTTTTTTTTTTTTGGACAGAGGAGAAATCTGAGACCCACAATGAGGGAGGTCGCAGAATGTTAAGGACACTGCCGTCAGGGTGCGGCTGACCCAGGGCAGTCTTTGGTTGGATGATGTGTTTGTTTGTTTTTTTTTTTAATTTTTTTTTAACATTTATTTATTATTGAGAGACAGAGAGAGACAGAGCATGAGCAGGGGAGGGGCCGAGAGACAGGGAGACACAGAAGCGGAAGCAGGCACCAGGCTCCAAACTGTCAGCACAGAGCCCGACGCAGGGCTCGAACTCACAAACCGTGAGATCATGAGCTGAGCCAAAGTCGGACGCTTAACCGAGGGAGCCACCCAGGTGCCCCTGGATAATGTGTTTACTGCACGTTTGCTGAGAATGGTCTCTGCCTGAGGGGTTCTGGAGCTCAAACGACTGGCTGGGACTGGTTGGCGGGGCTAATTTCTAGGGGGCTGGATGGTCCTAGTAACAACCCATCCCAGGGGGCACTTGCTAACTGTCTTCTTCTGAGGGTCTCACCCTCCTGATGGCCCCACGGAATGGAGCTGAAAGGAACTGTCCAAGTTCACCCACAGGAAAAGGAGACAGACCGGGAACCTGAACCCCAGCAGGCCGGTTCTAACGCCTCTCATTTTGGAAGACGCTACAGAATTAGCCAAACATCAAAGTGCATCTGGGGAAATCTGAGGGCCCACTTACCAGTATCAGTCTGACTTCTCTGCACACAAGGACCCTGTGAGCACCTTCGCTCCGGCCTCAGCGGATGACGGCGGGGGGTCCCCCACATCCGCTTGACGGAGACGGAGAAATCGGATGACTTCCAAAGGCTCCTGCCCAACACCGGGGTCCTCAACATCTTCAAACTGCTCCCCTCAGAGCCCCGTAAACACAGGGTGATCTTCCTACTCTCTGCTCTCACTTTGGTCTGGACGATCGTGGAACGGGGTCAGCCTACCTCTTTTTGTAGAACCTCACCCAACCCCCTGATCCCGAAGGTTAAATTTCAACCCGCGCCTGCCCCAGCTTCTGGACGATGCTCAGTTTGGCATAGGGGTGGGTGCCCCTCGACAGACCTGTGGCCTTCACCGTGGCCGGCCCCTCGGTTCGCTTCGATCTGGTAAACAGCAGAGTGTGCCGGGGAATCAGGAGCACACAGTGGAGAGCCCAATGCTCGTCCTGGCGAAGAGGGCAGGAGGCAAATAGGAGAGAGCAAAGGCCTTGTTCCTGGATGTTGACCCCTAGTTTGGAGCCGTGTCATATGCATGTAGGGCCAGGCACAAAGCCGTGCTGTGTGTGTGCGGAGGGAGTGGCAGGTTCCGGAGTGCAGGGACAGGAATTAGGCAAAGCACGGCCGAGGTGGAGGGGCAGGAGGGCAGGTGACCCCTCTCTGCCAGGAACAAAGAGACATGACCTGATACAAATTTGTTCTGCCTAAAGTAACACGTCCTGGCTGGCCCAGGGCGCTCCCAGGTCACCGTGTCAGCATGGATCCTAATGCCCCCCTTTTCATGCACAAAGTATCAACACTGTGACGGCGAATCAGGCAGTCGCCCTGACTATACAACTGGCAATGTTCTCATGTGCCAGATAATAAAAAACCCCTACTTTGGACTAAACAGTAGTTTATTCCTCCTGACGCTTTTTACCTGTGAAACGGAGACTTCAGGGTGAATTGGGAATAATTGTAATTGGGGGGGGGGTTAAGTGTGCAAACTTCAAAGGGTCAGGGATGTCATAACTTCTCATAGAATCCTGGACTCTTAGATCTGGAAAACCCCACAGAACAGGGGTTTGGAACCTTGGGTCCACGTGTGGGTTCCCAAGAACCCTGTTGGTCACGTGCACAGAATTTCGACCTGGTCTCTGGTGGCCCCTGCGTCTGCCTGCCTTCCTTGCAACTCTGAAATACACGTGGTTTTCTTCCACAGAGGCATTCTGCAAGGGTATCTACCCTTGGGTAGCTTCATTCATTCATTCATTCATTCATGGACTTCTGCCCCAGTTCCCTCCTCTGTAAGGTAGGGAAATAATAGCACTAACTCCGCTATGTTGCCCTCAGGGTTTAACGAATCCATGACTAATGCACTTAGGAGAGAGGTATTTCTGTTACCGATGCCCAGGTCAGCCTTCCAGGCGTTCTAGGAGCTGGCTGAGCCCTGAAGGAAGGCGGGTTTCCCGGGCATCGGGGACCCTGTCAGCCAGCACTCCGTAGCCCCCTTTGCTCTGAAGGGCATGCCCTTGGCCGTGCTCAGCTACTCGGCCGTCCTCAGCCAGCCTATTTGAGGTAGAACGCCACACTGGCTGTCCCTGTGGTCCTGGGGTCTTCCCGTCCTTCCTGTAGCCACACGACAGAGCTCTGCTTTATCTAGAAAATACTGCCAACTGAGCCTGCCCCACGCAACCCTCCCAGCCGTCTCAAACATCAGTTCAGCCACTATTACAGTAGAAACTGAAATGTCTGCCATCAAAAGAGATAGAGAAGCCATTTACATGCATGTTATGAAAAATATTTCAAGTAGGTCAAAGGTGAAAAATGAATGCCTCTATCTTTTTGTGAACTGCACTCTGATAGCAGTTTCTTGTGGCTCTTTGTGGAAATCTCCACGACATAAAATCTTCTCTCTCTATTTTTTTTTTAATTTTTTTTTTTAACGTTTATTTATTTTTGAGACAGAGAGAGACAGAACATGAACGGGGGAGGGGCAGAGAGAGAGGGAGACACAGAATCGGAAGCAGGCTCCAGGCTCTGAGCCATCAGCCCAGAGCCCGACGCGGGGCTCGAACTCGCGGACCGCGAGATCGTGACCTGAGCTGAAGTTGGACGCTTAACCGACTGAGCCACCCAGGCGCCCCAACCTCTCACTATTTTTAATACTGGAGATAATCATATCCTATGTAAAGGGTATATATGTGTACATATGTATGTATATAGATACAGATGTAGTCACTTGATAATTATCATGAATAAGCTTTTACATCCGTGCTTTTTGCTTGTTTTTTTTGAACTATAGAATACCCTGTGAAAAGATATACCATAATTCATCAAATCACTCCCTTTACAGATGGCCTATTTTTTTAAATTTAATGTTTATTTATTTTGAGAGAGAGAGAGAGAGAGAGAGAGAGACAGAGACAGTGTGAGTTGGGGAGGGTCAGAGAGAGAGGGAGACACAGAATCTGAAGCCGGCTGCAGGCTCCAGGCTCTGAGCCGTCAGCACAGAGCCTGACACGGGGCTTGAACCCATGAACCGCGAGATCATGACCCAAGCCAAGGTTGGACACTTAACCGACTGAGCCACCCAGGCGCCCCTAGTTTTTTTTTTTTTTTTTTTTGTCTTATAAATGACACTGCATGAACATCTTTGGAACTCCCACTTTTGACAACCATGGGTCCGAGGACAAATGTATTAAAATAGTTGATACAAATGCCAACTTACTCTCTTGAGGGAGCGCAACATGTCCAATTGTCACCCACTTTCCTCGTATTTTGAGCCAAAGAACCTCATGTTTATCCAAACCAACGCCTTCTAATTCCTTAGTATCTCCTTTGCACGTAAAACACCAATCAGTGGCCTTCATATGATGTGTTGAAATTATCTGCCGGAACTGAACGTTTCTCATGGGGAGTCGTGGTGGTTATTTTTCTGTCAATTTGGCTGAGCCACAGTGCCAAGATATTTGGTTGAACATTATCCTGAATGTTTCAGTGTAGATGTGTTTTTTCTTTTTAATGTTTATTTTTGAGAGACAGAGACAGAGCACGAATGGGGGAAGGGCAGAGAGAGAGGAAGACACAGAATCTGAAGCAGTTTCCGGGCTCTGAGCTCTCAGCACAGAGCCTGAAGTGGGGCTCGAACGGATGGACCGCGAGATCATGACCTGAGCCAAAGTTGGACGCTCAACTGACTGAGCCATCCAGGCGCCCTTCAGTGTAGACATTTTTTGGATGTGATTAACATTTAAGTCAGTGGACATGCTCCACTGTGGGCGGGCCTCATCCAATCAGTTGAAGGCCTGAACAGAACAAAGACTGACCTCCCCTGAGCAAGAGGGAATTCTGCCAGAGCCTCCCTTTGGGCTCTGCAGGTCACCCCCTGGTCTCCGGCCTGCTGCTCCTCCCCCCCATCAGATTTTGGACTTGGCTAAGCCTCTCAGTCACGTGAGCCAACTCCAGACTGTCCTTCAAAGTGCAGGAAGAAAAGATAGGAATTTCTATCGTTATTTCCTCTCTCACTGGTCATAACTTCTATTTTACATGTTTAATAGAGCACACAGTAATCGTACCTAACACACAGGAATGATTTATTCGTAAATACATATGTGTTGGAGGACCATGCCAAAAGCTTTTTATAGAGCAGTGTGTGATCAAAGTGCGGAGCTCGCTCTTGTGTGAGACGCCTCGAATTTCTTGGCATCACTCTCTCCAGAGAGGGCTTTATTCTTACGTGATAGAAATTCACATTCATTCCTAAATGGAACTGAATGCTCTCCAAAGTACTTTAAGATCTCCAAATGATACATACACTGTCTGTAAAGAAATTCTGTTCTAGTTGGGGGAAAAAAAAAAAAGAAGAAGGAAATAGGAAAAAATGCTGATTGGACAAAAATCTTGCAAATACATGCGAGTTTCCACGTGCATTTTGTCCACAGTAATCTCTTTTGTTCTCCAGGGATTTTTTTTTATGGTACAATTTTGGGCACACGCTTTTATTGATTTTATGGATTTATAAACCTGTTTCCGTGATCTGAGCAGCCAAGGGGATGCTTTGTAGTGGAAATCTCTTGTTCACAAGGATGTTGAAACTCAGCAGTGCTATTGAGATATTCACCACCTGCCTGGCTTAGTTACACCATCTCCTGAGTCAAATGAAAATCAATGGATCAAAGGTGCCTGGGAGCCCAAGAGAAACACTTTCTCCTCTTTGTTGAAACATACTCAACCTTTCCTTCTGGAAAGTACAAATCAACAGCTTCCGGGAGAAAAGAAACAACCATTGGACAGACATCAATGTTGACACCACTGCTCACATGGGCTTGGGTGCCGCTTTTGGGTCTCGTGAGAGCCCTGGGACCCTCGTGCTAGGGGCAGATGCTGTGTACGCCTGCCTGACACCTGGTCCCTTTCCTCTGATAACGTCACCCGAGTCTTCCCGGGGACACTAGCCCTCCCCCACTGGCCATCCGTGGGACTCAGGTCAAGCTGACCCCATCCCTGATGTATCTCGGGTTTGGTCAACCAGAGGGAAGGTCATTTACAGGTAACCTGAACTGACCAATCAGTGTTAACTCCGGAAGTTTCGCTGCAATTATGGGGAAAGAGACTTAGACTGGTAAGGTGTGCGCTGTGTGCAGTTGCTGGGAACTCTTCTTGAGACCTTGCTCAAGAATGGAGACAAAGTGAGCCCCGGGGCCGGAAGGCCGGAAAAGGAGAGAGGGACGGAGACCGTGACAGAGTACCTGACATTGCCTCAGCCAAGCAATTTCCATTCCCGTATCCTGAAGTGCACTTCCAAACTTGTCATTTATGGAAATCAAGGAGTTCCTCTGATTGTATTCAGCTAGTTTACATTCCCCCGTAGCCCAAAGGGCGCTCACTTGTAGGCACTTAGGTCTCCATCCTACAGACAAGGAACCGAAGCTCAGAGCAGTGACGTGCGCATTGTCTAAGTTCTCCCTCGCTGGAAATTGGCAGAGTCAGGGCTCACGTACGGGGTCTTGAGCTCACTGTCTCATTGAGCCTTGCCTCGTGGCTGTTTGCTTCCATAGGCCCAACGTAAAGTGTATAATCCGAGCTTGCTGCATTGCAGGGAATGGCCAGTCATCTCTTCCAAATACTTACCTGGTGCAAGGAGAGTTTGGGCTGGAATAAAAAGGGTACACACAAGTCTGTGCCCCAATTATCTTCTGCTGCCTGACAAATGACTCCAAAACGTGGGGGCTGAAGACAACGTGCTTGGGCTCACACAACTGCCATCTGGGCAGGGCTCGGTAGAAAGAGCCTGTCTCTGCCCCAGGAGGCCACAGTTGAGACGGCCCATCTGGGACTGGAGGACCCGCTTCCAAGGCAGTGCGCCCACAAGGCTGGCGAGGTGCAGCTGGCTGTCGGTTCCTCTCGACGTGGGCCTCTCTGAATCGGGAAAGCAGCATTTGCTCACCGAGAACAATGAGGAGTGTCATTTAGGAGGGCATGCGGGCTCTTCAATAAGTCAAATGCAGAGTTATCATGAGTCCCGGCAATTTGGTTCCAAGGTACACACCCAGGAGGAATGAAAACATACGTGCACGTAAATGCTTGTACACAAATGTGCACAGCAGCATTATTCAAACCAAAACATAGAAATTATCCAAATGTTCAGCAAAGGATGAGTGGATTAAGAAAAAAAACAAAACAGTATCACAAAATGCAATTAATCAGTCATAAAAAACGAAGTTACAGTAATCAAGGCAGTTTGGTGTTGGCTGAAGAATATACAAATCAGTCAGTGGGATGGAAGGGAGCCCAGAAATCGACCTCGGGGGACTGGGCGGTGACAAAAGAGCGAAGGCATCTTCTGAACCGACGGCACTGGGACAACTGTACATCCACATGCAAAAAAATCAGTCGAGACACAGACCTTATGCCCTTCGTAAAAATGATCTCAAAATGGATCGCGGATCGAAATGTAACATGCAAAACTAAAAAGTCCTCAAAGATGACACAGGAGAAAATCTAGGTGACCCTGGGTGTGGTGATGCCTTTTCAGATACGGCACTGAAGGCGCGGTCCGGGAGAGAGATCACTAACACGTGAGCCTCCGTTGACACGAGGAACTTGTGCCATGTGAGAGACAGTGTCAGAGGACGAGAAGACAAGCCACAGACCGGGAGAAAATATTTGCCAGAGATACAAAGACGGAACACCAAGAGTGACCTCTGGGTGACCACGATGTGTCACCGGAGGCCTCGCGAACTGTCACAAATATCCCACTCTGATGGGGGATGCTGGTGACGGGGGGAGGCCGTGAGCGTGGACGCGCGAGGGCTGCACATGCTGTCTCTGTACTTTTCTGTTCCGCTTTGCTGTGAACCGAAAACTGCTCTAAAAAATAAGATTAAGTAACAACAACAACAAAAAGACGTGCAGGCCTAACACACGTTACAACGGGGATGGACGGCCCTTGAAAATGTCATATGAGTGAAAGAAGCCAGTCACAAAAGGCCACAAGTTGTAGGATGCCACTTATATGAAATAGCCAGAACAGGCAAATGTATAGAGACGGAAAGCAGGTGAGGGGTTGCCAGGGCTGGGGGGTGCGGGAGTGATGGCTAATGGGGAAGCCGTTTTGGGGAAGACAGAAAGGTTCTGGAACAAGTTAGTGGTGACGGTTGCACAACTTTGTGAAGGTACTTAATAGCACTGAAGTGTGTTATTTAGTATGGTTAAAATGGTAAATTTTATGTGATGTGTATTTAACTATAATAAAAAAAAAGAGAGAGAGACGGAGGAAAAAAAGCAGTCAAGCAGGCCTGGCAAAGTGTAGATAGAGGATCGGGTTATTACGTGATCCAGTAAAGGCACAGCACTCGGCCCCCATGAGCAGTCGACAGTGGCAGCTATGGATGTCTCATTAGCAGCGGTAGCCTCCAAGTCATTTGCATGGATGTAAAGTTTGACAACAACATCAGGGGAAGCGTCCCCTTTGTGCCAGATGCTGTGGTGAGCACGTCCCATGGTCAATTTCAAAATTTAGAAACAACTCTGCCAAGTAGATTTTATTGTCCCATTTTACAGATGAGGATACCGAGGCCAGGCATGTCATGTGACTGGTCCAGAGCCACACAGAGGTAATATGAGCCAGGAGTGGAGTCCATGTCACAATCTGTACGCAAAGGCACCCATGTCACAGGTGACTTTTATGAGGTCTCAACACCACACTTTCCAGGGGTGGAAAAGAAGGCACAGGACGTTTTGGTACCTTTCCCAGATTCACAGGACATCCTATCCATGCAGCAGTGACTGAATAGAGTTCTCCCTGAAGACTTTAAAAAAATAATTTATTTTCCAGCCTTATTGAAGTAAAATGGACAAAGAAGATGACAATTTCGCGTGCGTATACACTATGAAAGTCCTACCACAAGCAGGTTAATGAACAACTCCACCACCTGACACGGTTAGCATTGCTCTTGTTGTGGTGAGAGTGCTTGAGGTCTTCGTCGCTTCCAAGTACACGGTGTAGTCCCCATACTGTACGTTAGATCCCCAAGTGCATTCATCTTAAAACTGGAAGGAAGTCCGGGGGCACCTGGGTGGCTCAGTCGGTTATGTGTCCGACTTGAGCTCAGGTCTGACCTCGCCGTTTGTCAGTTTGAGACCCGCATCGGGCTCTGTGCTGATGGCTCATAGCCTGGAGCCTGCTTGGGATTCTGTGTCTCCCTTTCTCTCTGCCTCTCCCACAGTCGTACTCTGTGTCTCTCTTTCTCAAAAACAAATAAACATTAAAAAAATTTTTTTTAACTGGAAGTCTGTACACTTTGACCAGCGTTCCCATCTCCCTCACCCTGACCCTGATAACCACTCTTCTACTGTCTGCTTCTGGAAGTTCGACTTGTTTTTTACTTTATTTTACTTAAAAAATGTTTATTTATCTATTTTTGAGAGAGAAAGAGTGAGAGAGAGCTGGTGCAGAGTGGGAGAGAATCCCAAGCAGGCTCCTTGCTGTCAGCACAGAGCCCGATGTGAGGCTCAAACTCATGAACCACGAGATCATGACCTGAGCGGAAGTGGGATGCTTCACCGACCGAGACACCCTGGTGCCCTGTAAGTGTGACTTTTTTAGATTCCACACGAAAGTGAGACCTGCAGTGCCTGTCTGTGTCTGGCTTACATCACTTAGCATGATGCCCTCCAGGTTCATCCACGTTGTCACAAATGGCAGGATGTCCCTCTTTCTTGCAGCTGTAGTACTCCATTTTTTACCTATGCCACAACTTTTTCATCCACTGATGGCCACTTAGCTTGTTTCCATGTCTTCCTATCGAGAAGGAAGTTGTGGTGAACACGGGAGTGTGGACGTCTCTTGTTTGCGTTTCGTTTGGATGTTTACCCAGAAGTGGTTGCTGGATCACGTGGTAGTTCTGTGTTCAATTTTTTGAGGACCTTCCATACTGTTTTCGACAGCGGCTACACCAGTTTGCATACATGGGTTTTATTATGCTGAGGCCTATTACCGCATTTATTGCTATTTTGAAAGCTTTTATCACGAAGGGTGCTGAATTTTGTCAAATGCTTTTTCTGCATCTAATGAGATGATTGTGTGGTTTTCATTGTATTGATGTGGTGGGTGGGTTTCCCTCCGTGTCCCTTGGTGGGTGGGACTGTTCCTGGACCACGGCTGCCGAGTGGTTAGAGCTGGGTCCCAGGGTTCCAGGAAGGCTTCAGCCATGGCTGGCTGTTGAATTATCGTTGCTGAGGGGGGTGTGTGATGGGGGACCTCCTATTCTACCATGTTGCTGACGTACTTCTTGGCCCGTAATTCTCTTGACGGACCAGAACGTGTGGCTGTGGCCTGTCTCGTGTCTGGCTAGAATCCATGTAAGTGGGGGACGGGGCTCCAGTGCCTGCTGAGCGTTGCTTCTTCCCATTTTCCCTGAACCACCCACGGACTCCTCTATCGTCATTCGTCCCCAAACCTCATCTCTTCCCAGCAGGTGCTTTTGTGTGCGGCGGAAAAAGGTGTCCCGGGGTAGGAGCGGAATGACAGATCATCCCCTGTAGGTGGACAAATTATAAAGAGGCACTGTTCGGGGTAGTCTCCAGAGCTGTGGCTGGTGGTCAGTGGCTGGTGGTGCCTGGAGGTCATCTCAGGGAATGGTGCTTCTATCCATCTGTTTTCCCGTAATTGCAGGCTCAGGTGACATCCCAGATGCCACCCCCAAGCCCTGCGCGTTGCCTCCGTCCCCAGCATCAGGTTGGGGGTCGAGTCCTTTTGATCTCATCCCATGACATCTCTTCTCCACTGTGACCACCCTAGTTCAGGCTTCCGTCCCCTCTTGCCAGGACCCCTGCCACAGCCTCCTCAAGTACTCCCCCAAATTCACTTAGGAACCCTCCTCCCCATACCCAATTCATTTTTCATCGTTCCAGCTAAAGCAACTTTTGAAGATGCAAATCTGATCATATCTACCCTTGTCCCAAACCTTGAAAAGCCTTTGGTTATTTTAGGATCAAGACAAAACGCATCCTTTGGCCAACAGGGACCCGCACAGCCCATATCCTAACCACCTTTCCTGCCAGATTTCACAACCTTCCACCTCACAGCTCTAGCACTGCCTTGGCCGTGTGACCCTGGGTGTTAAGCTCTCTGAACTTCACGTTCTTCACAAAGAATACGGACTATAATATACGCCTGACTCAAGGCATGGCAACTTAACACATGATCATGCGATCGTTTCTTGAGTCCGGCCTTCTGCGAAACCCTTTACGAGCCCTACTTCCTTGAATCCTCCCAATATTCCCATGAGCTGTGAGTCTGAGACGCCAGTTTCCGGAGGCGGCGGCCAAGGCTCACGAGGCCTCGGCAGTGCAACATGTGCCACAGGAGAGCTTGGATTCCAAGCCCAGGTCAGGCCAACTCCATGTCCCTGCTCTTACAGACAACTGTGCTGTTTTCTAGGCTTTTTCCTGGGCAACCGAGAGTTTTGCACATAATGGACTTGGCTTCATCCCAATGACATCTTCGGGAACAGGACGCTTCTGCAGGATCCCAGGGTCTGCTGGAAATGGCATCGCACAATTTTGATGGGGCCTTTGAGATCTCTGTGAATGCCCAGTGCGCACACGTGGAAGGGGGTTCCCTGTTTCTGGTACCATCCGGGCCAGAGTGCCCTCCCTCTCTGGCCATAGAGCCCCCACCAACAGGACACTAGCCTCATTACCTCCAGAACCTGGACGGGAATCGTGTACGGATTGACTGGCGTGGAGCAGGGCCCTCTGCAATAGGGAAGCAGCCCTTCTTTGGTGGACAGCTGGCTTTGCCAACTGCCAGCTATTTAATTATTTTTAAAACCGTGGCTAATCAGCTAGATGTCAATATTAACACTCTCCTTTATTGGAGCTTCCTGGGTGGCTAAGTGTAAAACGCAGGAATCTGAGTCATCACCAACGAGAAAGAGAAGTCCGCGACTCTGGCATAAGCGCAAAGACAGTTTTGATGGGCTTACTGTCTGATGATGACTTAGCAGTGGCTTGGGGCCCCGCAGCGTGCAAGGCCCGGCCAGGAAGGAGCCGGCCACCCACACCCGCACTGGAGCTACAGACAAGGAACTTTGTGATGTTTTGAAATGACATGAAAATTGCCAGTCTACAGTTACCTGCGTTCTAGTCAGATACGCACGTATCTAAGAAATCTCGGTTAAGTTTTAGACTTGGCTGTGACTGAGGCAGGGGTGGGACAGAAGGCACGGCCGTCTGAAACCATTTTGCAGCCACTCATCTCTCAGGATCTGTGTGCTCAGCTTCCGCAACCCTTTTCCCCCACTATGAGCAGACTCTAGACCACGGTGTTTTGGATTCCAAACTCTGCTTTTGTCTTTTTCCAGCAGCGTGACCTTGCTGAGCAATTTTCCCTCATCTGTAGACAGGAAAATTCTCATTTCAATGTGAATAAACATCTCTTCCAGCACTGAGCTTCTGTGACTCTTCTCTGGAATTTCTTTAAGGCGCTTTTCCTGCAAAGAAACCCAATGACCAGCCTCAGGAGAGCTCCCAGGTGTTAATCCTGGAAGAGATTCTAACTAAGGAGGTTGCCCAAGGTCACACGGCGCGTTACTGCCCTGAATTGGGCTTTTTGTTCCTGGCAAAAAGGGAAGTGGGCAGGAAACTTGCAGGGAAGCGTTTTCTTTCCCAAATGAAAATAGCTCCACAGCCTTGTTCTTGCTCGTCGTAAACAACTCGGAAAACAGAGGCGAGTAGAGAGAAGAAGGAAAAGCAATGGGAACCACAGCCCACGTGAGGCGCAGTGCTGATGGCAGTCAGCAGGAATCGTTTCTGGAGATTGTCTACAGTTCAGTGGTTTCTTCCCACGAGTGCCAACAAGCGTGCATTTATGCTACATACGTGGAACACGTCCACACACCGAATTCGTGCTCGTCCATAAGATAGCCTACACATTACGGACGCACGTCTCGTACGGTAACACATTAGTTACATACGGTACATGTGCCACATAACCACACACACGTTTTTCCACTCGTGAGCGCCGGGAGGTGTGGACGGACGCCGGGGAGCCCGGGGCACCTCCTATTACCTGGGGCGCGCCTCCCCAGCGGCAGCGGCCGCGACCCCCGCGTCTCAACTACAAGTCCCAGCAGCCGCGGGCGCGGCCCCTGACGGGAGACCCGAGTACGGAGAGACTACAAGTACCGGCAGGCTCAGCGCACGCGAAGGGACTACGATTCCCAGAAAGCACCGCTAGCGGGTCGCGCACGGCCCTCTGGGATATGTAGTCGTCGAGGGGAGAACTGATTCCTATTCATTCGGCCTCAGAGAAAAATGTAAATTCCTCTCACGGTCCACCGACGCAGCTTCCCACTGCGCTAACGCGGAGACGGAGCTTACGCTGAGGAGGTAAGGACCCTCAGAGGCCCAAACTAGGGCGCGGCAGGAGGACGCGTGCGCATGCTCGGCGGTCGTCGGCGCGGGCGAAAGCGCGCGCGGGAGGCTCCGAGCGGCAGGCCCCACCCCCTCGCCCCGTCCCTGCGCCCGGCGCGCCCCGCTTAGGGAGCGTGCGCAGACGGTGCAGGGCGGAGGGCCGCGGGGAGGGACTCGCGGCGCCTGCGCAGAGCGGCTGCTTCTCTCGCGAGGACGGACGCCATTATCGCATCTCCCCGACAAACACCACGAGAATTCCGCAGCCCACACGGTAATTGCAGCTCCCGCAGCCGGTCGCGTCTCCACCTCCCCCTTCCCGCGGGGCGAGAGCGAGAGCGAGAGCGAGATCTCCCCTCCTCCCTCCTCCCTGCGCCCTCCTCCGGCCGCCGCGCCCGCCGCCCCCGCCCGGGACGCCCTGCGCGGCCGGCCAACGGCCCGCCGCCCTCGGCCCTGTGGGCGCCCTCCGCTCCCCCGGTCCCCCTTCCCGGTTCCTGCTGCTTCCCCGCCGCGGGCCCTCCGCCCCCGTCAGCCTCTCCTCGCCGCCAGCCGCGAGCCCGCCCCTCCCCCCGCCCCCTGGCCCCGGCGGCGCTCCCGGCGGCGGGCCGGGCGTGGGGCCGCGCGCG
The DNA here is from genome assembly GCF_018350215.1 of Panthera leo. Taxonomy (NCBI): domain Eukaryota; kingdom Metazoa; phylum Chordata; class Mammalia; order Carnivora; family Felidae; genus Panthera; species Panthera leo. Next base: position 59,779,736 of record NC_056693.1, read on the forward strand.
AGCCTCGCTCCCCCCGGGGTGCCGCGCGCCGCGCCGGTGGGACGGGCGGGGGACCGGGCGCCCGCGGCCGCGCGCGGTGGCGGGGCCGCCCCTGCCACTTGGCGGGGACGAGGGGAGACGGCGCCGCGAGCGAGCCCCGCGCCGGTGGCCGCTGTCAGGCCGGTCTCCGGGCCGGCGTGTGCCCCGGGGCACCGGCGGGCGAGAGCGCACGCCCCCGCTCGGCCGAGGGCTCCCGGAGCAGGGGGGTGGTCGTCCGCGGGGGAAGATTTAGGGGTTCGGGCCCCCCTCCCCCCCCGCCTGTTTGGTGTGGCCCTTCGGAAGTGCGGCCTCGGATGCCGGTCCCGCCTGCACCGTGTGAGCAGCTTGGAGACGCCGCCTTCACGCGGGGCTGGGTTTTCACTGAAGACCTGAGTGCTCCCGGAAGAGCTGCCCACACCTGTGGGCGTCTGCGGACCGAGACTCTGCCCGGCTTTGGGTCTGTTCGCCCGGAGTGGCTCCTGGCGGCCCGTTCGGAATTACCTGTCCCGCCCCGGAAGGCGCTCCCGGGCCCGGCGGCGTTGGTGCGGCGGCGCCCGGGGAGGGTGGCCGGTGGGAGGGGCCGGCCGCTTGTCGGGCACACTTGCGACTGGCGGTTCACGGGAGACGGGAGCGAACCTGGGGGTGGTCAGGTGGTCCTCCGGAAGCGGGGGAGCAGGCGGTCAGAAAGTAGGTCACCCGGCCCCTCGAGATTCAGCCCTTGGGACCGCCCCGGGGTCCAGACGCCCGGTGGCAGCAGAAACCCGCAAACCGCCCGCGAGACTAGTTCTTTCTGTAGGTTTGGCTCCCATTTTCTCCTCGTCTCGCGGTGAAGATAAGAGTTACGTTCTTGTGATGTTGGCTTTAAGTTTTTAGAAATGGCTGCCGTTTGTGGGTTACGTGCTGTGGCTGGGACTGCTGATCCTTTCCAGTGTCTCTTGTCCCAGCGATCCGGGGAGGTGACGGAGGCCCACAGAGGTTAAGAGACTCGTCCGGGACACACAGAGCCAAGGCTTTGAACTCAGTCTGTCTGAGGTTGGAGCTTTAATACATACATATCTATCTATCTCCCCGTATATCTGATATTTTAACCAAAGTCCTATACACAGCACAATGTCGGTGAAAAACTTGAACATTGAGAAGCAGCAGTCCCCTGTCCAGCCTTTCAGTTTCTCTCCTCAAAGAAATCTTTTTAATGTTCCTTCTGGAAGGTTTCCATAGCTCTGAAGCGAAAGTTGGTAGTTTATTAGTTTTACACATTGTGGACTTTCTGTTATGATAGATGATTTCGCTTTTCGGGTCAGATGCCATTTTTTCTACCCCCTGAATTAACTGTGTTAAATTGTTTATGACTGTACAAATACTGTTTGCTTCAAGGCTGAGTGGTGCATTTTCTCTCTCCTACAGTCTTTTGTTTTTTCTGTTGTTGGTAATGGCTTTTTTTTTTTTTTTGGTATCTTTGCATTTGCTGTTCCCATGATTCTTTGTCTTAAATTTTCAAGCATGCCAGATCTCTCCAGTGTCCCGTCTTCTCCCCAGGTCTCTGTCCTCTTTTTCTGATCTGGATTGATTACCCTGTAGGCCAGTTACAAGTGTACTGCCGATATTTTCCTGTATTATACATCTGAGTTTGTTCAAGGTTCCATGTGTAATCATGGCTTTCTTCATCATTTCAATGAGAACCTTCTGCCAAGTAGCCTTATTCCTTTTGGGTAACTCTTTAGGATCCTTTTTGGTGTTACGGGCATTTTCAAAGTGCCCCAGGATGCGGAGTCCCACCTTGAGTGCTCGGTGCCTCTGGGGGCTTGCCTTCCAGCTCTGGGAGATTCTCTTTGTATTTATTTGAGAATTGTTTCTGCTTTTACTCTTTCGGGAGTTCTTATTAGTTTGATGGTGGACATCTTGGATTGATCCCTTGAATCTCTTTCTCCTCTTCCTTTGTCATTTTATTCTCATTTCTGGGAGGGGGCTTCGATATATTGCCCAATCTTTTAAATTTTTTATTAACACAACTGAAAATTTCGAAGAGGTTATTCTGTTTTTTTCCCCCCACAGTTTATTGTTTTGTGAATGCATTATCTTCTCGACTTTGAGGAGAGCAGTAAGGATTTTTTTTCATTTCTTTTATTCTCTGATTTCTTATTCTAGTGTCACTGTCGCCATCATCTTTTTAAAAATACTGGTTTCATACTTCATATGGCAAATACTCCTTAAATATTGGTAATTATTGTTGTCTAAGGCCAGAGAAAGTAGGCAGAGAGCTGAGTCTGTGCGGCTGGTTTTGAAAATGTGCGGGTCTCCCCTCAGGTGATTGGGAACTTGTTACTGTGTGGGACTTTGAGTGCCGGAACCCAGAGACTTTTCCTCTGCGTCTTACGGCTTAAGAAAGACCCCTTTGATTTGGGGCTGCTCCCCCTGGTCTAGGGAGGACTCTTGTATAGCTTTTCCGTGCAGGGATCCAACTTCTGTGAGCAGGCTCAGCCCTTGCTTCGCTGAGTGTCCTGGCCCACCACAGGCTTAGAGCCCTCCTCTGGCCGTACCCGTTCCTATGTGCTCCAGGTTGTGGTTTCCTTTGTCCTCCTAGATCCTTTCAGTCTCCCAGAAATTGGCAAAATACCTGGCCCGTGTCTTCTTTCTTGTGGGTTTATTACATGCGACTAAAAGTCATTTTAATGGGACGAGCAGAGATCACCTTTGTGGCTAGTTCTCACTGTGAGCAGGAATTCCAGAGCCCATTCTTGTCACTCTGCTCTCCTGCCTCCCTGTGGCCTTGGTAATGGGTGCCTTCTGTCAGTGGAATGGGTGGCCTACTCATTGTCCCCATGGCCATCTCCGCACTGCAGCGTGGGCGGACGTGGTGCGTTCCTGCTGGAGGTTCTGGCTCCGCAGCCTTGGAGGAGTGCCAAGCTCAGCTGGGGAAGGCCAACCGTAGACAAAAGGTTGTGATTTCACACTCTTCTTTCGGTCTTGGCACGTCTCACCGGCTTCTCGCACCATGTCCTCGTACAAAGATAGCACTTAAACATGCCCGAGTTTAAGGATTTGCCTCCAGTTAAACAGTGATTACTGTACTTGAAGTGTAATCTTTTAACAGTATTTTTTCAAAATATTTTTATTCCCTGCCCCCCCCCGCCCCCCACCCCGTGTTTTATTTATTTATACTGAGACAGGGAGAGAGAACGAGCAAGGAAGGAGCAGAAAGGAGAGAGAGAATCCCAAGGGCTCGATCCCACTAACTGATCATGACCAGAACCAAAATCAGAGTTTGGCGCTCAACTGACTGAGTCACCCAGGCGCCCCTAAAGCGTAATCTCCACGCATTTTAGTCGATTGTCCTTTGAAAGTTGTGCACGGTGACATACATCAGCTGCATTTGTCAGGGCCCAGCGAGGCCCACGTGAAGTGGTCCGTGGATCAGTGACCTTGCCATCTCTAGGTGTTTGGGAGAAATGCACACTCTCAGGCCCCCAGCAGACATGGAATCAGAATCTGCAACTTTGGAAACTTTTAACTTTGAAGTAAATTTACAGTTAAAGAAAAGTTGGGGGAATAGTTCGGAGCGCTTCCCTCTTCTGTCACCCACTTGCCATAACGCTGACTTCTTACATAATCAAGTGTCCTTAAAAATCAGAACCTTAGCATTAGCACAACACTATTGACTAAATTACAGACCTGACTGAATTTCATCAGTTTTCCATTAATGTCGTTTTTCTGTTTCAGGATCTAATCCAGGATCCCACTCTGCATTTAGTTGTCATGTCTCCTGAAGTGTCCTCCCATCTGTGATACTTACATAGCCCCAAGTATCTCTCCCAAGAGATTTATATATTACAAAGGGAAAAATGGTGACTTCACGGTGGAAAAACCTGACAGATACCACCTTAACCAGTAATGAGACATACCGTGTCCTGCACTGAGAAACGCGTGCCCGTAGTGCGGTCATGTGAACCCAGATTGAGAGACAGTCACCAGAATCTTAACTGTTGCTCCTCAGAAGCGTCCAGGTCTCGAAAACCAGGGAAAGACTTAGAATTTGCATTTGCAGAGATGGCAGGCGTGGTATATGCACTTTGCTGCTGCGGAAATACTTCCTGTGCTAGAATAAGAGGTCACCACAGTCCCGATTTGTGCATTGGTAGATGGATGCTTCAGGCACAGGTCCTAGGTGAGTTTATGTTCACGGTTTATTGATAAAACACCCAGCATAGAGTGTTCGCCTTCGTTTTTCCTGTGATCTTCACCTACACTGTATAAATTCTGAAAACATCAGCGGTACCATTAAATACACAACCCACGAGACTGACTTTAAAATGTGCGCGTAACTTTACCAGTTTAGCTATTTATAATCTGGAAAACAAACATTTTTCTCATTTTGAAGAAGCTCCTGGGGGAAAATACACATTGAGGTTTTTGGTGACACTGTCTCAGATAAAAAGCTTTAAAAAGTCCTCCCTATAACAGGTAAATAAAGATCACTGTTATGTTCTCTGACTTCACGTATATGATGGTCGTAAAAACAAGATCACGTAACGGATTGTTCATTGGAAGTACTTTGAAGCATTCTGAGATGTTCACTTTTGGGGCTGTGAGGGGGAGTTTTAGGGAATTTGAGAGCAAATATTGAGTGGGATCTCATTGTTGCAATTTGCTCTCTCTGTTTTTTTTTTTTTTTTTTTTGGTGAAGTTTATTTTGAGAGAGTGCACATGCGCACGTGAGTGGGGAGGGCCAGAGAGGCAGAAGGGGAGAGCACCTCAAGCAGGTTCTGCACTGCCAGCACAGAGCCCACCGCAGGGCTCAGTCGCGACCTGGGGGACCGGGCCCCGGCACCCTGCAGTTTGCTCCTAAAAAGCTACCCTTGTTTTCTTGCTGGGGCCAGTGCCTGGAGCTCATTTAGCGCGTCCGCAAGAATTGGAAACAGCAGTCCCGTCCTGCCTGCTTTTCAGGGTAGCGATCAAATAACGTTTAGGTTTCCCATTTTCATCTTGTGCATGTTGTGAAACCAGTTACACGTTAGAGCTTCAGCTGATAATTCAACTTTATGCTATCCGCCTCACCTTTTTGGCTCTGTGCGTTGTCCAGGGCTGTGGCCGGACTGCCCCCCCCGGAGGAAGTTCTGGACTCCTCACCCCCCAGTGCAGTGGTGAGGTGTGGCATCCTCATCATAGAGCATCGGTGTGTGCCTCTTTAAGAGGAAGCAGAGCCTGGGGGCGGCACCTGGAGCCTCCCATCCCTTGAAACCTGTGATTGGTCTTGAATTAAATTGTGATGGGAGCATGAACTTCTCAAGCCACACGCGGACGGTACGTCCAAAATAGAGTGACATCACGTGAAATCGATTCCGATATTGAATTAACTTTTCTGTACCTTTCACTTCTACCCACGGTCAAGAAGTGTCCGATATAACTGAATGTTTTGGGCCATCTACCTCCATGGTGACCCAGAATACCTCAGGAGGTCAGGTCGCTTATAGTGCAGAAGCGTGGAAGACGGATATCCAACAGGAAGGGCCAGAGAAGGCAGAGATGAGAACATGTTTTACTTGAGTCACTGAAAAAGTAGATAGGTGGCGTGAATGTATATGTGGAAATTGACTACCATTTCCTCGTCCTAAATTGTCTCGTATTAGCAGATAAAATAGTCGAGCGTCCGTAGGGCGCTGAAAGCGCAGGCGGGTGGGACGGGGCCCAGGTAGGGACGGAGGCCTGCCCTCACGGGTGGGGATGCCGTCAGGAAACCCGGGATGCGTTGAGCCAATCAAGCAACTGTGGCAGAAGCCTGTACTGACAAACTGTTGAGTAATAAAGATTTGTATCCCGAGCTTCAAAAACTGCTGCTTGTGGTCTGTAGTGATTTTTTTCCTTTTGTTCACAAGGTAGAAAATCACCAAATAACTTGAAGCCTGGCTTAACCTTTCTGAACTTTCTAGAAAGGGGTTTGGATGACACTGGCAGTGAAAACTCGATGTGTGTGTACTGCTGGACTCCCTGGGTGGCAGTTGGGTCCGGTGGGTGTGGCCAGGGCCTCGGGCATCTTCACGTCAAAGACCGATCAGGAACCGTGGACCCAGGCTTTGGTTCCTGCTGTCACCACGGTTCAGCCCTGTGATCCATCGGCAGGTAGATGGCTGGGGTGCGCCTGTCTGCTGCCACACCATCCGGGGGACTCGTCGGCAGGAGCCCGGGACGGTCCTCGGGAGCAAGGTGCTGCATTAGGCTGCCTTTTACGCCAGAATGCTTCCCTGAAGATGCTGAAGCCGTGTTAATTCACACCCCATGTGTTTTTAAACGGAATTGGACAAAGAAAGCTGAGCGTCCTGTTTACCTGCTAAAAGTGGCTGCAAAAAATGTTCATGTTTTTTGCAAAGTGAGGGTTTCATAGGTTATTTTAGATTTGTGTAGTTTAAATTTATGTAAAATTGCAATCATGCTCTGCTAGGAGAAAAGCTGACGGGGTGACATGATGAAAGCAGGTGCATACTGCTTGGGGTTCCCTTCAAGCATAGCTGCTAATAAAAAGTGCGGTTAGATTTGCGTCTTGAGTTCTGGGGACCATTCAAGGACTCGGCCTGCTGTACCTCGTTGGGATTTCTCTGGATCCACCATAATATGAATCAGAAGTCACTCCTTACAGCTAACAGGAGTTGGAGCAGCAAGATCACCGAGACCTGAAGGCAACCGAACCGTCCTGTGGTCGCGCAGGCCCCTCTTCCAGAAGGTCAAGATTACTCTTCTGCAGGAATAGTTCCTGATTTCCTTACCCCTCAGTCTCAAGGCAGTTTCGAGATTCTAAAGATTCCACAGATGTCACTAAACACTTGGGAGCTCTAGGGCAGAAGTCAGGAAACTTTTTCTGTAAAGGCCCAGATTAAATAAACTTTTTTTGGCTTTGGGGTCTCTTGTCACAACTGCTCAGCTTTTCCCTTGGAGGGTGGAGGCCAGAATGGGTGTCGCTGTTTTCCAGTAAAATTTATCTACAAAAACGCAGGATTTGGCCCGTGGGCTACAGTTTGTGAATCTCCAAGCTCTAGACTTAAAAGTGCTAATGCAAGTTGGAGAAATAAGTCAAAGCTGGGGGTTCAGTAACATGATAGGAATACTTCAGCCGGCGCCAGATGCAGGACGAGCGCTGTCCTCGTCTTCCAGATTGCCGTGCTGTTCCCTGGGAGCGCCTTGCTCTCGAGTGCAGACCTCGAGACTTTGGGGTGATCTGGAAGAAGTCCTCCAAGCCGTCTCATTCATCTGCTGAAGGCACTGAGAGCGTAGGTCAGACACTTCTCGTTCATTTTAGAAAAGTCTACTTGGGAAGGAAGGATCGGGTGGCAGCCTTTCGGAAATACAGTGATGACAAAGTCCCCTTCAGATGAGAATCTTCTGTCCTCACTGCCTTTCTTTGGAGAGCAAAAGCCTCGGCACCTCTTAGGGATTGGGTGTTTTCAGGCTTAGACGTTGCAGGAATAGTACAAAGAATTATAACGGTCTTCTCAGATGTTACTGTTTTGTATTTGCTTTATCACCTCTCCTCACTACAGCTGTATATGTGTGTATTTTTTTCTGTACAGAGTAAGATAATGATGTCCTGTTACTCAACCACTTATGTGGTGTTTCCTAAAAACCAGGGATATTCTTTCATACAACCACAACATAATTATTAAAATTTGGAATTTAACGTTGATACATCTCTATTATCTGAGCAACAGATCTAATTCAGGTTTTACTAGTCATCCCAATAATGTCCTTGATAGCAAAAGAAAAAGGGATTCTTGTATGCACTTTGATGAATCTTTTTCCCCAAGAATATTTGTCCTGGCCCATATAATTATAAATTAGGCCCACACTCCTCACAAACTGCAAGTTTAATAAAATCAGAAGTGCAAATTTATTGCTGACAAAAGTCACTTTGAATAATCCTTTCCTTCTGCCCTTCTATCGAGAGAGGAGTGGGAGACTCAGCCAAGAGGCCGAATGTGTTGCTCTTTCAAAAGTCCACTCAGGTCATTAGTTCCAAGTGTAAATGAGCTGTGATTAGAACGTGCTAGAATTGTGAGTCCGAAATGAACCTGACCTTACATGGTATCATTTGCTAGAGTTATTTTTAAAAAGGTTAAATTACCTAAGGTTGCCCTCAAGTATATATAACCCTATTGGGCGAGTTAAGGGTTAATTTACAGGGGTACCTACTCAGGGCTGGATCTGTGTGTGTGTGTGTGTGTGTGTGTGTGTGTGTGTGTGTAATCAGAGCATAAATATTTTGGGTTTCTGAATTGAAATTCATCCCGCCCCCCTCATCCTCCCCTCCTGAAAGTCAGGTTAATGGGCCAGGGTGAAAACGTTTCTGAAAGGCAGCTAAATTATGTCATGTTTCTTTTATCAAAGTAAAATTTTTTTAGTGTAGCAAATAGATTTTCTTAACATTTAAAAATAAGTTTCATTTGGAATTGTCTTAGCATGTAGCAAGCAGTTCCTGGCTCCTATGTTGCTGTCCCTGTCCACATTTGTGACTGGAGTCCCAGTTTACTGGGTTCCCCCGCGCCTGTCTGGATGGGAGTTTTGGGTTCCATGTGGCACTTCTTCTGACATAGGTGGGACAGTCCTCTCCAAAGATGTATTTCGGCTCTGTTGCTAATAGGATTGCCTTATGTTGTGTGGGCCGGTTTCGAGGAAGGGGAGTGTTGGGGTCTGAGACCCAGATCACCTTGTCCTGGTTGTTTGGCTCAGGGCAGACTCTTGAATGTCTCCTGCAGAGGAGGAGGAGGCTGGTGTGGAGGGCAGGTCTGAGCACTTGTGAAGCCGTTAGCCCAGCATTCACCAAGTTTCAGGGCTTAGTCCTGTTTGCGGCCTAAAATCCAAACTCCTCGCGTCTCACACAGGCTTCCTGGTGTTCTTGAGCAGTAGTGGGAAGGCATCCTAGTTTGATTCAGACATGTGACTACAAATGTGACTTTCAAAAATTAGGATACATGCTTTACATGGACGTTTTGATCGCATGGACTTTTGTTTCTGTCTTAGACCCGATCCAGTTGATTTTGGGGTTCTAAGTAGAGTTCCTTCTTTGTTTTGCTCTCAGTTACACATCGAGAACTCCGATCTTAAGGAAAACAGTGCCAGGATGCTGTATCTAGTACCAAGAATGTAAACAGATTCTTGGCCCCCACGGTGATGGTGGCGTGGGATGCGTCCGCCTCCGCCGAGCCCTCGTGAGGGCTGTGCTTGGGTCAGCCGGTGTCTAGGACACAACCTGGCCAGTCTCCTCAGGCTTTGGTCTGTTTTCCGTTCTGGATCCTGTGAGTAGTTCTCCTTGGTTATCGGCCCTGCCTCTGAGGGGTCGCACTTGCTTGACAGGTTGTGTGGATCAGAAACCTCCGGGAATGTCCCTGCCTCTGCCATCTGTCATTGTTGCTTATTTTAACGACTGCCCAAGTTGGGAGTTGATCTTCTTTTGTTTTTATGTTGCCTGGCTAGGGTTCCAGGTTCCCTTAACATTTAGGCACATGCTAGTGGCTTTGTTCGGTTTCTGTGAAATTGCGAGGTAGGGAAAGGAGAGGAGGACGCTGTAGTGTCCTTCCCCTCGGACTGCTGTCCACCTTCCTCCCCAGGCTTCTCAGCACGCCCCTGACGTAGGAGAGGCGGGTGGGCGATACAAGGATGGCTTTGGGAGGGACCGGGGGCACGCTCGGCTTGCCGGATCGACGGACTCAACGGCAGAGCGCGTCACAAGGAGAGGAGCTGCGCTGTCCAAGTGGCGGATCCTTCTTTTTGACTTGATTTTCCCCACGAGGTGATTAAAGCCAAGATTTGTACCGTCCCGTGGCCGAAGGACTGACCGGACAGGAAGCGCAAACGTGAGCGATGGATGGCGGGCGGGCTCGGTTAGCAGGACACGGGCGAGTCTCTGTGGAAAGTACTCTGCTTCCTGCCCCCCCTCCAGCCCCCCTTCTTCAGGGCCCTGGGGTCTCATTTCCGCTAATAACTGTTCATGATGCCTGTCACACAAGGGAAGCGTTTGGGGCTGGGCCTACCTGTAAAATGGGGGCACGGGGACCTGCACCAACAGGTGTGAAGACAGAATGCCTTACTGCTGGGGCGCCTGGGGGGCTCAGCCGGTTCAGCGTCCCACTTCGGCTCAGGTCATGATCTCGAGGTTCGTGAGTTCGAGCCGCACGTCGGGCTCTCTGCTGTCAGCGTGGGAGCCCATCTAGGATCCCCCGTCCCCCTCTCTCTCTGCCTCTCCCCAGCTCGTGTGTGTGCATGCACGCTCTCTCTCAAAAAATAAACTTGGAAAAAAAAATGCTCTAGTGCTCATAATGGTGCTTAGAACTCAATACGCGGAATTGTTGTCACATTACCTTCCAGGCCCCACGTCTTCTTACGCTTGTCAAGCTCATAGGGTGCTGATTTCACTGACAGAAATGTGCATAAAGTCACAATTTTGTTTGTGGTAAACTTACATCACAGAATCTTGGAATTTTAGAACCAGGCCAGGAACTCAGAGGTATTCGAAATTAGTAAACTTGCTAAGAAAAAGCCTGGCCGTGCTTGTAAAGTACACGTCTTGTAAATGCGAGAAGCCACGGTGGCCTTTGTGTTTCTGCTGTGAGGAACTGGCCGGTCTGGACTCCACAGACCGCCGTCCGTGTAGGCTTTTAGGGTTAAGACACCCTCTTGTTCTCTCCCGGGAAGTGACTTCTCCCGCACTGCTTGCTGTAAACGGCGATAGATTCTGTTATCACACGGTGTTGTAATGTGTGCGTACTGTTTGTTACTTAATGATAATTGAGAATTTTAAATTCTCGTAGATGATTTTAAACAATTGCAGCGAGTACGGATTCTTACAATCTTAGGGCTAATAGTTCTTGTATGAACGAACATACGTCAATGGGAAAAGGACTCTAAGTGTTTAATTTTACCTTTAATTCAGTCTCGTAGAATGTGCCGTAGCTGGATTTAGGTATATGATCACCCAGTAGATGATCAAACCAGTAGAATATCTCTTTGAAACATGGCTTTCTTCTCCGGAGGGACAAAAATCGGCCGTGCCGTCTGCCCCATCTCCACACCTCTGAGTGTTGTCTGTCTTGACCGAAACGACAGAGGTTCAAGTCGGTCAACTTTTAGGAGAGAGTCTGCCTTAGGGCTGCGTTCTCCAAGTGGTGAATGCTTCCTTTTGACTTTTCGTCCCCCGTGAGATGATTCAAGCCAAGATTCGTACCGTCCTGTAGCTGAAGGACTGACATAGCTGTCCGGCCAAGGACTGGAGGCGCGAGGTTCGGGATCGCGTGTTCACAGGGTCGCCGGGAGCCCTTGCGGTCCCGCCCGGTGCGCGCTGCAGTGGTTTGATATTAAAGTGAGAGGTTGAGCGCCGGATGGACGAGCCCTCCCAGCCCCAAAGCGGCTGTAGACAACGTGCAAACAGCTGGGTGTGGCCAGGTTCCGATAAGGCTTTCTTTGTGGACGCTGAAGTTGAGTTTCATAGGATTTCGTGTCACAAAATACTGTTCTTTTGACTTGGCTGGAGGGCTGTCCGGCAACGGTGTGTGGGGGGGGGGGGGGCGGGCGGATTTGACCTCGCCTGCGTTTGTGGGGCAGATGAATTAGAGGAGGTCGTGTATGGGCAGGCAGGCTGGAGCCAGACTGGGGAAGGTTTGAAGCCTGGGTGAAGGGGAAGCCGAGGAGGGCCGTGCGAGGCGCTCGAGCCGGGCTCTGAGGGGACGAACCTTCTTTGCAAGACTGTCATACAGGGCGGATGAGGGAGGACCGGCTTCCTGCCCCAGCCGCCTGTGGCTTCGGGAGGGACCAAGGGGACGCTCGGCCTGCCGGATCCGTGGGCTCAACCGCAGTGTCACAGGGAGACGATGCTGCACGTCAGAGGGGCAAGAGGCAGGGACCGGGGGGAGGCCAGCTGAGCGGCCCCCGGCGGACCAGGTGCAGCGGGAGAGAGGAGGAGGAAGAGGGAGGAAGTCGGGTCAGAATCAGCAAGCGGGAAGAAGCCCTAGGGTCTGGCGAGGGTCGGGAGTGAGGGTAACGGCGGCGAGAGCTCCCAACTGTCTGCGGGGTCTTTTGTGGGAGGCGCCGGGAGGCGGTACCTCCTGGAGCAGCCTGCTTGGGGGTGGGGGGCCGGCTCGGGCAGAGGTCAGCGGCGGAAGCGTCGGGTGGATTTTGTTGTCCCCGGGCCGGGCCCGTGGCGTGTTTGAAATGCGAGGCGTGAGGGCGAGGTGGGGGACGGATTCGGGAGGGATGGGGTCGCCCCCCGTCATTGAAGTGTGAGCCTGCCGGCAGCCCTGGGAGATGATGCCTTCCGTCGGTCGGGCGTCCCAGGTGCGGCTTCCTGGGAGGCGGGAGGGGCCTCGGTGGCGCCCCAGGGGGGTGGGTGTGCTCCGCGGGGAAAGGTGGGGAGCTTTCGCGGGAGGGCAGAGGTGCCCCGGGAGGGAGGGAGACGAGACCTGGGAGGGGTGGTGCGGAAGGGCGGTCAGGAACGGATACCGGGCGCCCGTCTGGGCCCTGGGAGAAGAGCTGACGGTGAGGTTGGAAAGCATGTTGTTTGTTTGGGCTTCAGAGGGAGAGGGAAGAGACCTCGTCTGTGGATGCGCTCGGGGGGCTTCCGGAGTGTGCTTCGGGAGTTTGGCACGGGAGGGATGTGGTGGGAGGTGGTGGCAGCGGAGTGGATGGCAGGGCCTTGCTTTTGTCTTTTCTAACGTTTACTCGTTTGAAGACCTTTTATCAGCTCCCTGCGCCGATAGCACGGGTCGTTCTAGCTCCCTGCACCGGTTGCTCCCGCTGCCAGCGCCGCACAGCGCCGCGACGTGGGGCTCTGTCCGGCGACGGGGGGGGGGGGGGGGGGGTGCTCCAGGCACGGCGTGGCCCGTCAGCCTGAGCATGTTCCGATCGGCCGTTCCGTGCCGCGTCCCCTCACTGGAACCTAGGGCGCAGGTGCCGGAAGAGTGCCGTGAGTACACAGGCGTGTGTCCTTCGTCTGGGTTCACAGAGGGGTAGCGTTTGGGCCGAGCCGCATCCGCGTGGGCAGGCACACCTCGGTCGCGCGGTGGGCTGGCGTCCAGGCCACCGCAGTCGAGCGGGTGCCGCGGTGATGCCGGCCGGTCACGTCGGGATCTGGGTTTGCCGGCCCGAATACTTGTTTACTCCGTACTGTAGTTGGCTTGTGTGCACTGGCAGTATGTCTAAGAAACAATGTCCGTACCTTAATGAAAACATACTTTATTGTGGGGGCGCCTGCGTGGCTCAGCGGGGTAAGCGTCTTGACTCTTGATGTTGGCTCAGGTCATGATCTCACGGTCCTGAGATCGAGCCCCACATCGGGCTCTGCGCTGAGTGTGGAGCCTGCTGAGGATTCTCTCTCTCTGCCTCTGCCCCTCCCCAACTTGTGTGTGCGCGCTCTCTCTCAAAAAAAAAATAAATAAATACTTATGGTTAAAAAATGCCACCCATCGTCAGTGCTTTCAGTGAGTCGTAATCATTGATCACAGATCACCGCAACAAATAATAACGAAAAAGTTTGAAATATTGTGAGAATGACACATTTTGGTAATTTTGGTAGCCCTCTATTTTTTTTTTTTTCTTTTTCCTGCTTTTGAAAGTAAGCTGCATAGGGGCGCCTGGGTGGCTCAGTTAGTTAAGTGTCCGACTTCGGCTCAGGTCATGATCTCATAGTTTGTGAGTTTGAGCCCTGCATCGGGCTCTCTGCTGACAGCTCAGAGCCTGGAGCCCGCTTTGGATTTTGTGTCTCGCTCTTTTTCTGCCTCTTCCATGCTCATGCTCTCTCTCTCTCTCTCTCAAACATAAACATTAAAAATTTTTTTTAATTAAAAAAAAAGTTGCAGAGAGACCACTATATTTCACCCCTAAATGCTTGAGCGCTCATGTCCTGAGAGCAAGGGCATTCCTTTATATAGTCATACCTAAACAATGAACAGTATTCAGTGTCACTGAAGATACTGCCCATATATTAAAAAGAAAGTTTTTTTTGAATGTTTATTTGTTTTTCAGAGAGAGAGAGGGAGAGGGAGAGACAGAGCATGAGCAGGGGAGGGGCAGAGAGAGAGGGAGCCACTGAATCCAAAGCAGGAGCCAGGCTCTGAGCCATCAGCACAGAACCCGACGTGGGGCTCGAACTCACAAACCGTGAGATCGTGACCTGAGCCCAAGTCGGACACTCAACCGACTGAGCCACCCAGGTACCCCGATACTGCCCATATTTAAATCTCCCCTGAAATTTGTTTATGGCTAATGACCCCCTGCCTCCCCCAAGACCTCGCTGCATCTGGCAGGTCTCTTTGTCTTGGTTAATCGAGAGCAGGCCTCTCCTAGTTTTATGCTGTGGACTTTTCAGGGGTTCCGGCCAGTAGACCTGTCCCTGTATCCCTTTCGTTCCTGCCTCTGCCGACTCCCTCAGGTCTCCACTGGGGCTGGGGGAGCTGCCTCATCGGTGCACCCCTGCCTGGGCCTGTTCTTAGCGCTAGCTAAGCGGGAGATCCAGGGGGAGCCCCTTTGTCACGTGTAGTTACTGCTCTCTTCTCTTGGAGTGGCTGTTTAGCACAGTGCCTAGTGATTATTTTTTGAAGGATCAGAGAATGAGTGCGAGATCACTTGCTGCCGCGTACAAGAGTTCGCAGACACTCGCTAAAGTTCGTCCCAGGACTAAGAAACGAGGCGACGGCTCTCAGGCCTGCAATCTGTCGTACGTTCTCACACTCCCGCATCTTGGGCACAGGTAGAATTGTGTGTTGTCGGGGTAAATCCTTGACAGTGTGAACAATTTATAGCTACCAAGGAAGAAGTAAAATATGGATGCAGTAATGTAAGCACCAAAATTTTTATGGCAAGACACATACAGGCTTCTGCAGTGTTTTCCCGTTTATCGTTGGCAGTTGGTAAATCAGGTGAAAGTTGCTTGTAATTGCACTCGTGGTTTTTATTTTATAGCAGACATCTGAAGTTCACTTTAGGTCATACATGGTTCTTCTGCTTTCTTTCTGGAGCTATGATATCTGAAAGCACTGTTTGTCAAAGTGTGGTCCAAGGAGCCACATGGGTGACTTGAGACCTTGCCAGGGGCTCTGTGAGGCCAAAATGGTTTTCATAATGATCCTAAGAGGTCATTTGTCTTTTTTGTGGGTTGACACTTGCACCGATGGTGCAGGGTTGATGTGGCAAAGCGGCCGCTGCCTGGGCCCGACACAGGCCAAGCCCCCGGCCGCAGTTGGGTCCTTGTTTTCTTCACTGCCATGCAATTAAAAACAGCCATTTTCACCTAAGAATGTCCCTGAGGAAGCAGTCAAATTCATTTTATTAAGTCTCAGCCCTCGAGTACCCCTCTGTTTCATTCTCAGTATGACAACACAGGAAGGTTATGGAAAGTTCTTCTGCGGTGTTTTGGATTCGGAGCCCTGCCTTGGACACACCCCTTCTGCACTTGTGTTACTAGCTCAACTAGCTGTGTTTTCTCATGGACCATGTAAAAGAACAGCTGACAAACTGGGCATTTTTTTTTCAATGTGAGAGAGAGAGAGGGTGGGGAGGGCGGGGGGACAGAGGATCCCAACGCGGGGCTCAAACTCATGAACCGCAAGATCATGACCTGAGCTGAAGTCAGATGCTCATGACTAAGCCGCCCAGGTGCCCCGAGGGTATTTCTTAATGAATTTTTTTAAAAATCTTTTTTTAACGTTTGTTTATTTTTTGAGAGAGAGAGAGACAGAGCGTGAGCAGGGGAGGGGCAGAGAGAGAGGGAGACACAGAATCCGACGCAGACTTCGGGCTCCAGGCTCTGAGCTGTCAGCACAGAGCCCAATGTGGGGCTCGAACCCACAAGCTTCGAGATCATGACCTGAGCCGAAGTTGGACGCTTAACCCACTGAGCCACCCCGGCGCCCCTTTACTGAATGAATTAAGTTAGCCTGTTGCTGCAAGGAAAGCCACTGTGGCACCATTACTGGTGAGAAAATTTGCGTTTTCAAGTGGAATTGGAATTTTGGGAAGTGTGTATCTGTCATCGAGATCCTGATAGCTTCTCAGTACTTAAAGGTATTTCTGATATCAGTGTTAGTGAATGTGATGCTTTTGGTAATACATGATGAACTACACCTGGAATGTTCCGTGCGTGATGTTACAAAGTTGCACTTGGGTAAAAGTAATCCATTGAAAGTGCAAGACAGGGGCGCCTGGGTGGTGCAGTCGGTTAAGCGTCTGACTTCAGCTCAGGTCACGATCTCGCGGTCCGTGAGTTCGAGCCCCGTGTCGGGCTCTGTGCTGACAGCTCGGAGCCTGGAGCCTGCTTTGGATTCTGTGTCTCCCTCTCTCTCTGCCCCTCCCCCGTTCATGCTCTGTCTCTCTCTGTCTCAAAAATAAATAAATGTTAAAAAAAAAAAAAAATTTAAAAAAGAAAGTGCAAGACAGACCAATGGATTTTATTTTTATTTTATTTTATTTTATTTTATTTTATTTTATTTTATTTTATTTTAAATGAAACTTTATTTTTTGTTTTAAAAAATTTTTAATGCTTAATTTTTGAGAGAGAGACAGAGTGTGAGCAGGGGAGGGGCAGAGAGTGAGGGAGACCCAGAATCCGAAGCAGGTTCCAGGCTCCAAGCTGTCAGCACAGAGCCCGATGCGGGGCTCGAACCCACAGACCGTGAGGTCATGCCCTGAGCCAAAGTCGGACACTTAACCGACTGAGCCCCCCAGGCGCCCCCAGACCAATGAATTTTGAAACACTAAAGTAAAATGTTCACTCATAGGGTTTCAATGCAACATGACTTTAGAAAAATAAAACACCACTTGAGTTTTGCCGTTGGATTAAGAAAGACTATCCACAGGTGCCGGAAAAGGCTGGTACAATACTGCCCCCGCAGCACTCTGCGTGAGGGTGAATTTTCTTCACGTATGTCAACCAGGATGGTTCATTCTGGTGCAGCAGATTGGGAGCTGATGTGCGTGGGGGGATCCAGCTGCTTCCCAGTAAGTCTGCATTAGACAGATTTGTGAATATGCCACACTGTGGCCCTCTTCCTGCTAAGATTTTGCTGCTGCTGCTGTTTGGGAAACTATCGTGTATGTTAACATGGAATGTGTTGGTTTTTACAATTTCCAAACGAATAAAGAAATATTCAAAGATTTTCTGTTCTAATTTCAAATATGGTAACTACTGATAGATACACCCATACAAGCATTAACTGTTTGGGGGCCTCACTAACTCTAAGGCGGTAAAGGGGGTCCTGGGTGCCGTGCGTGTGTGAACTAGGGCCGTGGGGGCCGTGGGGGCGGCTGGAATCCAGCCACGTCTCCTTCGTGTGTCGTGGTGGACGTTTGAGGTCTGTGGTTTTCGGAAAGGAAGAGTGGAAGTGGCACATTTAGCCAAACCTATCAACCTTAAGGGGAAGGATCTGCTACCTGAGGCTTAATTGGCCTTCTTTGTCTAATTTTAAATGTAAACACATTTCGGGGGCTGTCTGACACGAGGGGCAGTGGGCTGGCTCTTCCCAAGAAGTGAAAACCTTGGGAAGAAGGATTTCCTGCTTCCCAGTGTCCTTGTTTATCTGGCCCCTGACCTTTTATGGAACTGTGTCCCTTTCCTCCCCAGTTCGTCCTTTGCCTACACGGATTTCGGAGGAAAAAAGGAAGCGAGCAGAGTTTTTTCCACATATCTCAGCTTAATAAATACGGATTTTTTTTTTGCTTGCCGCAGACCAGCTTTTAATTATTTTATTACCGTACTACTTCCATCCAAAAGGATTTGACTAAATGGAATGATTTCAGTTTCCCGGAGGTTTCCCTGTTTCTGGAGATTTCGCCTCGAGTGCTGCTTGGCCACGTCCTTACGTGGGGATGGAAATCCCTGTTGTGGTTTTTATGGCGCGGTGGGCTTGACATTCCTGCTCGCGTGCGTTCGAAGCCTCCACCAGGAGCCATGCGGGGTGACAGGTGGCGGCTCGGCGGGCCGCGGGCTGGGGCGGCAGCGGTCCTCCCCGGCACTGCTGTCTGGTCCCAAGCGTCTGTGTCGTGTCATGGCGTCCTGAGACTGTCACGTATTTGTCCCGGGACGCTCCCAACCCTCAGTTCGTGTCCTCGTCCCTAGACCTCAAGGGCCTGCAAGGTAGGGGCCTCCGCCGGCTGTGTCTCTTCAGCCTGGCCCCTCTGCGTGCTTCTGATGGCTGGTAAGTAATTGCAGTAGCCGGAGTCAGGTCGCTGCCCGGGGAGGCTGTGCGGAAACAACTTCGTCCAAATCACACTCGGCATCAAGGCTTCGCTCGAGGGTTAATGTCGGAAACGGCCCTGTGAACAATTTCTGCCCTAAAACAATTGATGAGAAAATAAATCCCGTACGTGTGACATCCCTAGTGAGACAACTCACGTGTTGTTCCCGCAGTGACTGGGAAGGTCCTTGTGTCAACACAGGGAGGCTTTATTTGGTGGTTTTTTCTTGCTGTGTTTTTTCACGTAACGAGAGCCGATCGCCTGTAGCATTTTATTTTTTAGCTGTTACTGCTAAAGCAAAGTTGTGTGTGCGCTCAAATACAGTAGTTTGTCTCTTACGCCTGTTTTAATGGCCTTGTGGTTTTATTTTATGGGGATCCGAAATATTTAAAAGTTAGCAAAATTAAAAATAAATGTGCAGTTCTGTATTTCAGCTGATGGAACGGCTGCTCGTGTCTGCCGTTGACAAGTGACGAGCGGCTCGTCATACTTTCATTGTTAACGACTGAGCGCGCCATTCGTATGAAGTTGGCCGTCGTAAACTAAACAGACTCGTGACTCCATTGTGGTCTAGTCCTTTTTGATTTTCTTTTATTTTTTGAAGTTTATTTCTTGTTTTAGCAATCTGTACACGCACCGTGGGGCTTGAACTCATGACCACAAGATCGATAATTGCAGGCTCTTCCTACTGAGTCCTTAGTGAAATCAAGACACAAAGGCAGTACTTTGAAGAGCTTACTCAGTGGTTTTTTAGTGGAAATGCTGACCTTCCCAGCTGTGCGTTGGCACGTAACCCCACAGTGGGCTCGTAGCGTTCCAGTGTGCAGCCTCTGCTAGGCAGGGGGCAGAGTGATGGAACTTCCTGCCCCAGTGGGGCTCATCTTCCAGTAGGGGAGACAGGTGTTAGACGAAGTAAGTATTTAGCACACGTAGTGAGGTGGACCATCAGTGCTTTGCACGGAAGCAGGAGAGGGGAGCAGGGAGGCGGGTGCTGGGGGTGGGTCTTGAGTGGGTGTAATTCAGTGTCTCTGGGAAGATGGCGTTGGGTAGGGGCGGGCAGGTGTTGGAGTGCCGGGGCCCTGAGCTGAACGGGCGCCTGCTGAGTGGGGAGGCCACCTTGGACAGGGACCCGTAAGCAGCAGTGGGGAGAGCCTGACGGGCCCCGGAGGGTGCTGGCTGGCACTCCAGCAAGCACTTGAGTTGGCAGGAAGGCTTTGGTGGGCTTTGAACAGGTAAGGGGCATAGTTTGACATGTGTTCTCACGCGGTCCAAGTAGCTTTTTCACTAGGTATTGGGAACAGTTACGGGGCAAAGACGGAGCGGGGAGACCCACGCAGAGGCCAGCACACAAATCCAGATGTGAGGTGACGAGGCCAGCGCGCAGGAAGCCAGACACTTGCCCGCAGAGTGGCTCTAAGAGGGACAAGAACCGAGGACTGGAGGTTTTGACAGGGAAGGTCTGGGAGGAGCAGGGCGGTTGTGGGGTTGGGGGTCTAGTGCGGTTTGGGCACGTCGAAATCGAGACTGGACTCCCAGGGATGGTGTCGGGAGGCTGTTTGCTTCGTGGGTCTGGAGTTCGCCTGAGAGGTCTGAGCTGAAGGGTGAGCCTGCGCCATCAGCACGCAGATGGTGTTCCAGAAGGACTGAGAAAGGCCTTGCCCCCAGCCGGGCATTCCCTCTGACGCCGACCTCCACAGAGGGAAGGGGAGGCCAGGAGGCGCGTGGAGGAGGCGGGACAGAGCCCGTGCAGGTGCTGCGGGCGAGGAGCACGGGACCCAACTGGGCGGTTGGCTGCCGGGGGGGGGGGGGGGGGACCGCTGGTCTGGGCTCTAGAGGGGATGAAGACAGCAAGTCTGGCAGCAACTTGGGGGGCTGTGCTCTGGAGGGGAGCAGAGCACCGGAGATGGGGGGGTGGGGGAGTAGCTCTGGGAGTGAGCCCAGAGCTGTCGTTGAGGGGCTGTGAGGAGGGCACGGCGTGTGTGGGGGCAGGAGTGGGGGGGGGGGTGCCCACGGAGCCACAGGGAAGCCCTGGGGGAGGTGGCGAGGTGGCCCGCCGAGCCCAGGCGAGGAGGGGCCGGGACTTGGAAGGGAGAGGAGAAAGGATGGCGGGGACCGTCCCCGATGCCGCTTCCCTGCAGGCTGAGGCGGCTCCCTCGTGTTTGTCGGCATTCGATGCCGTGGGCCTTGGCCACGTACTGTTCTGTTGTAGAGAAAGCATTTCACGGTGATCGTCATAAGGTGCCTACAGAAGGCTCCGCCCTCGGGAAGGACAGAGGATGAAGGGAGCCCGTGTCATCTACACCTTCCCTCCCTCACGGGTACCAGCAGGTCCACCGTGATCACTGCAGGCCTCTCGTGTGCATTACACACACAGACATGTGACCACACACGCGCGCACACACACACACGCGCGCGCACTTGTTGGAAAGCCGAACTGGGATCGTATACATGCTGTCGGGCGATTTTCCTCTTACGTTCCTTTCCGTTGGTGTTGTGTTCTGGGGATCTTCCCGTTTTGGTCCGTGCGATTGAAGCAGCGTCATTCCCGTTAACAAGTGCGGCGGTTGACGGGACGGACGGCCTGCCGCCACTTCTTTTCTCGTTCCCCGAAGTTCAGGCGCTTAGGTCGCTGATCGTGGTCGGCGGGTTCTCCTTCCTGTGCCCCAGGGAAGACGCCGTCTTCACGGGCTTGCTAAGGTTCTGACTAGTCGTTGCCATCAGAGACGTTGTTGTACATTCATCTCAGTCCAGCTGCTCTATTATGTGAAGACTGGACTGTCTCCAGGACTTCTGAGAAATGGTAAATTTAATTTGCCAAAATGGCAACCGCGTGTATCGCTCTGTTCCAGTTTTCTTGGGCTTCTTGCCCTAGTGTTTTCTGTTCAAACCTTCCCTGTTAGCAGAATTTTAAGTGACTCTGTCCTGGCAACAGAACCATTTTGAGTAAACAACTTGGATAACGTGTGGTGTCCTCATTTGGAAGACGTTGGGATGCGGGATTTTATGGAGAGTTTGGAGTATTTTCCTCAGCTGCTCGCGGAACTGTTAGAGGCCAGGAAAAAGCTTGAACTGGGCGTTTGAAAACTTTCCGTTAGCCCTCTATGAGACAGCTAGTTTAACCTGGAGCCTCTGAGCCCAGGGCCGTCGCGAACGGCTTCGGTGCGCAACACTTAGGTCAAGCCTGGCTGCGCATTACAGATCCCAGAATACGCTGTTTCAGAGCAGGTGGTTGGTTATTTTCCTTTCTGATAAGGAAGTCTGAGGCCGGCAGTCCAGGGACATGTGGCAGCGTCCGTCTTGTCCTTTGCTCCGCCGTTCTGGTTCCTTCTGTCCCGTCCTCATCCCTGTGGTCCAGCAGCAGGAAAACAGGATGGCTGTGGCCACACGCCAGGTGTCCTCAACGAGGTGTCGTGGCAGCTGCCCCCGCGTCTGCACGTACACCCCCTCGGCCAGGCCTGGTCACTAGGCTGCAGGAGCGGCTGGGGCGGGGGGGAGCGGTCTGGCGGCCGCGTGGCCCAGTAAATTCGGGTTCCTCCACTGAGCAGGGGAGAAGGGCGGCTGAGATAGGCAGCCCTTCCTGGTGTTTGTGAAGCTCTGAAACTTGGCAGAATTTTGTCTGTCGTGCTTTTTTCCTGGAAAACGGTCTACAGTTTTTTGTTTTGTTTTGTTTTGTTTTGTTTTGTTTTGTTTTACATTTTGAAAGCAATCTGTGACCCCAAAACATTTTAAATCCACCAGGTCAAAGGTTGATTGGGTGGTATTTTGTCCCCGAGGACCACTGCCTTCAGGAAACAGCTCACTGTACCCTTTAATAATCTTTGCTTGGGCTCTTAATTTGGACAGAAGACGACCAAGTTTATGGCCCGAGTAGCCCTGATCTTCAGATTGGCTGCCAGTGAGTCTGTACTTAGGGGTCATCTTTGGAGGACACGGAGTCAGCAGACATCTGTTCTCTACCCCGCATCAGGCCTGACGGGCCCTCCTGGGTCCACCGGGTTCGCCGTGGCGCCTCCTCGGAGCGGTTGCCGTGCGTGCGACCCCCGCTCCCAGGGAGGGACACGCGCTCCGGTGCCCAGGCAGCGCGCTCTGGGGTGGACGCTGAAATTGAGGATTTCCCCAGCAGTTTACGCCCATGTGTTTAGCTGACCAGTTTTATTTCTGAGAAGGTGACACATGCGCAGGATAAAAATGCAAATATTATAAGAGAGTGAAAAGGGAAAAATAGTTTTCTCTCCCTCTTATGTCCCAGGAATCGTCTGTGCAAATAGTCTGTGCGTATTCAGCATATTTCTTTTAAAAAAAAAAGCATGCTATACACCTTCTGCCCCGCTTATATTCATATAACTCTGTATCTTGGGCGTGGATTCTGGGAGACACCTGCCTGGCTCCTTCACACAGCCACTTGGCGTCCCGTCGTGTGGCCTCGTGGGCCCTGTTTTAACTCCCTGTTGGTGTACGTGTAGGCCGCGTCCACCCTTTTGCCTCTAGAACCACGCCTTGGTTGTGCTGTTTTGTTTTGGGTTTTTGGGTACGTAGATCTTGGCACAGGTCTGCTTGTGCTGATTCTCAAGGACGTGAAGAATGATCGACCTGGACTGTCCCAGAAGTACTCACCCGCACACGAACGTTCTCAGAAGGGAACGCCAGTGCTCCCACTCAACGTGGTCGTGGGAGATCGTCGGCCTTTTTCTGTGTATGTTCTCCCAATGTTTTTCCCCATTGTGAACAGTTGTATGTGTGTCACAGAGCGTGTAGCCATTGTGGACGGTACTCTCTCCTTTCTTCTTCACTTAGTCTTAGTTCTGCTTGTAAATGCACAGTGCTCACCCCCAACCAGTGTGCGTGTTGTCTCCTCAAGTGACTTGAGTTTTCTGAGCTTTGTTTTCTAGCAGCTTTTTCAGGAAGGGTTGATGGGAACGCCCTTCTCTGAGAGCTAGAGGGTGATAAATGTTTGCTGCCTTCACACTTGAAAGTCATTCTGTCTGGATATAAAATTCTTGGCTCACATTTCTTTCTTCGAGTATCTTAGACATGTTAATCTACTTCTTTCTGTTGTATTTAATCATCCGTTTTTGCCCATTTTAAGTCACCTGTTCTTTTTGCCTGGATGTGTAAAGGAATTTTTTTTTTTAATTTTTATTAGCATGTGTCTTGGGATTGATTTGTCCCCCCGCTCCCGCACCGAGGTTTGTGGTGTGTCTTTTTCATAAGTAGTTTTAAACTTTCCCCCTTCTGAAGAGTTTTCTTGATTTACACTTTTGAGTGCTCTGTTTCCTTGGACTTTGCTTTGGTTTTCGTCATTAGAGCCTTGCTCTCCACGTCCACGGGGCCTTCTCTGCCCGTCATCTGTGCTCCTCATTCTTGAACTCTTCCTTCATTTCGTTCTCATTCTTCCAATTTGCCCCCTTTTTCTCATTTCATTTTTCTTAAGGCACAGTTTACCGTGTTTATGTGCTCCTGGGCGCCTTCTCACTTCCCTCCTGCGTCCTGTCCCCTCACTTCTGCACATCTGTAATGCTGGCTTAACGGCTAACGATAACCCGCTCCCTCTGTGTAGTTCAGCTTGTTTTGGGATACTAGGGTTGGGTTTCATCTCTTTCAAGGACATGGCTTTACGCACGCTTTCATGGTCTGTAGTGCTATTATTTTCCTCCTTAGTCTCTTTTTCTATTTTTTTATTAAAAAATTTTTTTTAATGTTTATTTTTGAGAGAGACACACAGAGTGTGAGTGGGAGAGGGGCAGAGAGAGAGGGAGACACAGAATCCGAAGCAGGTTCCAGGCTCCGAGCTGTCAGCACGGAGCCTGTCGCGGGGCCTGAACCCACGAACCGTGAGATCATGACCTGAGCTGAAGTTGGACGCTTAACTGACCGAGCCACCAAAGTGCTCCTTTAGTCTCCTTTAAAACCTATAATCTTTGCATGAGATTGGACTTCAGTATTTTCTGTTGTTCATTTTCATGTGGAATTAATTTGCCTGGATATTTAGAAGGGAGGCAGGATTTAGAATAGTTATCTCTAATTTCCGTGTTCTAGGCTCTACATTCTATTGATGTTAGAAAGTTTTAAAAGACGCAGTAACTCATTTTCTGAGCTCTCCTGGCTCTGTTTTTTTTCTCCCACTTTCTTTTTTTTTAAGTTAGCTCTGTACCCAACATGGGGCTCGAACTCACTACTCAGAGCACATACCACTGATTTAGCCAGCCGGGTACACCTTTCTCATCTTCAACCAGACTTCCATTTCTCTCAGTCTCTATTTTCTCTGTCCTGTACATTTGGTATTCTATTTCCAGTTGTTTCTCTCTAGGGTATTTAGCCTAGAAGGGAGCTTTGGGTAATTAGCCTTGAGAGTTCATGGGGCCCAGACTGTCTAGGCCTTCTAGATGCTCCCGCAAAGCCCTTTGTGGCTTCCGCCATTGGACTGTGCTCACCGCCTGGTTTCAGCTGCTGTTGTCACCCTGTCCCATTGCTTCTCTCTGCTTCCTGCTTTGTACCTGCTCCCACCATGGCGATCCTGTAGCTGTCAGTGATTTGTCCCCACTTGCTGGTATTTTGGGGTTCATTAGGCATACCTCATCACTGAATCTTGTTATAGACATGGGCCTGGATTTTGGTTTTGCTATCCTACTTGCTCATGTGTTTTTATGGCGGGACAGGGAAAGATGAAAAATCTTCGTCACTGCTGTCTTTTCATAGTTGGACTCTTAAAGGGTTCTGTCACAGTACCTTGAGGCCTCTTTTTCCCTCCCTGGCGCTTGTCATCAGTTTCTCCTTTGGTGCATAGACACCTTGTTCACTGTTGAGTCAGGTGTATCAGCTGGGAATAGAAGCACCTTTGCAATTTTACCGGTTATACATTTGATCATGCATTTACATAGGAATGTTGCACATACTCCACAAAGGAAGATTTAAGGGGCGCCTGGGCGGCTCAATTGGTGAAGCATCTGACTCTTGACTTCTGCTCAGGTCATGATCTCGTGGCTCGTGAGATCAAGTCCCGAATCAGGCTCTGCACTCAGCTTGGAGCCTGCTTGGGATTCTCTCTCTCCCTTTCTCTCTCTCTCTCTCTGCTCTGCCCGTCCCCACCCCCATACTGTCCCTACCCCCTGCACTCACCAAAAGAAAAAAGAAAAGGGAGATTTAAGGCAGGAGATTGGTTTCTCCTTTTTATAATTGTTTCCTCTAAGAAATTATGTAGAATTTAAATCTGGAAGAAGGGGAAGAGGAGCCACTCCATTCACAGGATGTGAGAATTTAGAACTTTATGCCTCTTGGAACTTATTCGTTAACAGGAGTTGTCGCTAGACCCGTAGCTGAAAGCGGGTGATCTGAAAACTTTTTGACTCCTCCTGCCCCACAGGAGTGTTGACTGGGGGCTGGGAGCACTCAGTGCCAAAAGGAACACAGCTGTAGAGTTGAGGGCATAGTCTAGGTGGGGAAAGATCAATACATGATTTATTTTATAAACATTTACCACAAATAATGAAAACAAAACATGTAAGATAAACTGTCACGGTGACGTTGATTCCTGAGTTCTCCAGGATGTCCCATTTTTACGTAGTATGTTTAGATCCGTGTGTTGATGGACCATATGTGACACGACATGGCCTCATTTTTGTTTTGGAAGATAAGGTCTCTCTTGGCCTAATCAGAGTGTTTCAGGAGCAAGAAGAAAGTAACTGACTGTTCCAGACATGGTTTTTGGCTCAGGGATGACCGTTCAAACCCCTGCCCGTGAGGGCGCTTGGGGGAACGGACGATGGTGCTCCCAGGCCATGGTAGCAGGGCGGTGCTGTGGTTTGGGTCTGCTCTGGAAGCCAAAGGAAAGCAAAGCAGAGGCGCTTAGCGGAATGGTGCCTCGAGCCGCAGAAACGGAGTATGGGAGCGACAGCCCTGGGTAGAAGGGCCCGTTCAGGTAAAAGCGGGAGGCAGGGCAGCGTGGTACCGGGCGGTGCGGTGTGTGTGGCAGGATGGGCCGGCCGGGCGGGGGCCGCTGAGACTCCGGGCTGGCGGACGGCACGGTCAGTGCTCAGGCCGTCACGGGAGGCCGAGCAGGGGAGGCTGGGGCGCGGAGTGGACCGAGGAAGCGGGAAGCGGGAGGCTGTGGGGCAGGGCCGGTCTGGCGGTGAGGATGAGCAGGGTTTCTGAACTGCCGCTCGCTTCTCCGAGAGCACTACCTTTTGGTGGTTTGAAGCGAGGAGTGGCCTGTATCCAACAGCACGGCACCGGATGTGATCTGGGAGCCCCGAGGCTGGCGGTCAGCCTCACGTCACGGGTCACCGTGTGATCTCCCTGTCCCTGTCTGTCTCGCTTGTGTAGGTGGCAGAGACGCAGTCCTGCGCGAGTCTGACTCCTGCCCACTCGCCGGCCACCCTCCTCTCGCTCTGGATGATGTCAGAACAGGATCTGGCGGATGTGGTGCAGATTGCCGTGGAAGACCTGAGTCCTGGTCACCCAGGTAGGGAGCTGTGGGGCAGCTCACATTCTTATTCTCTCTGTCCTTCAGAAGTCCAGAAGCACTTCCAGAAGTTTTCTTTCCTTTGAAAAGTAAAGCAGGAGCAAAGGCGATGCACGCGCTAACCGTGGGGAGCCGGAACGTCGGCCCCGTGGCCGTCCATCCCAGGGGGGAGCCACCTTCCTCCCCTGCCCACGGCGGTCCTGTGACCCTTGGGGTTCCACGGCTTCCCCCCGGACTGTAGTGCGCCTTGGAAACCATGCTTTGCGGGAGCGCACAGGTCTGCTTCGCGTGTGCCCCGACCGATGGGCCTCTTCCCTGTAGACGCCACCGACCTTGTCTGCACCACACCCTGGTAGTCAGGACCCTTGCCTGTGTATCTTCGCAGATATGTTTGTAGGGTTCGTTCCCAGAAGTAGAACTGCTGTGTATGTTCAAACCTTTGATACGACACTAACAGATTTCCCGGAAAAGTTTTCACTTTTTTTTTTTAATAATTTTTTTTAAACACTCAACTGGTTTATTTGCACGATTAATAATCACATTTCCAATAGTGGGTTTTTTCTCTTTAACGTTTATTTTTGAGAGAGTTGGGGGTGGTCAGAGCGAGAGGGAGACAGGATCCCGAGCAGGCTCCAGGATCTGAGCTGTCAGCACAGAGCCCGCCACGGGCTTGACCTCATAAGCAAACCAGGAGATCGTGGCCTCAGCCAGTCAGACGCTTCACGACTGAGCCACCCAGGCGCCCCTCGCAGTAATGTTTTATTCAGTTATTCTGTCATTGACTGTGTGTGAGAATGACTTTTTTTCTGTATTTTTGTTTAAGGCTGGCAATTTTTCTTCACGATGTTAAAAGCACACATCTACTTTGAAACTTTAAATATTTGTCTTGAGAGACTGTGTATAAAAGAAACCCTACATTTTAGGAATTTCATTTATGAAAAGCTTTGTGTACACATTTGTTTTAGAAGATTTCTTAGTAAATTCCTCCCCCCCCCCCCTTTTTTTTTAAAGTTTGAAATGAGAAGTGCATACGATACAATCACTGAGTGTTTTAGTTGCCTGGTTATTCTTTTTGGAATAATAGAATTGAAAGGCTGACTTTTTTTTTCCCCCGCAGAAAAGAG
Organism: Panthera leo; assembly: GCF_018350215.1. NCBI lineage: Eukaryota > Metazoa > Chordata > Mammalia > Carnivora > Felidae > Panthera > Panthera leo. The sequence goes on from NC_056693.1 coordinate 59,807,537, forward strand.
AATTTTCAGAAATCTCATAAGAAGTAGGAAGACGTCTATCTTTTGTGATCTGTTCGATATGTTAATTGAAAAAACTTCATTTGGAACTTGGCTCTGCTCTGGAAGGGAGAGAGTAGTATAAATGATTTTAGAATCACGTGAGCAGTCACAAAGAAACCGAGGTCCTCTTTTGAGGGATGCTGTGCTTTTCCTCTTATTTTGCTTCTGATTTGTTTGTAAGAACCACTGTCACCTGTCGGCTGGCGAGATCAAGAGCCTGGCAGGTCACTGAACAAAGTTACGGTCTGTGAGTGCGGCTGTGTGACCACAGTTTTGTCTGTGAGAGTCTGTTTGTTTAGAGCTAGAACTTGGAACCTTGGCCTCATTAGCACCACACCTTAGATGCCACTGAGCTAAGAAAAACAGAAGCACTATCACTGTAGAACACTTTTAAAAATGTCTTCATATTTTGGTAGGTGAATGACAGTTTCTTTAGAAAACACACATTGCAATGTTACCAAAGAAAAATGTTCCTATTACATAACTTTTAAACCTTTTTAGAACTGTTAAAGTTCCAGAGAGTTTCCTTCCTAAATAAATTGTTTCTCTGTAGATTATAGTTCAGAGAAGGCTCAGAGAAACCATGTCTAAGCTTGGTTTTATCCTGTCTCTGTTCCTTAAATAACTGGCAACTGTAGTTTACTGTTTCTTGAGACCATTGTGTACGGGGCTCTCTGAGGCCTTAGTAGACAGAAAGCTTCCAATCTCTGGTCCAAAAGGACTTGCACACACCCAGCAAATACCATGCTGCATATACGTGTTTGCCTCTAGAGTGGGCTTAAGACTGAGATGATTTTTTTCCCTCATCCATAAAATACGAACTTTGTGAAATTTACAAGTAGGCGAGTAGACGTAAATCCTAGCAGAAGAACTGCTCATTGGCATGTATGAAAACAAAGACGTTTAGGTTCCTCTACTTTTCATGTCCCCTCGCTGCCGCCTCCCTCCCGCCCCCGGCCATGGCTGCGCTCACTATGCCCGTCTGGCATGGACCGAGATCGCAGCCTTCTTTAGGCCTGCCCTTCCAGTTGTTAGTCACGGCTGTAATGAACACGGAGTTCTTCTACCCAAAAGTACTGCGAGCAGAATTCTAAAAGGCAGCGCAAGCAAGGTGTGCAAATGTAGCAAAGGACGAAGGAAAGTAAACTTGCAGCCCCACGTCCATAGAAGGTCACCGCTAGGATCCTGGCATGCTCGCCTCTGTCATCTGCCGCGGGTGCACTGCCTTTTACGCGTCTGCCCCTTTGCTTAAAGCCTTGAGGTACTTGACGCTGCTGTGGGGCGCGGACTCTTCTGTAGTTACAGGAACTAGCTGTGTGGCCCTGGACAAGTCACTTAACCTCACTGGACTTGCTTTCTGTTCAGCAAATTAAAAGGATTAGGATAACGGTTGCCAGGATCTGTCTTCCAGTCCTGATACGATTCACCTACCAGTTTTCACCCACCAGTGGGAGTAAATAGACTCGGGTTTTGAGAACCCGTGTTTTGCTAACCACAAACACTCGTAGGCATGGATTTTTCCTATTTTTACTTAATTGAATGAGAATCCATTCTCACCCATTTCTGTGGAGGTGGCTGAGGCATTCCCTCCGCAGGATCCACGGTGCATGATGCAAAGCCCTTTGGTAAGCAAGATGCTCTCTGTTATTGTTGACCTTGGCTATAAGGGTCTGCAAGGTACAGCTCTGGATAATTTACCTCTAGGAAATCAGTTTACAGCTCTTGCCTTGACCCATGAAAGGTTCACGTTTGAGCCATAGGACCATTCAGCGTCTCCAAGTGTTGGAGTTTGGAGATGAGTCATCTAGTAGGTATGGGCTTAAAGGCATTGACACTTGAAAAAAAATCGAGATCTTATTTGGAACCTTAGTCTGTACAAGCTGTCAAAGTGTCAATGCTTTGAGGTGGGGGCAGGGCACCTGGCTTTCCCCGTGCTTGCCCCAGCTGTCCCTTAGCAGGTGAGGAATCACATGCCAGCAGGATGCGCTTTGCCCGCATCTGTGCATAGCTCTGTGGGTAAAGGGTGGGGAGGCGCCTGCCCGGGGGGTAGACGCCGTGCCATGCTGGTATCACAGCATGAGCTGGTGTGAGTTCCGGCATCTGCACGGGGCTGCAGGGAAGGTGGATGGATTTCCCTGAGTAGAGATGGCTGGGTGGTGGGTGGTTCTGGGATGCTTGGGGGAGGAGCAGGGATGTGGTCAGACAGCACCGTCTGAGCAAGGCAGACGATGATGCCTGTCGCGGCGAGTCCATCTAGAACGTGGGGTGCATTTGAAAGGCGGACAGATGATACCCCGAAGTGTTTGCGTGCTGTGGTTTATTCCCACAAGTGCCGTGGTAACTTGTCTTGGTGTGTGCATGTATACGTACAGCGTTCTACACACGCACCTGTGTATCGTCACACACTGGTAATATTTCTGATATTGCCCTTAAAAAGTAATTGAAGCCACTAACCAGGAGGGTTGTCCACGTTCCGTTGCTAAGTGGAGAGGAAAAATGCAGACGGATCTGTTGGTAAGCCCGTGGCACCCCCACTCTGTGCACCATGTTTGTGTCCACGTGTGACCACGCAGGACGGGGGGAGGGGAAATATACTAGGCAGTGAAGGTTGGTGACTTTGGCAAGACGAGGAGGAGGAAATACTGGGGCAAAATGGAAAAGCCCTCACCGTATCATGTGGAAAACAAACATCGAATCTAAAATTCTGTCTACGTTTGTGGGTGTGTCCCGCTTACAGATTGACTAGGTCTGGGGCCGAGGAGCAGGGGTAGAGAGAAGCGCGTTTGCAGGGACGATGTGATTGTGGCAGTTTTGGTGTGGGATTTTGTGTCACCTTTACTGTTGTTTTTGCGGTGGATGCTGGACGATCGGAAGGCGGTGGGGAGCACACCCGGGCCGGCCCAGAGTGCGGAGGAGCTGGGAGGGGGAGTTGGGAGGTGCGGACAGGGCGGGTGGCTAGTGCAGGGAGAGCTGAGGCGGTCTCCCCGCGCGCCGGGGCTGAGACGGTTTTGAGGAGTAAACGCCTACGGAAGGGGAGTATGAGAGCGGTTTTGGTTTTCCAGTGCGGTGGCCAACAGACAGGACTTGGACGCCGGAGAGAAATGTGTTACTTGGGTTTTCTCCTGCTGACGTTCCAACAGGGCAGCTCAACGGAGCAAGCGCTAAGTGGGAAGTCTGTCGTTTTGGTGTTAGGTCAAGTTGGTGGCCTATCAGGCAACTCCTTTGTCTGGTGTTGCACTTTTTTTTTTTGAGATTAAGGGGAGCTCCTGTTTTCTGTTTGAGAGTTTTAAGTTTACACGAAACAAGTACAATGAGAAAGGGGTCGCGTTATTTCTCCATTACTGGAAAGGCGGCCCGACTGCTTACTAGCTTAGTATCGACGCGGCCCCGTCCGGCCGTTCACGTTCAAGTGTGTGTTCTGTCCCCGCCGTTGGTTTTCAGTGGTCCTGGAGAACCATGTGGTGACCGACGACGACGAGCCGGCCCTGAAGCGCCAGCGCCTGGAGATCAACTGCCAGGACCCCTCCATCAAGGTGAGAGTGCGGCGCCTCCCCGGTCCCTCCTCCACCTGCCCCGCCTGCTGGGGGCGCTCCTGCCGCGTGGAGTGCGTGCCCCCTCGCCGCTCCGTGTCCGCTCCGCGCCCTCCGACAGCACGCGCCCCGCGCCCCGCCGCGCCCCGCCCTGCCGTCCCCACCCCACGCCGGGCCCCACCTGTGCCGCTGTGGCACCGTGGGCCCCGCAGGGCCGCGGCTGCGTGCGGCGGCGCAGCGCGAGTGAGACGCGCCGCCCGCTCCCTGTGATCACGTGCTGCCGTCACGCGCTGCCCCGCCCTCTTGTCACGTGCTGCCGTCACGCGCCGTTCTCACGCTGCCCTCGCGCGCTGCCCCCTCCCAGCCGTCCCGTGCTGTTCGCTCACGGTCCTTTCGCTGCCCTCACGTGCTGTCCTGACACCCGGTCCCCGCGGGGAGTGTCCTCGGAGGGGGTGCAGGTGGGCCTTCCCTGCCAGTGGCCGCTCTGGTGAGGAGGTGTGTCGGCACAGTGACCGCTCCACGAAGCGGGTTGCGTGGACGCGTGTGGACTGTGTTCATCACGTGGCTCCCCCCCCCCCCGCCTCCCCGCGCAGGCGGTTTCAGAAGCGCCTAGGTCCTTGAGAAGACGAGCTCGGCTGCGCACGGACTGAGGATGTCTGCCCCTCCCCATTGGAGCCCGCCTCGTCCCCGTTCTTGGTCCCCCCGGTCCCCTCAGCCCCGTGCCCGCCCGGGTCTCTTGTTCCCACAGCCCTGTGCCCCCCCTGGTCTGTCCCCGTAGCCTGGTCCCGGGTCCCCGTCTCCTGGTTCCGCGCCCGTCTTTCGCAGGTGTCTGTTAGTCTCCCAAGTCAAAGTCAGGAACGGAGGGAGAAGAGATGGACACCGCTTCCTGTTCTGTCCGGCGGTGGTTTCTCGAGCCCCTCCCTCCCCCCCACCTGCAGCAGGCAGTGCACTGGTTGCGGGCGAGCTCCCCCCCCCAGGAGCGCCACTGGCGGGAAGCGAATTGGAGGGAAGCTCCATGGCCCAGGGAGGCGGGTGGGACTTGAGCCCGCAGCCCTGCACGCGCAGGCCGCGTGCCGGCCACTGGGTGGCGGGCTTGCCGTTCGGAAGCGCCCGGCCGGCCCCGGCAGGCCGTCCGCTTGCTGTGTGCCGCTTGCCCGGTGGGCGACTCGGGCCAGCAGGGCAGCGTCCCGAAGACCGCGTGCGCGCTGTCGCAGAGCTGGGACCCTGGGCGCACGGGGACGGCCCCGGAAAGCACGCCCTGGGGAAGGGGGCCCCCACGGAGGCGCTGCGGGGTGGTTCTCCCCGAACAGATGCGACCGCAGTCGGCATCCGGGGACGTGGCTGCTTACGGTTCTCGGCGTCCCTTCTGAGGGTCTTCTGTTTTCTGCTTGCAGTCATTCCTGTACTCCATTAACCAGACAATCTGCTTACGGTTGGATAGCATCGAGGCCAAGCTGCAAGCCCTGGAGGCCACTTGTAAGTCGTTAGAGGAGAAGCTGGACCTGGTCACGAACAAGCAGCACAGCCCCATCCAAGTCCCCATGGTGGCCGGCTCCCCCCTCGGCGCGACCCAGACGTGCAACAAAGTGCGATGGTAAGAGCAGAGCGCGGGGCCCCCTCGCCGGCCCGCCGGCCCGCCTGGCCCGGTGGCGGGAGTTGTGCCCACGCCGGCGTCCCCTCCTCGGTTCCCTGGCCCCGGGTGTAGCGAGAGGAAAGCACACGCGTGACGTGTAGCCTGAGTGCCTCTGAGTCGGCTCCCGGGCACGAACCAGCCTGTGGCGTGTCCTCTGCAGCCAGCCCACCAGATCCTGGAAGGTGCACCTTTCTTCCCTTTACTGTGTCCCGTGTGGCTGGTTCTCAGATGCTAGTGCTTGTAAGTGTTCCTGGAGCATCCTGCACTTTCCTTCCTATCGGTAGTTACTGTGTCTTCTAAAAACACTCACGGTCTAACCTAGTGGTGCCTGTGGTAGTTTTCTACCATGTGAGTTGAAACTTCATAAAGAATTCACCTAGAATGGAAGGATGTCTCCCCGTCTGTGGCCTGTTTGTGTCTCTGTCCAGGGTGCCCAGTTAGATGCTGGTGTTCCTGGCGTGACCTAAAGCTCAGGCTCTGGGCATCAGTTTCCATCAGCCTTGGCGTCTCATCTCTTCCCACGGGGGCTCCAAAGAAAGTCACACTTGTGGTGGCGGCAGAATTTGTCCTTGTAGGTGATGAGAACTTGAAGCGTTTTTGCGAAGGGCTCTCTTGTTGTCGCCTTGCTGCCAGTGTCTGCTGGGTTCTGCCCTGCCCACGTGCCCTGGGGATGGGAGCAGCGATAAGGGGCAGGTGGGGTTGACCGGGGGTTCCTGGTTTGGTTTGGGAGTGCGCACGAACACGCTTCACTTTCAGGATGGCCACTTGTCCCAGTTTGTCTGGGACGGCTGCTGTGTGGGTGTGATTGCTAGTGCCTCGTGTGTCTGGGATGCCGCGTGGCCCACGCCTGATCTCTCTCCCTAGGGAAGGTGGGCTCATCCGTGGTGTTGCTCGGAGACAGGCTTTCGCCCTGTGTTTGCAGGTGTCCTCCCAGATCCCGCGTGGGTTTCCTCCAGCAGACCCTCGTGGACCCTCTTCTCTGTAGGCCGTGGGGCTCCACCCTGGCAGAACCAGTGCCTGTTTTCAGAGCAGTTTTTTTGTGATACCCTCTTATCCCAAAATGTGACGTGAAGAAAATATTTATATTGGAAAAACCAGTAAAATGTCTTAATGGTAGCATAAGGAGAAATTAAAGGCCGGCGGGGTATAATACGATAACACGTATTTCCGTGAGTGAACGGTTAGGTGAGATGCACGAGGGGGCAGTGAGCAGGCCAGATGCCCAGACGTCGTACGCGGAGTCCTGGTGGTGGGGAGGGCTGTGGCGTGAGTCCACACACACTGGGAACTCAAATAGTAGTTGGTGATGGAATCCTACAAGATGACGAGCCGTTCCTGATGAACTTTCAAATAAAGCAAAATGGAATTTTTTCTAGACTCGAACGATAGTTGAATTCCTGGAAAGTTTGTTACGTTAAAATTACCCGAGAACATTTTGTGTTGGAGCGTAGAATAGAGTCAGATGCTAGGCTCAGAGAGCTGTTAGAATCCTGATTTTCCTTGAGCGTCGGGGACATTGGAAGTTTGTGCAGGAAGATGTTTTGTTAGATGAGCGCGTCTCACGCGCCGAAGGACGTCTTAACCTCCTTGGCCGTACCCGCGAAGTGCCAGCGGTGTCTCGAGAGTGTGATGACCCAGTAGGCCCCACTGGATTTCAGACCCTGCCCCCAGCAGTTCCCGTGGGAACTGCTGCTCCCGGGCACGAGAAGAGAATGACTCGTGAGCAAGCAGCCGGCCCGTGCCGAGGGTGGTCCTCCTTCGTGTGTGACTTCCTTACCTGTGTTTGGAAGAGGTAATCTTGACGAGTCGGGGAAAGTGTCGACGAAGTCTGCCCGTTCAGATTCCACAGCTGATGCCTTGTGACGGTTCCGTCAGGGGCAGGCGGGTGAGTTCCGGGTCTGAAGGGCGCTGTCGCGGCTGCGGTTTGGACCTGCGAGCCGCTTGTTTTGGGATTTGTTTTGTGTCCGGAGCAGGGTGTATTACTGGGAGAACAGGCCTCTGCGTGCCACGGGCTGCCCTGGTCTGAAGCCGCGCGGTGACCTGGGTCAAGTCGCGTGCTGGTATTAATTGTCCGTTTCCAGTTTCCTCGTCTTCAAAAACAAGACGAGACGGAGGTGACCTGGGCCTGCCTTTACGGGCTCCGTTTCCGTCTCCTGCGGTCCTAACCATGAAGCTGGGGGGTGGGGGCTGGGAGACAGGGTGGCACCGCTTCCTTTGGATCTGGGCCTCCAGGCCGGTGTGCCGTGTCCTGTTGGGCTTTGGGTTGTCTGAAGGCGGAGGGGCTCACTTGGATGAAGGCATTTCTGGGTGGCAGGGAGCCACCAGCTTCTCCAGCTTTCTTCAGCGTTTTCTTCATCGCGGGGCTGGCGGGGAGACACCATGGGCAGCCTCCCTGGGTGGAGATCCCACCGTGCTTCCCTCTGCCCCAAGACAGGAGGTAAAGCTGCTGTGGTTTTCTGTGTGTGTATTGACAAGCGGTAAATTAAAAGGAAAGCTTTCTGATACCGAGTCAGATATATGATTTGGCTAAACCAAATCAGGTAGGTTTTCTGGCTTTGAGTAATTGTACCGGTAACATAAAATCAACTCGCCAGAGAGCGCACTTACTGTGTCTTGACACAGGGTTTGTGAATGTTTTTCGTACAACAGTTACGTGTAGAAACTGGTGTAAGAGTAAGAAAGGAACAGTCCTTTTTCTGTTTTCTCCTAAGCGTGGCCTTAAGTCATATGTATATGAATGATTTTTAAAGAATTAAGACAACAGTTGAAAGCTGCTGACAGGAAATTTTGGGGAGAAGTAAGGGAGAAGAATTTAATTACAGTAGATCAGAGGAAAAAGTGTATATTTTAGTTAGAAGGTTACAAATTTGTAAACCGTAAGTAAATGAGAATTGTGCGTATGAAATGCGAGTATTGAGTGGGACGTAGAAAAGGGAAAGTCTCCAAAATAAATTAAAAATTGATTAACATTCTGAGTAACAGAGTACTTTTACCAATTATTTATTTTGGGCCTCAGATATTTAAAATATAAGTTAGAAGCATTTAAGTTCTGGATTACTTTAGATGTAAATCATATGCTTTTAATTTAAGGTTTTTTAGGCCCATATTGTGGATGATTCGTGGGGAAGTCTGAGTGTAATTGAACCCGACAGATGGGGGCCCCTTAAAAGGTCTTTTCAGTTAACGAGGAATCGGGTGGTGGGTGAGAAGCCGTCGTCTGAAACCCCGCTCGCCCTTCCATTTGGAGAGGCTGCCTGAGGCTCAGAGCCAGCCCGAAGCCGCGGTGCGCAGCTAAGTCGGTGTCTGCATTCTGAGATGCGCCCGCTCATCTGCTGGTTCTTTCTCGAGACCGTGCTCTTAGCTCTGAGAGTTACTTGTTCTCTTTACTCCCTGGGGGGCAGAAGGCGGCAGAGCGCTGCCAGCTCCAGGTGGCGACTTAGGATCCAGATTTGCAGATTGTACGCTTGAATGAGATTCTTTAAATGAGTCCAAGAAAAAGAAATGAAAGAAAACCTTTTTCTTTGATGCTAAAGCTTAACCGTTGTAATAAACCTGTTGGTGAGGGTATTTGGATAGGTTTCATCCAGTGACGGTGTTCTTCTCGGGGAAAAGAACACTCGGGTTGCTGCAGGTAGGTGCTTTTCTTTCTTGGGAGTGCACCGTAAATTTGGATTTTGCTTAATTGTGGTTCTAGGTGTAGCGACTTGAGGCTTTACCTCTAAAGCTCCTCTCACGTTGGTGTCGACGTTGGAGGTGGCCGACTGCTGACGTGCTCCTTGAGGAGCTGCGGCGGGCCCTCTGCGCATTTCAGAAGGGCCTCCGTTTTAGAATGTGGGCTGCAGGGGCACCTGGGTGGCTTAGTTAAGCGGTTAAGCGTCTGACTTCAGCTCAGGTCATGATCTCACAGTTCGTGAGTTTGAGCCCCTCGTCGGGCTTTGCGCTGACAGCTCAGGGCCCGGAGCCTGCTTCCGATTCTGTGTCTCCCTCTCTCCCTGCCCCCTGCCCTGTTCACACTCTGTCTCTGTCTCTCAAAAAGCAAATAAGCGTTTAAAAAAAAATTTTGGAATGTGGGCTGCAGGGGTCAGGTGTATGGATAAGGACGTTCATACAGATCAGCGTAGAAATTCCTCTTTTGCACTTCATTGAAGCTACACACCGTGCCATCTGGAAAAAGCACAGTGAGTAGGACATTGCTGAGCTGCGGCTGCTGCCCTAGCTGATGACCGCCAGAAAGCTGGCAGGACGGTGCCCGCACGGTGCCTACCTGGAGTGGGAGAATTCCCGCTTGTCCCCGGTGCCCTACGGGGCCAACCTGTGTGATGAGTCAGACAGCAGCTCAAACCCTCGTGCTCCGGGTTGGTTTTCGTTAACAGGACGCGTTACTACACATGTTGACTAATTAAAAAAAATGCTTGTCTCTTATTTTTAAAAGCAAGATGTTTTTATTTTTTATGCACAGATGGTTTTTTATTGAGACGTAATTGCCGTACAACAGATTTTCTTTTTTTTTTTTTTTATAATTTTTTTTTTTAACGTTTATTTATTTTTGAGACAGAGAGAGACAGAGCATGAACAGGGGAGGGTCAGAGAGAGGGAGACACAGAATCGGAAGCAGGCTCCAGGCTCTGAGCTGTCAGCCCAGAGCCCGATGTGGGGCTCGAACTCATGGACCGCGAGATTGTGACCTGAGCCGAAGTCGGCTGCTTAACCGACTGAGCCACCCAGGCGCCCCCAGATTTTCATTTTTAAAGCTTGAAAAGTTTTTTTGTGTGCTTTTAAAACTTTAGCGTACTTCTACATCTACAATTTTAAAACAATCGGAGTAAATCAGGGGCCTCTTTGTAATACTCAGACATACAAGTGATTTCTTTTCGAGATAATCTTTTCCTTCAGAGAGATCTGTCCTCTGGGACACCTGAGGGAAGAAAATGATTTTCTTTCCTTTCCTCTAAGCTGATTATTGATCAAGAAATTATTTAAATTCCCTCTACCATGCTGGCTGCTGAGTCTGTTTTGTTTCCCAGAGGGCCTTTTGTGTTAAGTGTTGGTGGATGTTTGTGGAAAGGCTATTTTTTGAGGCTTCGTGGCTTCTGGGTAGAGAGAGGTCCCCTCCTGGGGGTTCTCGGGACACTTGCAGTCCTGGTGAGGGGTCATCCGTGTTCAGAGCATTTCTGCTCTGGGTCATCGAGCTCTTCAGTCAGGACCGTAGCATTTCGTGGGCTTTGGGACGTGAGAGACTCCAGATAGGGCTGTTTGAATTATGAGGAAAGGTTTGGTTTTAGCCGTGATGGACCTGGTTTTCGTTCTTTCCTTACCAAGTTTCCAGTTTTTCGATGTTTCCACTTAACTTTGTAGATGTACGATCTCTCTTGCCGACTGGTCTACGCTCCTTTGTACAGCCGCGCACGTTTAATGACCTAACGAGGGTACCCTGTGCGTGTCAGGGCCGAGTACCAGCCAAGGAAAACTCACGGTTTACACACATACAACCGGCGGAATGATTAACCTCATGTGGTGACTCGGATACCGTCTGATAAGCAGCGCCGAGCATTTTAACAGATCGCGCACGTCTGCTAATCTGGACTGCTTCTCTGGCGGTGGAATAGCGCGAAGCTCAGAGTCTGGGATCTGGAGGTCAGTTTGGAGAGAACTGCCCTCTCAACGCCATGGAGTCTTTGGACCACAAACACGGTGCACGTCTCCCCTTACGCTGGTCTTTAATTTCTCAGCAGCCTCCTAGTTTTCAGTGCGTAGCTCTTGCTCGCGTCTTGTTAAAGTTTTCTCCAAGGACGCCATACTCTCAGATGCCGTCGTGAAGGGTACCGTGTTTTCTATACTCACCTTGATCCTGCATCGTTTCTAAATTCACTTTGTTTTGGTAGCTTTGCTGTAGGACTTAAGGTAAAAGGAAGTATTTGTGGTCATAGATGTTTTTTATATATATAAAGAGAGTTTTACTTGTCATCAAATTTCTCCAGCATTTCTTTTTTTTGAGAGAGAGTGTGGGGGGAGAGGGCCAGAGAGAGGGAGACAGAGAATCCCAAGTGGGCTCCACACTCAGCGCAGAGGCCAAAGCAGGGCTCGAACTCAAGAACCCTGAGATGATGACCTGAGCCAAAATCAAGAGCGGGGTGCTTACCCGACTGAGCCACCCAGGCACCCTGTCTGCTCCATGGATAGGATCTCTCATTTCAGCGTGTAATTTTTTTTTTCTTTTTGTGCTTTTACTTTATTTCTGATCTCTGAGTGAAAGCATCCAGTCTTCCACCATTAAGTGTGGTGTTGGCTGTAAGTCTTTTGCAGATGCTCTTTATCAGGTTGATGAAGTTCTATTCCTGATTTCATGAGAGTTTTTACTGTGAGCAGGCAGTGAATCGAATGTTCACGTGCTCTTTCTGTATCTTCTTGAGATGATTATGTGGTTTTTCTTTTTGATTCTGTTGTTGCAGTGAGTTATACTGATTGATTTCAAATGCTAAACCGGCCTTGCATTTCTGTCATAATAAACCTGATGGTCACGGCATGTTACCCTTTTTATGTATTTTTGGACCGACTTGCTAACGTGTAGTTAAAGGTTTTTGCATCTGTTTTCACGGGGTATGCTAGTCTATAGTTTTCTTTCTTGACCTGTCTTTGTTACTAGGATGATGCTAGTCTCAAAAATTTATCTGGGAGGGCTGCCTGGGTGCTCAGTCGGTTAAGTGTCTGACTTGGCTCGGGTCATGATCTCACGGTTCATGAGTTCGAACCCCGCATTGAGCTCTGTGCTGCCAGCTCGGAGCCTGGAGCCTGCTTCGGATTCTGGGTCTCCCTCTCCCTCTCCCTCTCCGCCCCTCCCCCGCTCATCCTCTGGCTCTTTGAAAAATAAACAAACATAAAAAAACTTAAAAAAATGGTTGGGGAAGCCTTCTCTTGTCTGTTTTCTGATAATGTTTCTGTATGGTTAGTTTTATTTCTTCCTTAAATACTTGATCCAGTTTGCCAGTGAATTATGAATTCAGTTTCTTTAATAAATACAGAACTTTGATAAACATGGAACTTTTTGAGTCACTGTTATTTAATTTGTATTCCCCAGGGATTTTGTTTCTGTCTAAATCCTGGAATTTGTTAACATGACACTTTTTCATAGTATTGGCGTATTTTTTATTTTTTTATGTAAACAATTTTCTTAACGTTTTTGTTCATTTTTGAGAGACAGTGCTCGTAGGGGAGGGCAGAGAGAGAGGGAGACAGAATCGGAAGCAGGCTCCAGGCTCTGAGCTGTCCGCACAGAGCACGACGCGGGGCTCGAACCCACGAACCGTGAGATCGCGACCTGAGCCGACAGAAGCCGAGGTTGGATGCTTAACTGAGTGAGCCACCCGGGCGTCCCTCACGTATTACCTTTCAAATGTCTGTAGGTCCACATCGCATTTAGTTGCTGTGTCTTCTTGGGCTCCTTTGGTGTGTGATAATCTCACAGACCTGGTTTTTACAATTTTTTGAGGAGTATCGGTCAGGTGTTTTGTAGATTGTCCCTCACTTGGGATTTGTCTGTTGCTTTTCTCCTGATGAGCCTGGGGCTGCCGAAGTCTGAGAGGCAGACCCCAGAGGCGAAGTGCCATTCTCATCACACCTTCTCCAGGGTGCGTGCTAGCTCCGTGACTTCTGTCTGCCGGTGTGGTCGTGGATCACTGGGCTGAGGTTGCGTTGGTCAGATTCCTCCCCTGTCAAGTTCCAACTGCCCCCCTTCTCGGCCCCCTGTGCTCTTGGGAAGGACATCACTGGACATCACTGAGCTCAGCTCCACATAGTGTGGAGTTCTTTTTTTTTTTTTTTAATTTCTTTTTTTTTTTTTTTTTTTTTTAACATTTATTCATTTTTGAGAGACAGCGCCCGAGCGGGGGAGGGGCAGAGAGAGAGGGAGACGCAGGATCGGAAGCAGGCTCCGGGCTCGGAGCCGTCCACACAGAGCCCGACGCGGGGCTCGAACCCGTGAACCGCGAGCTCATGACCTGAGCCGAAGTCGGATGCTCCCCAGGCGCCCCAAATGAAAGAGTGGGAAGTTCTGCCGCACCTCTTGGGGATGTGGTTACTGTACTTACTGCACAGGAGGTTTATCTCTTCCTCCCCGTTTGATTGTCATTCATTTATATCAGTGTGGACTCACGGGTATTTATTTTATGCTCTGGGTTGGAATCCAGTACTCCTTTGTTTTGCTGCTCACATGTTCCCGCTTCTGGGTGAGACTGCTCTGCGGTGGCTTCTGTGTCCTTGGACACTCCCTCCCCGCTAGTCGTTTTGGTTCATTTTGAGCACTTCCTTCCTCTCCGGCACCACAAGGCGCTCCGGGCTCGTCTTGCGTGCTCCCCACACCAGTCAGCCGTCTCCTGTACTGGCAAGTGGCGGCAGAGACAGGATCCGAGCGTCCGGCATCTCACCGCTGTGGTGTCACCCGCGGCTCTCTGTCCCCCTGCTCCCCCTGGGGGTCCCTCCTGTTGTCCGGCTTTTCCTCCTAGCGGTTCTTGTCTGGTAGCCATTTTCCTGTAGCTCCTTGGGAAGAAGAAAGGGTCTGCGTTCCCAGCCAACGTGCCCTTCTGGTTTGGGACTGACGGCTTGCAGTCAGAGGGCTCCGTTACGGTGCAAGTGTGGCTTCTGGAGGCGGGCTTAGAACCAGCCCTCCTCTGAAGCAGCTCGTGGTCGACGTTTGCTGCATTAGGTTATCCCTGTTTCTCTGTGGCAGCTGCTTATTTGGGGGTGTGGTTTTCACGCTGGAACTTGTTTTTTTTGTTTTTTTTAATGTTTTTATTTATTTTTGAGACAGAGACAGAGCATGAGCAGGGGAGGAGCAGAGAAAGAGGGAGACACAGAATCCGTAGCAGGCTCCAGGCTCCGAGGCTGTCGGCACAGAGCCCGACGCGGGGCTCGAACTCACGGACCGTGAGATCATGACCCGAGCCGGAGTCGGACGCCCAACCGACTGAGCCGCCCAGGCGCCCCAGGAACTTGTTCATTTCAGTAGATATTGGGAAGCAATTTTTAATGCTCGTTTGTTCTTATCCCTAAGGATACTTTTTTGGATCCTGGTTTTTATGACTTTTTAATCTTGAGCCTGTAAAGAACAGAACTAACCCCACGAAACAAATTTCAGTGAGGGTCGAACGCTTGGTACGTCGGTTGGGCGACTTGAACTGCGGTAAAGAATCCTCCGGATTCGTGGGCTGACTGTTGCAGGTTGGCACGTTCTGTTCCTAAAAATGCTGGCCCCTCTCCTGTTTACATCTCATCCGTGAGCACTGGTCCCAGGGCCGTGCTTGCTCCGAAGGGAATGTGGCTTGGCTGCCTGGTGGCTCCCCGAGATAGGACCACCCCGTGCACCGGGGGCGGGGGCCCGTGGTGGCCCCGAGCCCCCCTGCTGCTCTGGGACGTGAGGACCTCGGGGTGTCCGGTTTTACCGTTTTAACTAAGGGCCGTGCCCCTGCTTCTGCTCCCACCGGGTTTGCTGTCACTGAAGTCGGAGGCTGGCCGCTGGACGGTTTAGACAGCTGGGTGTGTGTAAGTACACTTCACACACCGTTCACTTTATTACGACCCCGGTTCCCGTGTGCCGTGCAGGAGCACGCCTCTGAGCGCCCGTGGGAGAGTGCGTGCTGAGGCAGCACGTGTCTGTGGAGTTGGAGAATCTACCTGTTTTCTTACGAGTGGAACGTGGAATCACTCGGGATGTTTGCTAGCTTGCTTTGTGGGGAGTCTGAGATAATTCTCAAAAATGAGACGATGAGTATCTCCGATTTCCCCAGCTGAACTGTATGAGTAGTTACTTTGAACGGCAGAAGGACCGGCCGGCAGAGGAATGCGGCCCGGCGAGACTCCTCTGTGGGTGCGAGGGAGGCGGGGACGTGGCCAGCATTTTTTGATGTTCTGGCAGGTCCCTCCTCCCTCGGCCACAGAGCACAAAGCTGAACGTTACCGTGTGAAGAGAAGCCACACCTGAGCCGCCCGCCTTGCACGGGGAGGGGCGGCGTCGCGTGAAGGGGCGGTCTTGCCTCACCCTCGAAGGTTAGCACGGGACACAGAACGGGACACCCTGAGGTCGGGGCGTCTCTCCCGTGCCCGGAGCCTGGCTGTCGCTCGCTGAGCGTCAGGACTTCCTAGGGGAAGGAGTATTCAGAGGATTTCCTTTGGGCGTATAAGTCAGTTTCTTCTAGGATGGTCGTGCTCTCAGCACCTGCCTGCGTGGAGCACCATGTAGGCAGAGAACCTCGTCGTGGACGTTCTTCTCTGTCCTGCAGTCGTTTGGTGATGGGTGTCTGCGCCCCCCCAGCAGTGAATGTCCGTGGGTGTGTCGCCATCGATTGATCAGACTTGTTCGCCGTTGGTTTCTTATTTCCTGGAGCGAGTGCAGTCAGTGCTTGTGAACGTTTTCCTTGGTGATTAGGAGCTGGAAACGGGTTCATACAACTTCCCCAGGGCACCCCATTCTGCAAGGAAGCAAACGTAGAGGCATTCTCTTGGGTTAAGCCCAGTGCACTAAAATTCTCGGGTAGGGAGGGAGGCTACCCCCCTGCCCCACCATTTCCACAGCAGACTGGCTAGTTGATGGCGGCCCATCCCCTCTGAGCTGGCAACAGGTTCCGACCCGAATCAGCGTGCTGTTTCCTTTGGCCTCAGCCGGCTCCAAACATTAATTGCTTTTGCCATCTCTTTGTGAGGACACAACATAAGTTTTGTGTGCAAGTGCATGTGTGTGTCTGTGTGTACATTCAGAATATGATTATAAGCCACTGAAATCTGTATGAGGTTTTAGCTAGTTTAGAGTTAGAGTTTCTTTCTTTCTTTCTTTCTCTTTCTTTCTTTCTTTAAATTTTTTAATCTAGAGAGAGTGCGCATGCAAATGAGGGAAGAGGGGCAGAGGGAGGGAGAGAATCTCCGCTTAGCGCGGAGCCTGATGGGGGACTCGATCCCAGGACCCTGGGATCCTGACCTGAGCCAAAATCCAGAGTCAGACCCTCAACCAACTGAGCCACCCAGGCACCCCAGAGTTAGAGTTTCTGTAAAGTTCTCTGAGTTTATGTAGCTCTGACATCGGGCTCTTCCAAATAATATTTGCAAACTCTGGGTCCACGTGACTTGACGTCATTTTGTCCTCTTTGCCCGAGGTCTGTGTGTGTTTCTCTTTGCACACTACATGCTGAGCTCCTCTCCGGTGTTGGCTGGTCTTTGTCCTGCGTACCCCTGCCCCTCCTCCTCTCCGCGTGCCCACCTGCACCGGCCACTCTGTGGTCCTCAAACTCTCTGGCTCAAACCAGCTTGTTTTCTGTTTTCCTTTGTAATAAAAAGTGGCAAACACCACTTTTAAAATGATGTTTTAAAACTCTTTACCTACAGTTTTCAAGATTTTTTTTCAGGTCTTTTATTTTGGTGGTTTGTTAGGTTTTTTGCATAGACTTCAATAGAGCCCCTTGGCGTATATTCAAATCATGGTCCATTTTGTGTGAACGATGAGCTAAGGGGACAGAGATGTTGATGTTTTAAAATAGGAGTACAGAGACTTTTAACATGGTCACAAAGCGATTTCCTGAAACAGAAGAGAAGTTGAAGGTCACTTTGTAAGCATAGCTTGGAAAATGTTTGCCATGACATCTCTGAAAGCTGAAGATACTTTGTTGTAAAGCCATCGGAATAAAACAGTGAAAATATGCAACCCTGAAAGGCTAACAGAAATAAAGGAGTATTTCTGGTCTTGACTAACAAGTGGCTAAGAGCTTGAGAGGTGCTTGGTGACAGGCTCTGTCACCTCTAAGGGGTGAGACCTTGGGCAAATACTTACCCTTTCCCAGCTTCCTCATCAGTACAGTGGGAATAAGATAGTACGTGAAGATTGCCGTGAGAGAGGTCGTGCATATGAGCGCTTGGGTTCTTTGACCCTCAGCAACCCTGCGAGGGGTTTTGTTTTGGTTTATTAGAAAGAGAGCAAGAGCAAGAACGAGAGAGAGAGAGAGAGAGAGAGAGCACGCATGTGCATGCGCAGGGGAGGGGCGGAGAGAGGGGAGACAGAGAGTCCCAGGCAGGTTCTGGGCTGGCGGTGCGGAGCCCCGCGCGGGCTCCATCTGAGGAACCGTGAGATCATGACCTGAGCCGAGGTCTGACGCTGAACCGACTGAGCCGCCCGGACGCCCCACCGACCCTGTGAGGTTTAAAAACCCGATCCTATTAAGGCTTCTTGTTCACCAGGGGGTACCGTCAGCCGGGCCTCCCGGTGCGTGCGGGGCTCACGCTGGTGAGCGCACAGAACTCTCGGTCGCCCCACCCTCCGTGGGTGACAGTGCACTAGGCCGTCCCGTGGGCATCGTCTTCCTAAGTTTCTCTTCTGGCTCACGAGTCTTGGTCCCTTTTCTTTCCGCGGCACGAGACCATGGAGTCTAGAGGCAGGAGCCAGAGGACTGAACTAACTCAGAATCGTTCTCGAATTCATTCACATCTTATACACACGGGCTTGACTGTATACTGAGCACTCACCGAGGCAGTTGGGGTCTGTCCTTCAGAAAATGGACAGAAAGGCCCCTGTGCAGGGGCTGCCTCGTACCAAGCTAATCTGTAGTGAGCGAGCCATGTAGTGGGTGAGTGCCGTGTGGGGCCCGTGGACACAGCAGGTCTGTGCCTCTTCTGTGGGGTTGTGTGTGTGTGCAGTTTTGTTGTTTTATTTAATGTTTATTTTTGAGAGAGAGAGACGGCGTGAGCAGAGGAGGGAAGAGAGAGAGGGAGACACAGAATCCGAAGCAGGCTCCGGGCTCTGAGCCGTCAGCACAGAGCCCGACAGGGGGCTCGGAACCACAAACTGTGAGATCGTGACTTGAGCCAAAGTCAGATGCTTAACTGACGGAGCCACCCGGATGCCCCTGTTGTTTTAAATCATCAGCACCCATCAGAGTCACTTGGGAAAATGGTTAAAAAACACAAAAAATAACTTTGGGCTCTCTGGGGGCAGCCCCTAGTTTCCCCAGGAAATTACGGTGTTCAAAGAGTAGTGGGTTACGGACCATTCCTGTATTGGTTTTGGTTGGAAGGTCCCCTTTGCTGCTTGAGAATTTGGGCTCAAATCTAGCTTGGCTTCGTGGGCCTGGGCACGTTACTAGCTGGTCCACACGGTGGTCTGCTGATCCGCGCAGGGAAGGCGCTGTGGTGCCCTCTCCCGCTTTGAGGATTGGGTGTCTCCTTCCACGCGGAGCCCTGGGGGCAGTCCTGCCTGCCATGACTCTCCTGGGGGGAGTGCCTGAGGGCCCTTTGCTCAGTCACTGCACACGGCTGAGTGATTCTTGTGCCCCCCCCCCCCCCCGGTCACAGGTCACTGGGCCACGTCACAGAGCATTTTTTGCTTCTGGATGATCCTATTTTACCCAAGAGTATACAACTTGGGCGATTTGCATAATCTTAGAATTAAAACAGGACAGTCTATGAGTCTACCCTTTTCCCTTTTACTTAATTTTGGTTTTCATTTAATAAGAACTTAAAAAACAAACCAACATATGGTTATAGGTAAGGGTATAGAAAATGATTTAAGATTGCCAAAGAATGAGTTGAGCATGTAGTTTTTAGAAAACAAAACGATTGGGGCGCCTGGATGGTTCCGTCAATTTGGGCGTCAAACTCTTGATTTTGGCTCAGGTCGTGATCTCACAGGTTCATGGGTTTGAGCCCCATGTCAGGCTCTACGCTGACATTGCGGAGCCTGCTTGGGATTCTCTGTCTCTGTCTCTCACCCCTCCCCCACTTGCTCTTTTTCTTTCAAAATACATAAAAATACACTTAAAAAAAGAAAACAAAATGAGGGAGAGAGAAATTGATCATTGGAACATAGAGCCTAGAAATAGCCCCGCTGAGCTTTGACAGAGGGTCGAAGACCAGTGGGGAAGGGCAGTCTTTCGACACACGAGCCAGGGCACTTGGACATCCCCGGGCAGAACGAGCGAGATGAACGTCGGTGTCCCATCATACCTGGAACAAAAACTAATTGTAACCGGAGCACACGTTTAAATACAAAACTGTAACACCTGTAGATGAAGACGTAGGGGAAAGTGTTTGGGGCCCGAGGCCCGGCTCAGACCCCCAGACTTGACAGCGAAAGCACCACCCGTGGAAAAGGAGCTATCAGACATGATGGAAATCACCGAGCTCTGCTCCACGAAGACCGGTGAGGAGGACGGAGAGTCAGGCTGCAGATGGGAAGGCCATGCTGGTTCGCCACGCACCTGGCAGGGACCGACGGCACGCTCACCTGTAGGAAAAAGACTCGAACAGATACGTTGCCAAAGAGGAGATCTGGGTGGTGAATGGGCACGTGACTATTAGTGGTCAGGGAGACGCGAGTCCAAACCACACCGAGTGTCGCTCCACGTCCGTCAGAATGGCGAAAAGCACCGCATGCTGGCGAGGATGTGGAGAAACTGGATTTCTCATCCCTTGTTGGTGGGAATGTGAAAGGTACAGCCATTCTGGAAAAGTCTGGCGGTGTTTTTTGTAAAGCTAAACGTGTACTTACCACAGGGCCCAGCAGTCACATTCTTGGGCATTTCTCCCAGAGAGATGAAAACTTAGGTTCACGACTTCTACGGGGATGTCCGTGGCAGCGTATTTGTAGGAGCCCAAACCTGCCAGTACCCCAGATGCCCTTCTGGAGTTAAAGGTTCACAGACCCCTGTGCCGCGGGAAACTGCGCAGCAGTGACGCCGGTTGAACCGGTGGTGGCTCTGCCCCTTGGATGATCTGGGGCTTCCGCTGAGTACAGAAAGCCAGTTTCCAAGGTCATGAGCTGTTTGATTCCACGTCTGTAATATTCTCGAAATGTGAGGACCGTAGATGGAGAGCAGGTTAGCACTTGCCGGGGGACAGGGGTGGGGCTGGGAGGCCGGATGTGTCTAAAGGGGCAGCATGAGGCCGCTGCTCGTTAGCGGTGGCACGGTGACGGCACAGTGACGTGGGTTTACACATGGGGTCGATCCGTGCACAACCGCACACGCGCGCACAGAAACTGGCGGCGGAATCCAAGTGAGGACTGCCGTCGCATTGACGGAAGCGTCCCGGTGTTGACTTCCTGCTTCTGATGCTGTACTGCAGGCTTTATGGGACGTCGCCACCGCGGACCTAGGACTTGATGTGGTACTTCTGTTCCTTCTATGGTTACTTCACAGCAGAACCTGTAGGGGATACGTTCGCACCCGTGTGTGTGTGTGTGTGTGTGTGTGTGAGAGAGAGAGAGAGAGAGAGAGAGATCTCACACACACACACACACACACACACACACACACACACAGTGCACCAGCACACCCTGTAAAGGATTTGTTATATGGAGTTGGCTTACAGTTGTGGGGGTAGCCACGCACGCTTGGAGTCCAGGGCAGGTAGGCAGGAAGGGGAGATCGGGATCAGCTGGCAAGAGCTGTCTGGCGTCTCCAGTCCCAGGGACAGAATGCCTAAACCTCCTTCGGAGGGGCTCTCCTGATCAGGCCAGGTCCGTTCAGGGTAGTCTCCCGTCCGGTTAATTTAACGTCAGCCACTTGGGACTTTTAATCCATCTGCAGAATTGCTTCGCAGCAGATGCACATCAGTATCTGATTGAATAATTGGGGACTGTAACTCAGCCCAGGCAAGACACTTACATTCTTGTGGCAGTTTTCCTATAATCAGCCCTCAGATGACTACTGCATTCTTACTCGTGTGATACGGATGTTCCTTAATTTTTGAAAAATGAAATACTTTTCTTATACAATTTGAGGTCGATACAAGTACATTGCATTAGTTGAAAGGGTATAATTTCTGGTATATTGTGACCTGGATATTTAAAAACAGAGTGCATTCATTGTTTTCTTAAACGTTTCCATTATGGTATGAATACTATTACCCGTTTAAAAGCATCCCATGAATAAGCTTTCCACAGTTGAATTTCACCCTATTCCTTTTGCTTTTTGGAAGTTCGTTCCCGTCTTGCGCGCCCCGCCCTGCAGTTTACCTCATCCACCAGCGGACACGTGGATAGAAATTGCAGCCGGGACCTGTGTTTCCCGTAGCCACAGGGCTCAGCTCTTTTGGCTGAGTTCTCATTACGGTCACTAGTGCGTAGCTGAACAGAACAGCTTACGTGTGTTACTTGTGTGACTGATTTTTAATAATTCGGTGTCAGGAGTGTGATTTTGAGATGGATGGGGCTTTAGATTTAGTTAATCCTTGAATCCATGGATGATAATGACTTATCACTCAAGGTGAGACCGGGTTCGGCCTTGGTCCTGCTTCCCTTGGTAGTTTTTAAAGTTTTGAGTGCTGAGAAACTTGGTTCCCGTGAGGGCAGAGGCGCCTCTCAGCTCCTCAGGTCGTTAAGGTCTTTGTACACTGTCGTCAAGAACTACTTCTGATCATCTACGAGCTGAAAAGGTCCCTTGGTCCTTGGTCAGTTTCGTTGAGAACAAGGAATGGTAACCCGGTAACTCACCCAGCGGTGCTTGGTCGGTCAGCGGAGGCGTAGACTCTTCACGCCCCGCCTGGTGTCTCAGAGTGGCCTCGTGTTCCCTTCTGGGGTCCCCGCGTCCCACGTTCACGTCCTTTTGTTTCAGGGTGGGGAAGGGGCTTTGTGAAAGGGAACAGACACATTGACGAGGGTGCTCTCTCAAGGGAAACATTTTTGGAAACTAGTACGTTGTGCAAGGTGAGGACTGGGACGTTGCATCGTGAGAGCTGCCCACACCCGGGAACTCCCCGGAAGTCTTGGGGTACATCCAGGGTGCCTCTTCACATTGAAGCTGGTTGCTTCAGAACATCGTTTCCTTGATCTTAACAAGAATCGTTAAGGAGAAAAGGTACATTTACTCAAACAATTTGCCAGATGGTGCCATGAATACATTTTAATCTTTTTTCTCCAGGACTTCTGAGACCTCTACTGTGCTCCTGTCCATTGTGAATTCTCATTAGGGAACTGTTGTCACCCCGCAGGGTCATCCCGGTTAGTTGCTCAGGGAGGAGTGGAGAGGAGACAGGTGCATGCATGTGGGATCCTGGGGTGGCGGGAGCAGGGAGCAGTGCCCCACGGGACATACTTCAGGAGAACGCCCAGTGCATCCAAACCATTCATCTCCTGTTTTGAAAGAGGGAAGCTGAAATCGTCGAAGCCTGTGGGTGGCCACAGTACCAAGTCGAAGGTCACCTGTGTCACTTGTGAGGCCTGCCTGTGGACAGGTTGTAAGGATTTGGTGGGTTACTTTAGGTGTCACCAGAGAACAAAGGGAATCGCTGCAAATACAAAGTTTTGAATGAAATGCAATTGATTATGCGTTCATTTTAGAAAACACCTCACGGTCCTGCGATTTACTCGGACGTGAGATGGTGCCATTTGTGACCCTGATTTTGGGAGGGGGCGTTTAACAGCCGTGTCGCTCTGACACGGGGCTACGTTTTCTTACGTGCTTTTGGTTACGTGAGGTTTTCTCACGTGAGAGCAGTGGTTCTCCCAGAGTCGTGAAATTTAAGCACGACCCGTGCTCAGGTGGCCTTGCCGTGCATTTCCGGTGCTCTCTGGCCCTGTAGCCTCCTGAGAGCGTGCCCGCACTTCCTGTGGCCAGAAGATGAATGACCGAGCAGTCTCCTGGAGAACCTTGGTGCCATAAGCTCCTGGCTGCTGCTTAAACTCACAGCGCCACCTCGAGGAAGGTCCCCGGATAGGGGCTCCGTTCTTTCGTGGACTCGCTTTCCTTCAAAGCAAAGACCTGTGTGTGGTCCACACACTCCCCTAGTAGAAGCCGGAGGTGATAAATGTCAGGTGTTTTTGCCCACAGTCCTTCTGTCGTGTTTGCCCCTGTCCTTCCGGAGCTCACGTTTCGGAATGGTGTCGATACGTGTGGTTCTGAAAGCCTAGGCCGCCGTGCAGGCATTCCTTGGGATGGGACGAGTGAAAATACCAGCTGAGTTTCACGCAGACATGCTACTTCAGGAGCCTCACTGTCACCCGTGGCCTTTGGCTCCCTTCTGTGTAAAGGTGTAAATACTCCGATCTCAACTCAACTAAGCATACTAGCAGCGAGGGGTGGTAAGCTCTCGACAAAACGGTTCACCTCTGGTCTATCCTATGCCCGGTGTAGACCGTAAATCACTTTAAACGTGACTTCTGTGTGGGGCCCCCTCCCTCCCGTAGCGCAGGTCATTGGATGCTGAGTGTATTGAATGACTCTTGTGTATTCTGACAATGAATGTTGTTGTTTTAAGGTCTTCTTTTTCTTTGTGATTCTTTTGTTCCCTAGCGCCGTCCCCCAGACTACAGTAATACTCAACAGTGATCGGCAGAGCGCCATTGTAGCCAAGATGGAAGAACCCTTGGGCAGCAGGGCACCGGACCCCCTGGAAAGTACCGTTAGCAAGTCAGTAGCCACCACACCAACCCCACCTTTCACTGCCACTGCCACCGCGATGAGTCCCCTCGGGAGCCGCTCCACGTCCTGAGCCGGGCACAGCTGGTCGGTCGAGCCCAGCGGGCGCGGCCCACAGTTGTTTGTGGTGGGCAGGGGCCGTGCTGCGTGCAGGCCCGGGTCCCGGTGTGCCAGCTGGAGAAGGGGACGTGTTAAGGGGGGACGCACCGGGAACTTCTGTGTCCGGTGCTCACGTGCCCAGCGGGGAGACGGCTCTGTGTTTCCACAGCAGCCGGTGGGGCTCGTGCCCTCCTCCCTCGACCACCGCCTCCTCACGTGTGTCTGTCTGTCTGTCTGTCTGTACAGCAGCGTGTCAGGTCCGCAGACACCTTCTATTGAGTTTGCTAAGCGATGAAGGCATTTCGAGGTGATGATTTTCTTCTCCCACCTTTTTCTCTTGAGACACTGGAAGTGTAACCTCGGTCAGAAATAAGGGTGCGTAAGAGGCATCGTGTGACGGGGAGGCGTGCTGTGGACGGCCCTGCCCGGCAGTCTGGGCTCCGCTTTTCCTGGCGACCTGCCCCGAGATGGTGGTTTTGCTTGTTGTTTCCATCAGCGTGTTCACAGCGTCCTGTTTGCCTTTTTCTCTCAGTGCCCTCCGCAGATTGTTCCTGCCCCAGCTCTGTCCCGTTGTCTTTATTGTCCGAGCCCAGGCTCCCAGGGCCTAGCTGTGCCGCGGGCCTGCCGTGGCGGGTGGCGGGAGAAGAGTTGTTGACGCTCAGGCTGAGGAGACCTGGGGATCTGGGAGGCGGGGTCAGGTGTGCCTCCCGCAGGGGCTCGGCCGGAGGTCAGCTTGGGCAGGCTGCTGCGGGATCGAGTTCAGAAGCTGGAGTCCCAGCCTGCGGCACGACCACGGTCGGAAGCATGTTTTTGTCTTTGTGAACGGGGACCTTGGGCTTCGTCCCCCTTCTCGGTGCTTAGCAGTCCCCACGAAGGGATGTGGAGAGGGTCGCGGTAGAGGCAAGTAGCTTGTCTCCAGGTAATAAATACGTACGTTTTGGGCCTTTTTTGGAGCTGGCGGCTTGTGCCCCGTTTTTCTGGCAGTTTCTTACTGCTCCACAGCAGGACCCCTTTAGTGGTGAGAACATCCTCTGGGAGAGTCTCGACTGGCTTTTCAGACCCACTTCAGTGGTTTTTGTTGGTGAGAATAGTTAGGAGTGTTGACTTTGTTAACAGAGGCTGAGTCCCTTCTAGAAGGCCTACCAGTGTGGAGTGGATTGGGTCAATGGAAGTCTCCAGGCACGCTTGCTCTCCGATGAGTCTTTCCCATGACACAGCCCTAACAGTCGCTCTCACTCAAGTGCCGGCATTTTGTGGGAGCACCTCCACGATCAGAGAGCCGCCTTCTAGGCCTTGAGTCACCGTGGGTGGTGGTTTTACTTCTTCTGCGACACGAACACGTTTGTCGACTTTTACGTTTCACACAGTTTCTTCCAACCCCAGACCATTTCGTGCGATTCGGTCGCTGTTCCCCCGAGTAGAGAGCGCGGTGTGGGAAGACTCGCGAGCTGCCGCCTCGTGCAGTTAGGTTCTCTGATGAGTGGAGGGAAGAGGCACGCGGCGGCTTCAGCGCTAGTCTCTGCTCGTTGCTTGTGCTGCTCTCACAACATCGGCTGGTGTTTTTGTTTCCCGCTCAGCGCGGTGCCCGGGAGACGGCAGAACACCATTGTGGTGAAGGTGCCGGGTCAGGATGACAGCCACAACGAGGACGGGGAGAGCGGGTCCGAGGCCAGCGACTCCGTCTCCAACTGTGGACAGTCGGGAAGTCAGAACATTGGGAACAACGTCACCCTCATCACCCTGAACTCGGAAGGTGCGCCTGCAAAGCTTCTTTCCTTTGCCTGAATGGCAGTAGGTACAGCGTTCTGTTCTGTTCTGTTCTGTTCTGTGTGTTTTTTGCTTTTCAGCAAAGTCGCGCGGTCCCTACCTTAACACGATAGTCCAGCTTGATGGTTTTCCGACTTTACGGCGGTGCACACGCGGTCTGTGTGCAGTAGCCATTGCGCTCTGGGTTTTGAGTTTGGATCTTTTCCCAGGCCACCGACGTGCGGTCCGATCCTCCCTCCTGGCGCGGGGCACCGTGATCGTGAGGTCGATGGCCGGAGCCCCGACAGACGCCCTGCACCCACACTGCCATTCCGTCAACTTCAGCGGTGTTGGTGCGGTGGGTGCGTGCGTTCCGTGAGCGGTTTCACGCGTCGCGATCTGTGCGAGATGACTCCGCCCAGCGACAGGCTACCGTGAGCACAGTGAGGCTGGGCCGGGCTGGGGCACGATGTTTGGTAGGTTAGGGGCGTTAAGTACATTTTTGACTTCGAATGTTTCCAAACCTGCGATAGGTATTTTGGGACATGACCCCATCCTAAGTTGAGGGACGTCTGTATGTGTTTGCTATTTGTAAAACGTGGTAGGAGACAGTGGAAATTCTGCGCACGTTCAGGCGGTTTCTGAAGGCTTTCTAGTGACGGACACACCGCTGTGCTTCTAGAACCAGGAGCTGGTCATTGCCTTTGAACAGAGGTCTCTCCACGTCTCTGCTGGGGGCCAGACGTAGGTGCCCAGAGGGGACTGTGCCACCTCCCGCGAGAGGCAGAGGGAGCTGCTTGGCGGGCGCCCGGACCGGAGCCCGTTTCGCCCACACCGCGTCCTGTCCACCTGCTTCTCCTGCCACAGTCTCCGTAGCCACCTGGTGCCTCTGTCCTGCCTCTGCAGGCTAACGTGGGCCAACGTGGGCTGCCCAATGGCCTCCCACAGCACGGGGAGGAGGGGGAGTGCAGGCGTGTTAGTGCAGCGTTCCCGACCTGTAAAGCCTGTGCTTTATTCACTGGTAAACTTGTGTGGTTTTTTGTTTTACGTCTGAGTTGTTGATTTTGACTAAAAATGCAACGTAGCTTTCCTAAAACGATGATGTAGATTTACCGAGCCACGGTTTTTTTGTGAGACCAGTTACCGTATCTGAAACATTGAAAACAGCGTTTTTCTCAAAGTCTTGCTCACTTCTGACATAAATAGCAAGGATCGGGACAGCAGAGCAGGAGCAGGGAGAGAAACAGAGTTTAGTGACCGCCTTTTTTTTTTTTTTTAATTTTTTTTTTTTTTTTTTTTTTAATGTTTATTTATTTTTGAGACAGCGAGAGACAGAGCATGAACAGGGGAGGGGCAGAGAGAGAGGGAGACACAGAATCCGAAACAGGCTCCAGGCTCTGAGCCATCAGCCCAGAGCCCGACGCGGGGCTCGAACTCACGGACCGCGAGATCGTGACCTGAGCCGAAGTCGGCCGCTTAACTGACTGAGCCACCCAGGCGCCCTAGTGACCGCCTTTTAAAAAAACCGAGATCAGGGGCGCCTGGGGGGCTCAGTCTGTTAAGCGTCTGACTTCGGCTCAGGTCGTGATCTCAGGGTTTGTGGGTTCAAGCCCTGCATCGAGCTCTGTGCTGACAGCTTGGAGCCTGGAGTCTGCTTCGGATTCTGTGTCTCCCTTTCTCTCTGCTCCTCCCCTGCTCACACTCTCTTTCTCTTTCTAAAATAAACGTTAAAAGAAGGTTTTTTTTTTTTTTAACTAAAAAACATCTCATTTGGGGCGCCTGGGTGGCTCAGTCGGTGAAGCGTCCGACTTCAGCTCAGGTCATGATCTCGCGGTCCGTGAGTTCAAGTCCCGCGTTGGGCTCTGTGCTGACTGCTCAGAGCCTGGAGCCTGTTTCAGATTCTGTGTCTCCCTCTCTCTCTCTGACCCTCCTCCATTCATGCTCTCTCTCTGTCTCAAAAATAAATAAACGTTAAAAAAAAATTAAAAAAAAATATCTAATTTAATTACTGTAGATTTGACCTATTAATTTATTTATTACATTTACTTATTTATTTTGAGAGAGAGAGAGAGAGACGGAGCATGGGCGGGGGAGAGTAGAGAGAGAGGGAGAGAGAGAATCCCAAGCAGGCTCTGAGCTGTCAGCCCAGAGCCTGACATGGGGCTTGAACTCACAAACTGTGAGATCGTGACTTGAGCTGAGATCAAGAGTTGGATGCTAAGCTATCTGAGCCTCACAGGTGCCCTCAAGTTTACCATCATAAAGCGTACAATTCAGTGGGTTTTTAAAGTACATTCACATAGTTGTACACCCAGCCCCCGGTCTAATGCCGGGACATCTCTGTCACCCTGGAAAGCAGCCCTGGCAGCCACCGTCCACTTCCTGTCTTTGGAATTACGTGCTGCAGGCACTTGGCACACGTGGGCCGCGCAGTGCCGTCCACGGTGTGGCGAGTATCGCCGCTCCGATCCTTCTGTGGCTGGGTCCTTCTCCGTCGTGTGAATGGACCACATTTTGTTCATCTGCTCATCTGTCGACGGACCCTTGGGGTGTTTCCGCTTTTTAACTGTTCGGAACGTTCGTGAACAGGTGTTTGGGAGAACGTGTGGTTTTGTTTCTCTTGGGTAGCACCCGGCAGTGGAATCACTGGGTCAATTTTTTACACATTAAATTTGAGAAAGAGAGGGGTGTCGCCAGTGTCGGCGAACGGGCATTAAACATCCGTGGAGGAGATGGTGTTCGCAGCAGTCGCAGAGAAGCCTGATCGTTCTCTCTGTCCGGGTGGGTCCTGGGTGAGCACGCACACAGGTCTGACCAGCCGGCCACTTAAGGCCCGGTGTTTGTTCGGTCTAAAGTGTGTCACCTAAGGCGCGTAACACTCGATAACGCCACGAGTTTCTGAGGTTGTCGTAGATACAACATATTTCATCTTTTTATGTGTGTTACTGTGATGTGATTAACGTGAGATATCTTTCACTTGGAGAAACTACAGAGTGACACAAATGAACATAGAAAAAGGGGTCAAATTTCCAGCGTCTACATGTCTGCGGGGGGGAAAAAATACAGATTTTCTTTTGATCTGAGTCTGAGTTCTTTATGAACTGATGCATTTGTCGAAAGCGTTACTCTCTAGCAGATTGTTTCCATCGGATACGACTCTTGGATGGTACCTGTTGTTAGGATTGGGCAGACGAGACAGAGTTGACTGATTCTGAATTTTACTTTATATCAAAGAAGAGGTCACGATTCAGGATCATTCTGCCTGACCGTTGCACTAGGAGAAAACGTGCGGTGACACGTTTGTTGTGCTGCCACTCCTTGGGAGGGTCCCCGCCGGCACTTTGCCTGCTGTGTGGAGCCCGGGCCGCGCTGCCCTCGTGGCACCGTGGTCTGTGTGGGAGGACACGGAGGCGGACGGAGTCCTCTTTAAGTGGGTGCCTCGGGCGTAACTGTTGAGGAAGAAGCTACTCCGCTGGCATCTCGTATCAGAGTTACTGTCGACCGATAGTGGCATGTTCCGTGAAACACGTCTGTGAGGCGGATGGGTGCGCGGAGAGGTGGGTGAGCGCTTTGCCTGCCACGCGCTCCCCACCACTAGAACCCCTCGCTGAGCTGGAGAGAGCGTCAGGCAGCTAGTTGTGTTAGAGAAGCACCATTCACACGCAGAGCTCCGAAGGGCCGTGAACTCGGCTTTCGTGGGGTCATTTAATTCCCGCTGACGGCCCAGAGCTGCAAGTACGCAGACCGTTCTTACCTTCGTAGAAAAGTATTTCAGTGCTTGCGGTTTTAGAAACCACAGGTTTCAAAATGGTTTATTTCTTAAGAATTCCAAACGGTTTGCCCGAGTTGACGTGTTCTTTTATATCACATCTGGAGTCCGATCATTTACCGCAAGGTATCGTAGCATTTTGTCCCCGTGTTTTTGTGTAGGCTATTTTGTCTGTCATGGCACAGATTTCCTCAGAATCCGAGAGGAGTGCTAACTGTTGAGGGCAGTGGGCAGTAAACTTACTCTGGTTCCAGTTCCTCTCTTCTCTTGGCATTGCGGTCATAGTTCAGCATCGGGGTGTCATCGTTCAGAGGTTAAGCTGGCCGAGTCAGAAACAAAGCAGCTAAAATAGGACCAAAAATGGAATGTGTTAAAATCAACGAAGAGACTTAGTGATTTTTTTTTTTAATTTTTAATGGTTATTTATTTATTTTTTGAGAGAGAGAGAAAGAGAGATGCAGCGTGAGTGGGGGAGGGGCAGAGAGAGAGGGAGACACAGAATCCGAAGCAGGCTCCAGGCTCTGAGCTGTCGGCACAGAGCCCGTCGCGGGTCTCGAACTCACAAGCCGTGAGATCGTGACCTGAGCCGAAGCGGAATGTCGAACTGACTGAGCCACCCAGGCGCCCCAGATTTAGTGATTTCTTAATAGTTTAAATTCTTGCTGTCTTTGCACTTGAGAATTCTTAAAAAACTTGAGTAATCCTTCTCATAAGATGTTGGGTACTCAGCTTTAATGGGGAGGGATGGTACTTGAGTTATAATTGGATTATTGTTGGAAATTGGCCTCATGAATGTTCCAAAGCCCAGTCAGTAACGTGACTTATGCGGTAAATCTCTGGGATGTACTCGGTGGGGGCAGCAGGGTAACATCTGGCGGGAGCGGTTCATTTGGGAAAGGTCGTCAGTCACGGCGCCAGGAAGGGGACGGCTCCAGGGGCCGTGAAATATGACGGGTGCAGATTGCCGTGTTCACAGAACATCAGCCTGCGTGTGTGAAGAAGGAAGTGTAGCCGGGAACGTTTCTCGAGGATCTGTTTACATAATTCATTTTACAGAAACTTTTTTGAAACAAATTCTTCATGAGGTCATAACATTGAAAGCCAGCCTATCGTACCGGCCGTCGTAAGTGGGCTCCTGCAAGAGCGGGATCACAGACGGGTCGGCGACCGATCCCGGCGAGGTTGACGAGGACCGACCGGCGTTAAGGGTGCCGGTGCGTCCTCCGGCGCGGCAGACCGTGGCGGACGGGCCGCGCGGGGAGGCCGTTGCGACACCTCGCCCCGCGTTCCGGAACGGGCAGCGCGTGACGCCTCCCAGAGACACCGTGTCTGTGCCCGGAGGTTTCCGCTCTTCGGTGGCAAAGGACCGAGGCGTCCTTGGTCTCCGCTGTGGTGGTCGCGGGCGAGCTCGTGACGACTCGTGCTGAGCGGGGCAACCTGGCCCGAGCCGGCAGCCTTGCCATCCGGTCGGCGGGGTGCTTGTGTGGTTTCTGTGCGACGCGCTCACAGGGGCTCCGGTGCCAGAGACCGTTGGTTTTGTCCCTTTTCCGTAGTATCCTGTGTGTACCTCAGTCCTCTTGAGTTGCCTCTCTGAAGACCCCCAATTATCAATCTGTTTATAGCTCACAGACGTCACATCGCTCCCAAATGAGCATGCTGTTCGGGCAACGGGTGCAAAGTCAGCTGTGTCTAATGCCAGAATGGCCGGCGGGTCGTCCGTTCTCGTGGGTCGGTCGGAGGTCGGAGCGTCCCCAGCGCTCTTTGAGGGTGACGCATGTGAATAAGAGGCACAGTCGGAGTGTAAGCCCCTGAATTTCAAGGATTTAGAAGTCGGTGCCAAGTTGTACCGTGAGTGACTCAGTGCTGGGAGGCCGGCCCGGCCGGGCACGTCTTGGAAAGCCTTGGTCGGCTCATGCCCGGGGCTGCCCTCGATGAGCACGGGCAGAGCCTGCGGGCCGGGCCGCCCTGTCCTCGCCGCCCCTGCTCCACGCGGCAGCGTGGAGAAAGCCGCACGCCATCGGTCGGTTTTAAAGGCAGCAGACCTTACTGGGCTTGTCCTCACTCCAGAGGCTGATGATGTTTGCTCCAGGAAGGGGCGCGGCGAGTCGGGTGTGCTGGGCAGTGAGGGCCACGGGAGACTTGTGAGCGCCGGGCTCCGGGAGCCTCTGAGGGATTCACCCTGTGGTGCCATTCCTGTTCGCGGCCGTGTCTTCGTTGTACGCAGTCCGTTGCTTTTGAAATTCATTAAGTTTGCAGGCCTTAACAGAAGCCACATGAAAGTTACTTTTTGGTCGAGATGGAAAATGCAGCCTGACACCAGTCACGACTGGCAGTCTGTTCCCTGAAGTCTTGCCCGGAGACGGTGGAGGCTGACTTTGAACGAAGTTGATGTGAGGTTTGCTGTGACCGTGTCCCGTGTCTCTGAGAAACCCTGGGGCCCCTACTGAGTCACGGAGCGTTGCCGCCTTTTGTTTGTTCACTGTCCTCGGGGTAGCGTCACTTCTCACGATGACAGAGAAGCGATTACGTGGCGTCTCGGTCACAGCCAACAGATGCCCGCGGCTATGGGCAGCCCTCCCCGAGGGTGTCGGGCCTCTGGGAGCATCACCGGGACCCACGAGCGTGCCCTAGCAGCACGTTCACAGGAGGTGGGCACCCGCTCCCTTGCCCTTCTCTCCGTGGTGCTGCAGACACACGGGACTCCATGACCGAGACGTTTTTCGGGGCTGGCAGGCAGGACGGGCAGAACCACGTTGTCTTTGGAAACAGGTGAGGTGGCGAGTTAGGGTTGGTTGGAGTGAGACGGCGTTTGGAGTGGCTGGTAACCACTTTCCCCGCCCCTGCCACTTTGCGGTCACGCACGGATGTTGGCGGCGACGCCCTGAGCAGAGAGCGGCCGAGCTGCAGTTGGCCGCGTGAAGTCCCGGCTCGCGTGAGTGCTGGGTCGGTGCCGTCCGGGGAGAGAGCGTGTTCAGGCCTGGGCCCTGGGCACGCAGTGAGTTTGGCAAGGCTCACTGCCGTCACTGGAGGGGAGTGCGCGTCGTGGTCGGGCGCGTCTGTGCACACGTGTGCCAGCAAGTATTGAGAGGGAGCATGACGCCAGGTGGCCCTTTTCTCCCCGTTGAACCTGTACTATCGTGAGAATGTGGCAGCCGCTCGCGGCTTGGTGCTTTCTTCTGTTCGCCTTCCTGGGGCTCAAGTAGACCTCGGAACAAATATTTGTACTCAAGTGTTTTAATGGCAAGAAAATTCAAGTTACCGCTCAGTTTTTCATTACGTTAGACTTTGCAGAAGTGCAAGCTAATTGCATTGAGAATTTAAATGATTGGGATAGAAGGCAAGTTTCTTTTTCTCATAATCTGCTGGTTTTTAAATAAAGCCAGCAGAACCTTTCTATTGTTTCCGATGCCCAAACTGACCAAGCTGTTTTGGTAAACTAAGTCCTCTATGGACCGTTAAAAGGTGAATTTCTCAGATATTTATGTGAAAGGACGTTTCATCTCGTTTTCCATTTGAAGGACCTGATTCATTGTCCTGGCGACAAGCTGGAGTCCAGACCGGGTTCTCGCTCCCGCATTGGAAGTGGGTTAGGGCTGAGTGTTTCCAAGAGGGGGCGAAACTAAACCAGCTGGTCGGCCGGTATGACCCCGTGGAGGCGGGGGGCCAGAGCGTCTCCGGTGTCCTCTCTTCTTGCCGGGGGTCCTGGAGGTGCCGCCCAACGCCCCGACGACCACAGATGGGGACGGTGGAGCCCGGGGGTCCTTTCTCCCACTGGGGTGGGTCCCCTGCTTCCGTGGCAGTGGTTTGTCATTTCTGTGTTGGGCAGCGTGACTTGGGCTGTAGTTCTTGTCCACTGGGCTTAACTTCTTGCTCTAGAGACCACGTGCCTGGGACTCACAGGGTGCCTGGTGAAGTTAGGGGTGAATAGTTTGTAAATAGGTCATAAAATGCCTTCTAAGAATTTTTGAGACGTTTGATTGGAATAAAGTTTCTGGATAATTTCCTGTGTTATGCAAGAAATTTAAACTGTTATTTTCAGGAGTGATAGGAGGGTGGGGAGTAAGGGAAACTCATTTTTTAGAGTAATTTACTTTTGGGGGGGGAAGCATCATTTCTTGAAATAATACTATAGGATTTTTTTTGAGTGCTAAACCTTAATAATATTCTTGGTACGTATCTTTAATTTTTTTATGGTTTTTTTATTTTTTTAATTACTTTTAAAATTTACGTCCAGGTCGGTTAGCATGTGGTGCGACAGTGATTTCGGCAGCAGATTCCAGTGATTCATCCCCTGTGTGTAACACCCAGTGCTTCTCCCAAGTCCTTAATGCCCCTCACCCGTTTAGCCCATCCCCCCTCCCACAGCCCCTTCAGCAACCTTCTGTTTCTTCTCTGTGTTTAAGTATCTTATGGTTTGTCCCCCTCCCTGTTTTTATATTGTTTTTGCTTGCCTTCCCTTTTGTTCATCTGTTCTGTCTCTTAAAGTCCTCATATGAATGAAGTCCTGTGATATTTGTCTTTGACTAATTTCACTTAGCATGATACCTTCCAGTTCCATCCACATAGTTGCAAATGGCAAGATTTCCTTCTTTTCGATTGCCAGGTAATACTCCGTCGTATATGTAAACCGCATCTTCTTTACCCATTCATCTGCCGATGGACATTTGGGCTCTTTCCGTACTTTGGCTGTTGTCGATAGTGCTGCTGTAAACGTTGGGGTGCACGTGCCCCTTCGAATCAGCACACCTGTATCCCTTGAATAAATGCCTAGTCGTGCGGTTGCTGGGTCGGAGGGCAGTTCTCTTTTTGATTTTTTGAGGACCCTCAAAACTGTTTTCTAGAGGCATTTAAACTGACATCTTTCATTCTCCAGAGCATTCTGGTAGCATTTCCAGAAGCCCATGCGCTTGGCACGGAGGACAGGTGTTTTTGCTGATAGGTGTCAGCAGGGAGTGGGGAGCCCTTGCTAGAACGGAAGCCAACTTCCTGTGAGGCTGGTGAGGAGACCGCCCGCCCCCCGCGTCCACCGTGGCCGTTGTCCCAGCATCGCGATTCTCCTGGTGGCGTTGGCGTCCTCGGCTGAGGGCGTGCCCTTCAGTGTTCTCTTCTGTGGCGCTCTGAGCAGAGGCCAGTTGCTGAGGACAGACTCATTGCTGATGAATCAGTCTTACTGACGATTAATCGTGTCTGACGTGAAAAAAATGAGGTTTCACTTTGATGTGTAACTTTGTTCGCTCATTTAGCATCACGTCTTGCCTTCGGAGAGTTGGAATCTTTTTGAAAATGCTTGCATTTACACGTTTGTTACAGTTTCGGTTTGTTGGTGTTTTTCTTTGTTGTTCTGGAACCACGAGGCTGTCCAGTTGGGTGCCGTTTGGAAGAATGGTCTTTTGCATGACACTGTTTCAGCGCCAGGGCCAGAGTACAGGGTTTGGACGAGGTGAGGTGCTCTTGGCACAGGCGGGCAGGTGTCGACGGCCCCGTGCTAAGGGGCTTCTGATTCGTGGGGCCGTGGCGCCGGTGGGAGGCCTCACGGCGTAGATGGCACGGCTCTGGTGGAGGAAGACACTTCCCTGAGGTGGGCACCGAGGGGCGGGCTGGGTGTGCAGGGCAGCCTGGAAGGAAGCTGGCTCTCAGGGCTGGAGTGAGTGCTGCGGTTCAGGGGGTATTTGCAGAGACCTGAACTGCTCGTCCTTGACTGAGTCGTGTCCCGCGCGTCCCGGGCACGCGGTCTTGGTATCAGCCCGACAAGATGTGGGTGACTGTTGGGAAGACAGCCCTGAGCCCTTGTCCAGCGTTTACGTTGCTCTGACGACATTACGTAAACGTGGGGTGCTTGCTCAGCATAGTCACGTTACCCGTTGCCGAGAAAGGCTGCAGCAATCTTGGGCAGCGCTGCTTGTGCCAGCCCACGGGGGGTGTCTGTGGTGGTCGGGAGGCAGGTGCGGCGTGGCTCTGTGCCCCTCGTGGCTCAGGATGCTGCCACCCTTCCCTGTGGGCTCACAGGGGTCCTCCTGTTCAAACACTCAGGTCCAACAAAGATGTCATTAGATGTCAGTCACCTTGGGTTTGACGGTATTCACAGTTAAGTCAGCAGCAAGGGCTTGCAGCGCGGAAAGTTTGTTTTAAGCTTATTTTGAGAGAGAGAGAGAGCAGCGTGCAAGCCCGTAGGAGCCAGGAAGGAACAGAGAGAGGGGGAGAGAGAGGATCCCAAGCAGGCTCTGCACTGTCAGCGCATGGCTCGATATCAGGCTTGAACTCACAAACCGTGAGGTGTGACCTGAGCCGGAAGCAAGTTCGACGCTAAACTGAGCCACCCGGGTGCCCCGAAAGGTTTCGACACGGTAGTTCCTGTACCGAGACGTGTTCTTGAGCTGGCGAGTAACCTCATCAGTGGCCAAAGGCGTCCTTCCGTCATCCTGTCCACTCCCAGTGTCCCCTGTCGGTTCTCAGCAACATCGGGTCACTCCCCCATCTCTGTTCTCCCTCCCTCCTTCCCCTACTTGCTTTGTGTCTTGACCTGACTGCTGCAGGTGGAGGGAAGTCCTTCCACTCTGTGGTGTAATCGCAACCGGGTTCACTGGGGGTTTCGGTACTGACCATTACACCCCGTGCCAGGCGTGGAGTTGCCCGGCAAGGATTTTTAGATGTAAATACCCTAGACGTTCGAGCCTTCGTGGCATCTCCGATACGACCTCGAGACCGCCCCGCGAGTCCCGTCCATCTGCGTGTAGATCACGTGCCAGCCTGTCTTTCTGTACGTGGGCCGAGTGTGGTAGTAGCTGAGTGATGCTCACAAACGTGCATCTACTGAGCATGTGCCCACGGCTCTGCTCCCTCGTAAACCACTGGTGTCTCTGAGAGATGACGTTGGCCACTCGTCGCTTATTCTCAGTTCCAGCGGCCTAGATCGGTGATTTGTTTTCTGCCCTTCGCTAAAGCCAGGAGCCTCGCCTCAGCCGCCCCAAGTGGTGCTCCGGCCGCCGCTCGGCCCCCGGTGGTGACGTGGGCATCTCGACAGGGTTGCTGAGCCTCGCCCGGTGCTGGTGCACACCTCCGGGTTCAGGAGCTCAGCTGGGAGAGGCTCCTGCAAAGGGGCAGGGTGGAGGCATGGGTCACAGACGGGCTCTCTACCTGCTCCGCTCCAGGCTTTTGGCAAAGCAGGGCTGGGCTGGTTGCCCTTCATGGGGACGTTTTCTGTTTCGGGGAGGTCGGAATGTAAACATCGGGACATTTCAAAATAAAGCTCGTGAAAAATATTGAAGCAGCGATAACCGTGGCTGCGACGTGACTTACGGCCCCGCTTGTCAGAAAGCTGGTGTCCCTCTTCTGTCCCAGGCTCCCAGAGGGAGGTTGCGGCTCTCCCTGTAAACGCCCCTGCCGTCCCACGGTGGCCTGTTTATGCAGGGGCTCTCTCCCACACCTCAGCTAGCTTCCGTGTCAGCATCAGAAGAGCTGGTCTGGAAAGCCGTCAGGTTTCCCGGCAGTTCTGATCATAAGCGGAGCTTCCTTCTGCCAAAGGTTGAGGCTCCTTTGAGTTGAAGTTTGACAGTCAGGGCGCCCTTTCACACACAGTCTAGGTCACTCCCGCAACGACTGGAAGGAATCTGTGCCTGAGCAAAGCCAACGCCCCTTGCTAAGGGTCTGGCTCGGAAGCCCGCCTGGCCGAGAGCCTGGTCTCTGCCCCACCGTGTCCTCCCCGGGTCCCGGGGGGGGCTGGATCTGATCTGCATCTGGCACACCGCCGGGGGCGAGGTTTCCCCTTTCGGACGGGCGGAGCGCTAGCCACCCCACTGCCCGCCCCATTCCCTCTCCCCGAGCCGTGGGCCTGTCTCCCCGTCATCACGGTGGCCGGCCTTCCCCCGCGTGAACGCTGAGCTCTGGGCGTTTGTATGTCACATCACCCTTGAGAAAGCCCAAATCTGGGGCTTGTAACGATTTTCAGTTTGCAGAGGCACAGACGAGTTGCTTGCACGAGAGGCCGGGAGCTCCGTCGTCTGCTGGTCCTGGAGCCCTTCCTCGCGGAGCTCTCTCGCGGGCGAGGGGGCCAGAGAGAAGACTGGGCGGCTCGCCGGGGTGGCCAGCCTGGGTGTGGGGAGACCCGAAAGAACTAACGAACCCAGAGCGTCTGACACCATGTGGAGCGGTGCCTCTCTCCAGACCTGGTCAAGGGCGTCGGGTCTGCTGGAGTCAGAGGTCAGGTGTCAGCGGCGCACGCGGCCCCTTGGCTACCCGGGTCCCAGAGACCTGCAGCTCCCCAGGCACCAGACCCCGTCCCTCCTGTGTGCCCTGCTCCTGCAGTCAAGCGAGACTCGGGGCTTTTCGTTACGTAAAACGGTACTTTCGAGATTTTAAGATCACGAATGGCGCGGTTTTCGGGGTTAAGGAAAGCACGTGTGGCAGGGAACGAAGTTTCCACAAGGAGAGGAAAAAGGTCACGGTGCTCTGGATAGGAGGTCAGGGGAAGGTGCTCTCCGGTGATAGACTTCCAGCTTCACTGCTGGGAGGTCAAAGGTGGGAAGGGAGAGGGGTGGGGGTGGGGGAGGTCCACAGAACAGGACAGGGGAGCCCCGAGCCCTCACGGAAGGGCTCCGCAGTGAGGAGAGTATGGGCCGGTCTGCGCAGCCCTGGAGCCCCTTGTCCCCCCTGAGCTGGCCGGCTGCCTCCCCCGCGGTGCAGGGCAGCAGGTCCGTTTTCTCACGTGGGACGTGCCTGGCTTCCACGCGGCTTCTCCTCAGAGCACTTCCAGGGCTGTGCGTGGGTTCTTGTCGCCCCAGAGGCCGGTGGGCTCCAGGTGGCTGTCCTGCTGCTGGAACCCGAGGGAGCCCCCCTCCCGACCCCTGACGCTAACACTCTCGGGACCACTCTTGCTTGCTGTCCTTCCGGGCGCCAGCAGGCCGAAAACAAGCACGGTGGTTAGAAGTCGCTGGTGAAGCTCCCCTGCGGCGGTTGTGGAGGGAATCGGTTGGAGGCTAGAGCTCGTTTGGTGTCCCCGCTTCCGGACACTGAGACCCAGGTGTCGGGTCTGGGCGGCACCTTGGCCGGCGCTGCGGGGCCTTCTGCCACCAGACTCGCGAGGGCTGTGGGCAGCCCCGTCTCCCCGGCTGCAGACCGGCTGACGGTGCACGGCGCCTGCGTTCTGCGTGCTTTTCACTGAGGTCGTGGGGCCGGCCTGGCCCCAGGGAAGCCCGACTGGAAGGCAGTGGGGTGTTTACGGGTCGCAGTGTTACATCTTGTCTCTGAGATGGATCGCTGGAGACCGCGGCGGCTCTTTGGGAAACGACGCACTGGTTTCTGGTCAGCTGTAGGTGTCCACACCTCTCCTTTGTGACCTTGGGGGTCGCCCCGGGGCTCTTGGCCGTGCTCTGGAAGTTGGGAGAGCAGTTCGCCAACAGCCCCCAGGGAGGATCCTCCCCGAGCGCGTTTGAGTTGAGCACGGGGTGCTTTGGACTCGTGAGCTTACGTGAGACCGTGTCTTGTCTCTCCCAGAGGACTACCCCAACGGCACCTGGCTGGGCGACGAGAACAACCCGGAGATGCGGGTGCGCTGTGCCATCATCCCGTCCGACATGCTCCACATCAGCACCAACTGCCGCACCGCCGAGAAGATGGCGCTGACGCTGCTGGACTACCTCTTCCACCGGGAGGTGCAGGCCGTGTCCAACCTCTCGGGCCAGGGCAAGCACGGCAAGAAGCAGCTCGACCCCCTCACCATCTACGGGATCCGGTGTAAGTGTGGCCTTTCTCTCCGCTCACCTCCACCGGTGCCCGGTCGCGGGAAGGGTCTGGCTGAGGGCGGGTCGTGTAAGGTAGCATCTCGGGGCCGAGTCTGGACCCACGCTGTTGGCTCGAGAGGATGCTGGCCTCGGCACTAGTCTTAGAGCCGGGAGAGGAACTTCCAGGTGGAGTGTGTCCTTTAGTGAACATCGCCGGTGCCTGCCCGTGGGAAGACCCTGGCCTCGCTGGTCCTCAGGCCGTTCCGAGGCCTGGAGAGGAGCAGAGCCAGAGCCTTCCCCCTCCTCTGCTGACCGCGGCCTTTCCCTGGCTTCCCCCTGGCGTGAGCAGGGTGCCGTCTCCCTCCTTCCTTTCCAAGAGGGCTGTTGATGGGCTCACCTCCCGACCGTAGCCGGCGGAGCTCATGGTGCTGGTCCTGATATCCTCACGGCCTGTGTGGTGCGCCTCCTCTTTGAAGAGGGCCCCGTGCTCAAGTCAGTGATCCCTGTGTACCATTGGTGACATTTAAGGGGTGCAAGTGACCCCGCGGGTGGCCCATATCCTTATCGGCAGCACCCGCTTGCCTCTCACCCCTGGGCTCGTCCGATCCACAGGGCCCGCCCGACTCCGGGACGCGTCGACGTGGCTTATGATACAGACACAAAATGAAGCAGAAAGACACGAGATGCGAGACTTCTCACAGAAAGGCTGGGTAGCCGCGTGGGAGACCCAGGTTCTGGAGGGCCACTGTGCTTGAATGTGAGGTTTAAGTCTCATCTAGCAAAGGGCGGGGAAGTGAGTGAGTTATACCTGGAACTCACTATCTCAGACCAGGGAAGGGTGCTGTCCCACCAGGAAGGAGTCGTTTTTGTCACAGGAAACTCTCTGATGTCGATCCATGAGCCTTCTGTTGAGGACAGAGAGAAACGGAAAGACTTTTTCCGTAGTTGTTCTAAAAATAGCAGGTATGTTTTTACCTGTTCTCTTGTACTTTAGATTAAAACTGAGCATTTTCTCCTGACTGTAGATCTTCCTGGCAGTCGCTAAGAGACAGAACCCAGGTCCTTCTTACGCTACAGCGGCTCGTCGCCATGGTGTCCCCATTTGTTGGCCCTCCACTTTCTGCCTCTCCTGTCTGACCCGCTAGGGGTGTCTGTCACGGATCCTGAGAACCCTCCCTGGTACTCTTCTGAGCGGCCGTTCACGTAACCAGCCGACGTCAGCCCCCGAGGTGGGGCAAGAGCGGTTCACGGTCGGCGGCGGACTCTTCCTGAGGGCTGGGCTCTGTGGGCCGCGGGGTGTCTTGGAACCGCTCCGCCCTGGAAGTGGCCACTGACAAACAAGTAGGCCCGGCTGTGTTCCAACAAAACGTTATTTTTCAACAGCAGGCGGCGGGCTGCCGCCGTCCGCCAGCCCCCGGTCTGGAGCGTGATGCCAGCTGGGACCCTCCGGTGTGCCTGCGCCACTCTGGTCTCTGGGCACGTGGTGTGTGTGCAGCCCGAGGACTCGTGCTGGCGTGTCGACAGGCCGCCGTGGGGTGGTGTGTGACCCATAGTGCCCTGTGTGGCGGGTTTGTGAGGGTGAGGGAGCCGTGGTCCCCGATTCCCGATGGCTCTGCGGGCCGTCAGGTGTTTGTAAATGGCCACGGCCCTGACAGTGTGTCAGGGGCTTGGAAGGGGAGCCCTGATGGAGAGGCTCCGTCTGTGGCCTGGACCGGGCCCGGGGCTGCGTGGGCACAGTGGCCTCTGGGTGGGAGGCTGCTCTTCCCATGGGGAGTCGACAGGCCTCCTAGGACCGGAGGCTGGAGGGTGGTTGCCTCTCATTTGGAGACGCGCCTTGGAGCATCAGTCCAAGGAGTACTGGCGGCCTGTGTGCGGGCCGTGACGTGCAGGTTATTAGGCAGAGGTTTGGAGAAGGTTCCCTGGAGGTGGTGGGAAAACTGGGGGGGTGGTGGGGAAACGGGGGGGGGGGCCCAGAGCAGAAGCACGTGGCGGTGGGGCCAGTGTGCTGGTGCCCAGGGAGACTGGGGGGGGGGGGGTTGCGTGCTGCATCAACCAGACAGGCTGGTTCTGTTCCTGTGTGTGGGAGCTGGGCTCTCCCATGAGCCCTCCGCCATCCGGGAAACCGAGCTGTCTTCCTGGGGCATCAGGAGGCGCGAGATGCTGGCATGTGCCGCGCAGTAGGGGCTCAGCGCGGGAGCTGTCCGTTTCCCCCGGCCTCGCAGGTTCAGGGCACGTCCCCTGGGAGGTTGGGGCGTCCCCTGCGCTCACCAGCTGTGGTACCGCATGCGCCCATGCCAGCCGGGCGAGCCGAGCCCCCCCGGAAGGTAGCGCAGCCCCAGACGGCCTCTCCTTGTGAGCTCCTGGGGGATGGAAATGTGCCCGCATCCGCGCCTGGCATCCGCGCCTGTGGTGCCCGGTACCGCGGAGACACGCGGTAGTGCGGGTTGTGAAACTGCTCTGGGGAGGGGGGGGGGGGCGCCTAGC
Source organism: Panthera leo (assembly GCF_018350215.1). Classification (NCBI taxonomy): domain Eukaryota; kingdom Metazoa; phylum Chordata; class Mammalia; order Carnivora; family Felidae; genus Panthera; species Panthera leo. The sequence goes on from NC_056693.1 coordinate 59,848,939, forward strand.
AGGGTGACCTTCAGGGAGACTGAAGAAGGACGGTGTCGTAGCGGGGCTGTGTTGAGAGACTAACACGGGGGTACGGCCCAGGTTGCAGCAGTGGAAGCAGAGGGGGGCAGACAGACTCCGGGAATTCTGGAGACACGAGCAAGGCTTGGCTGAACCGAGACCCAGGAGGTCAGATCGCCCGATTTCTCTGCAGCAGAGGACCGACTGACCGTCAGAAACTTCTGAGTTGCCAGCACAGTGGTTGTATTTGCTTCGAAGCCAGGTGGTGGGGGCCTGTGAGTGTTTCGGCGGGAGACCGGCCCGCCCGCGTGTTCCCGTGGGGGCCCGAGGAAGAGTTCTGGGGTGCCGGGCTGTCCGGGGGCCGGCGGAGCGCCACCACAGACAGCTGCTTTGTGCAAGCAGCCACACTTGGCCTGTTTCTTTCCCAGGCCGGGGCGGCCTGCGGGTGTCGGTGAAGTGGGAGGGGTCCCTGACCCCGACTACGTGTGTTCGCTGTTTTTTCACGTGTGATTTGCAGAGAACGAAGGAGTGGCTTTTCAAAAGGAAAACAGTCCCCTGCGCTCAGTTGTGAGAGACCGTCCCCAGGGAGCCTTCCTGGAGCCGCGGGGCCTGCCCTCACCGACTCCCTCCCTCCGACGAGGCCTGTTGAGAGAGCAGGCGAGGAGTCGCCTGGAACTAGGCTGGAACTGGCCATCTAACCGTCGCTCTGAGCTTGTGGCCCCCATCCACCACGTGCAGCCTGCGTTCTCAGCTTCCCAGCCAGAGGAGCAAGCGGGGCGCGGGCTCGGGGCCCGGAGCCCTGCAGACCCTGGGGCCGGCTGCACCTTTGCTGTGGGCGGGCAGGCGGGATGTGGCCCTTGTGAGAGCCCGGCTCCGTCACGCGTGCCCGGAGCAGGTGACGGTGGGCGTCCTCCTTTGGAAGAGGGGTGTCGGGGGCCTGGGCGGAGCTCGAGGAGTGGCTGGGTGGGAGGGCGGGTGCCTAGTCCCATCGCACACCCACCTGCCTGCCGGCTCCTCCCATCGCGAAGCCTGGGCTTTCCCCTCGGCCCCTAGTGGCCGGGGCACAGTCCTGGGCTGAAGGGGCACAGGCGGGTTGGGTTTGAGTCAGGACTCCGGAGGGTTGACCGCATGGCTTTGGGCCAGTCCCACGTGCCCCGTCACGCGTACTCGGACAGCAGCCCGCAAGGGGGCGGGGGCACCATCTACACACACTAGGCCCCTGTTGTCGTCGTCTCCCCGCAGCCCGTCCTGGACTTCCTGTGAGAAGCTGTTCACCGGGCGAGGGGCCCTCTCAGTGGGAACCTTTAGATGGGATTTTGAGGTGTTAAAAGTAGTTGTTGATTTTTTCTGACTTTGGGCCGGTTCAGATTGTCGCACAAGAACCGGAACACAACAGGTGAAGCAGTGGATCGGACTGCTGAGGGCCGAGTGGCGAGAGTGGCGAGAGTGGCTTTGTCGCGCCCGCCTCTGTTTTCAGCTTCCTGCGGACCCGGGAGCCTCGCTCACAGCTTCCAGAACGCGACAGCTGCCGCCGCCAAGTGCAGTCATCACGGGGAGGATTCTCATCTAAATTTCCCCTTCTTGTTTGTCAACAGAAGTAGTTTTCTCCCTTTCCTTTCTCTGGGGAAAAGGAATTCTGAAACATCCGTGGGCCGTGTGTCTGAGAACTGCCTTTCTAACGAGGGAACGTGCGTTTTCGGGAGGGAAGCGGTGCCTAAAATACTCCCTGAGAAATACACGCTTTGCAGGGTGCAGCTTGAGGGCTCCCACGGATGGGAGGGCTCCCTCAGACTCGGGTCAGCTAGCCGTATAGGTCGCGTGCCGGGTGTACAAGCAGCGCGTTACCACAGACCCTGGTAACGTCTGGAACGTTTTCGGGCGGGGCTCTCAGCTGAGAACGCCAGCCGTTGCCTTCTCCCCCTCCATTTGCAAATACGGCTTTCGTTCTTACGGTTCATCCCGGCGAACCGGCGAGCCTCTCCTGGACTGTAACGTGGAGCAAGTCGCGCGCCCGCGTGAGCTGCTGGAAACGCGACGAAAGCACCCGTCGGGTGGACAGTCGCAGACCTCTGGAGGTATCGCGAAGCCTGCCGGTGTGGAGGTGAGGTCCCGTGGGGCCCCCGAGCCCTCGGGAGGGGGTCTCAGCTCCACTTGGCGCCCCCCAGAGCCCTGTGTTCACAGAGGATGGGGGCCCCCCGGTCCGTCCCAGCAGCTGCGCCCATAGAGGGCGGTGTTTCGTGACCGCGCGGCCGTGACGCAGAAGCTGGTTGGCGCCCACCTGCGCGAGCTGAGGTCCCCTGGTGCGCTCGGGGTGTCCCGGGGCGGCGTCACAGAGTCACAGGGCACCGCGCGCCGGGGGCTCAGAGCAGCAGGGAGTCGCCCTTCTCTCCGCCCCGGAGGCCGTAAGCCTGCGATTCTGGAGCCGGCTGGCAGCGTGTGACAGCACGGCTCCTGTCACTGCTCGTGTCCTCCCTGCGGACGTGCTCCTCTCCTCTCCTTGTCCGGACGGACACCAGTCCCGTGGGATCCCAGCACACCTGCGCCGGCCTTCTTTCCAAGGGAGGTCACGTTCTGAGGTTCTGGGAAGGACGTGGATTTCGGAGGACGCTTCACGGGGCACAGGGCTCGGGTTCTCCGGAGCTTGATACTCGAACGCGGTGCCTTACGCGGCTTCTGTGGGGGTGCCCGGCACTTGTGTTTGGTAGCGCCGAGGCGCCAGAGGGAGTGCGGAGGGGGGCAGGTTTGGTGAGCACAGGTGAGAAGGTGAACAGTCGGGGCCCTGGCTCACAGGTCGCCCGGACACAGGGCCTTGGGGAGGGCCTCAGCCTCCCTTTCCTGCTTCTCCTCAGTCGGGGCCATCACTGCCTGGGGAGCGGGGCTCACCCGGCTCTGCGGCCTGGACACTGGACAACACACGGTCTGTGGGGAGGCGCGGTGACCGGTCCTCCTCACTCGGGGGCTAAAGATTTCTGTTGTTTTTCTAGGTCAGTCGCTGTCAAGTCAAGACCAATTCTAAGAAATAAACTTCTGGCACGCAGTCTTCTGTTCTTTCCCCTTGAACTTGAGGTTATGTGAGCAGTGATAGTGGTTTTCATTCCTCTGTGGCTGATGAGCCCCATGCCACCCACCGAGGACGTGAGATCGCCAGCTCTGTTTCTTTTTCCCACAGTGCGTCTCAGCTCTATGTGGGGCTCGTTGTTGGAGAGCTGGAGTGTGGTTTCATGATTTGAACCACCAGTGTCGGGATGGGCGTTCCGGGATGTGGGAAGGCGCTTAATGGTGACGGAGCTTCAGCTCTTGGGGAGGGAGGGGGTGAGCAGACAGCTTGCCGGGGAAGCAGCAGAAGCAGGCTCAGAGGGACCGTATTTTGGGGGGCGGCTGAGAGGGTTTGCCTGCTGAGCACTCTCCCCCAAGACAGTGAGGGGACAAGTGGCTTGTCTTCCGGAGGAGATGAAGCCCCACAGCTGCCTGGGGACCCCATGTGCTGGGGAAGGCACCGGAAGCTGCCTGGAGGTGGCCACGTCTCCTGCACAGGGTCGCTGCTCACTTTTGTCCGAGGTCTCCTGTGTGTCCGTGGGTGGGGCCTCGGGTGCTGTGTAAGGCAGGGAGGTGCTCCTGGGGGTTATGTGGCCATTTCTCCTCCACCCGGCTGGGTGCCGGGAGGCCTGGATGTTAGCCTCTCACTCCCGACAGTTCTACAGGCTCCGAAGCTAGCTTGTTGACTGTCTAATTTTGTGCGTTTTTCTTGTGACCATCACATGGGAAAGGTGTTTATTTGTGGGGGTGTGGGGAGAGAGAGAGAGAGAGAAAGCCCCCACTAGGGAGGGTCAGAGAGAGGGTGAGAGAGAATCCCAAGCAGGTTCCAAACTGTCAGCACAGAGCCCAGCGTGGGGCTCGGTGTCACAAACTGTGAGATCGTGACCTGAGCCGAAACCAGGAGTCGACGCTTAACCACCTGACGCACCCAGGCGCCTCTCAAAGTAACCTCTTTGTCACTCATCATGAGACGTCTCTTCCGCCGTGCGTTCGTTAAGCTGCGGTGCTCCGTGCTGTCCGAAAAGACAGGTGCGCTTTCGGGAAAGTCGGAGAAAGCCGCATTTCCAGGCAGCACAGAGCGGTCTGAGGCTGCACCCCGACACCTCCGCGGGCCCCCTCGGGGCAGAGCCGAAGCCTGCGTGTGGGCACCTTGGGGCGCACCTTCCCCCTGCGCCCGGTGCTCTCCACGGGGGGCCGGCTGCGCTGCTGACCCGACGGCGTTGCTGGCGGCCGCGGGCTGGGTGCTGCCGGACGTGCTGTTGGCAGGAATACGCAGCGAGGTCTCCGGACAATTTAAAAACGGCTGCTGTGTAACTGTACAGACGTATGCTTTTTCTTCAAAGGGTGTAAGCCAGGCTTTGAACTGGTAAATTGGTTTTTACAAAGTGGAACCTAAATGTTAACGTCACACATTCATGTGTGTCGTGTACGTTCGTGTCTGTTACCAAGTATTTAAAATTTCAGGCGATGTCATTAGTTCCTAGCAGCATTCGGGAGGCTTCTCCCTGCCTGTGCCGGTGTGGGGACAGGAGGGTGGGGTTTATTTAGGTCCTCTTACCGAAGCGCGTCCCGGGAAGGGCGTTCTGACGGCGCTGGGTTGCCGTTTCCCCTCTCTCGGCACCGCTGTCCTCGGCTCTGCCGTGACATCAAAGTTGGTAACCAGCCCAGAACGTTCCGAGTCAATCCCTTGGACTTAAAGCCATCGTGGGGCACGTGGCAACCACTCAGTAAATATTGATCGATGATTTGTGGCTATTTTAGAGGGGACCTGGAAATCAGCAAGCAAGGAGTTGGGCCTCATTTGTGTATTTCCTTCTGTGCACGAGGCTTGCAAAATGCAGCTGGAAGTTCCTTGGATTATTTTCCTTTCGGATCCTGTAAATCCTGTGTCTCCTCAATCCAAGGCCTTTTCATCTAGATGACAGAAATTTTGGTTGTCGCATTTAGAGTCGGAGGTCGTAAGCATATGCTCGTGAAATCAAGACGCATTTTTCCGAGAGAAAAGAAACTTGATACTTCTGTGAATTTAGGAAAACGAGCACTCCCTTTGTTGCGATTGTCTCGGCAGGAGGAGGTCTTAGGGATCAGGCGGCCGTCACGCTCTCCGCGGACAGTGTAAACGCGGCCTTCCTAGCCGTCAAAACAGGAAGTTTTTCAGCTCCGTCTTTTTATTATGAAAGTTTTGAATTTCATCCGCGTGTTTTCCTGTGAGTCGGCGAAGTTCCGCGAGCCGCTCGAGTAGAGGTCATCCAGTCGAAGAGCGTTTCTTGTGGTTCCCATGGTGGTGATTGACTTCCTGTTGTCTCGGCAGAGAAGAGGCCAAGTGTCCAGTGAAGGTCTCTGTTGGCCCCCTGCGCCTCAGTGGCCTGCCTGATCCCCCGTTGCCTCGTGGGGGAGGGAGGACTCCGGTGCCGTTCAGTCACGTTCTGAGAGCGCTCTGTGGTGTAAGTGGTTGACGAGTGTGGGCGTCAGTAAGATGCGCCGCCGGGCCCAGAGGGACCAGGGCAAGGCCGCAGGTGCCTCGGGGAGCGGGGGAGGGCATGCCATTCCGCGGGGCTGCGGGCTCTCGGGAATGAAGAATGATGTGCCCGCGGGGCGTTTTCATCCTGACCGGGCGCAGAGGGAGGGCACAGCGAGTCACAGAAGCCGGCCTCGGCCTCGGGCAGCGACGGAAGAGTGTCTTCGGGTGGATCGTGAGTGCATTTAGCCCACCAGGGCCGGGGCATCTGCCGTGAGCCCGGGCGGTCTGGGCTCTCGGCACAGCACACACCGTAAATGTGTCCGTCCTCTAGGTGTCAGCCGGACAGGGTGCGGGTGGGAGGGACTCCGGGTCCAACCGGCTGGTTCCGGGCAGGGCTGCTGAGGTCGAGTCTGAGCCGAGATCGGGGGGGAGGGGGACGGCCGCAGGCCCGGAGGCACGGGCGGAGGGGAGCTGGTGCTTGCGGACGCAGCTCCAGTGGCGTCGTGGGCTTCGGTTTTAACCTCGACCTTCAGGCCCCTGAGTGCCGTGTGTGGAGTGTGAGTGGACGTGGTTGAGCGCCGGCGTGCTGGAGGCCCGTGGGGCCCGGCACCCAGCCGGCCGCCTCGTGGACCGGTCAGCGCGTGAATGTGTGACGTCACGGGTCCTTGCTGGTGAGGCTCTCGGCCCCCGGCCACGTGTCGCCGTCCCGTGTTCGTGTGGCTCGCACACGGCCGGGACGTGAGGAGTGGCCTTCGTCTCGCCGTCCTTTAACACGGGGTGTGTGCTTTCAGGTCACCTTTTCTATAAATTTGGGATCACGGAGTCTGACTGGTATCGAATCAAACAGAGCATCGACTCCAAATGTCGGACAGCCTGGCGGCGAAAACAGCGAGGCCAGAGCCTGGCCGTCAAGAGCTTCTCGAGGAGAACGCCGTCCTCGTCTTCGTACGGCGCTTCAGGTACGCTCCGTTCGGAGTCCCGAGTGCCGCGCCCTGGGGGGCTCGGGGGGAGCGGGCCAGCGCCACCCACGGCACCCCTCAGCGCGGCGACGGGGAGCCCGGCTCCGTGCGCGCCCTGCAGGTGAGTTATCTCGGGACCGCCGTGGGTGCTGCGTGGGGTTCCCTGAGCGGCAGGACGGGGCCGGGTCTGGCGGCGAGCGCCGTGTCCTGTCCTCCCTCCGCCAGATTACTGAGCGCGCCGCTGGCTTCTTGTCCTTGCTGGTGTCTGCGTGGGGGGCGCGGACGAGGCGGGGGTCAGCCCGGGTCGTCGTGCTCATCGCTGCCGCTCTGAGTTAGACTTCCCCAAAAGAGCAAGGGGACATTCCAGATTTTCCCTTCGGGCATCGTTGGAGGAATGGCTTTTCCGAAGCAGAAGGTTCACGAGGAACGCCACTGTGACTTCGGTGTTGCTTTTTTTAAAGCTTTTTAAAAAAATCTCCACAACGTCTCGCTTGGCCTCGGCTCGTAGAACCGGAGCCCCGATCGGGGCCGGGGTCAGGACCCCAGGGCAGCGCGGGCAGGGTCAGCCGGATTCTCGTTCCGCGGCACTGTGGCGACAGACCCGGTGGCCCGGCATCCTTGCGGGGTCTTGCCTTTCTGAAGCAGACCTCGGGATGTGGCTTCCCTCTCGTCTCGGTAGCGACTTGCGCGCAATCCCTGACGACGAGGGGCGGCCACACACGTCGTGCCCCCAAGCCGTGGTTCTCTGAGCGGCAGTATCGAGGGACCTTCCAGCCAGGGATCTAGGCCCTTCTCTCACAACGAGGAATCCTGCTTGGGGAACTGAGGGAGGTAGCGACCGTACGATGTGCTGAAGCGGTGGCCCCCTGAAGAGGTCGCCCGCCTTCGTGGGTCTCCGGCGGGCGGGCGTGGACACCATACACTCAGGGAGGTAGGTTTCAGGCGGGCCGGGGATCGGCCGCCCTCTCCCTGGGGTCCGAGGGGCTAGCACGGAGCTGGCCCGTGGCTTGCGCTCAGTGTCTGTCCCGAAGGAGCGAGGAGGAAGGGCAAGATGAGGCTTTCTGTGTGGAGACGGCGCGGCCCCGTTTCAGGACCCCCGGGCAGTGGCCCGGAGCCGCGAGTTTCTGACAGGCAGCGGGGGTGCCCTCGGGCCGGCCGGCACCATGTTTGAGGGTGGAAGGTGTCGAGTCCGGTGAGTGGCCGGGCGGGTGTGCTGGGGGACCCCGACTCTGCTTCCGACCCCCCGATCGGAGACTCGGGGGTCTTAGCCTCCTGCTCAGGTGTGATTCCTGCTGTGTGGTGGTGGCGTTCCGGCTTGTTTCATGCTTACTTAGGATTTTTCATCTCCCTTCCAGTCAGTAGTGTTCCTTTCAACTAAATGATAGTGGTTCTGTTTACCGGGACAGGAGTTTCTTCGATTGTTTCTTTGTTTACTAAGCCTGTCAGCATTTCTTCTAAGATGCTTTGGGTTTGAGTAACTCTCGGGCGTTGGCGGCTTCTCGTGGGCGGTGAGTGGCCGCCGTGCGAGCTTGTCTTTACCTCCCGAGTGCCCTGGGCGGGCTTGGCACGCGGGGCGTGAGCCCAGCGTCTCAGGACGCCCTGTCTGGAATAGACGGTGTCTGGGAAACCCCGGCCGCCCGCCGGCACCGGTGGCTTTGGAAGAACAACAGTAGCCCCTCGCGTGGCCTGGGCGGCGGCTCCTCTCTCGGGAGCGCAGCGCACTGGCACGGGGAGGGGGCAGGGCTGCCCTCGTCTTGCCCTTCCCGGAAGCGGGTGTCGTTCCCGTTCCCACGTGAGGAGGCTGCTGCCAGCCCCCGGTGGTGCGCAGGGAGGAGGAGGAGGAGGAGGAGGAGGAGGAGGTGGAGGTGGAGGTGGTGGTGCTCTTAACAAGTCTCGGGAGGGAGACGAGCACGCACGGTTCCTTTCCCGAGGCCCGCGCGCCTGGGGTGGGTCGAGGAGGCGCCCTGAGCCGCTGTAGCCCGTCCCCGGCTCCTGCTCGCGCCCCGCAGCCGGCCCTTCCCGTGCGGCCCGCCGGCGGCCAGAGCTGCCTGCCGCGCGCCTGGAATCGAATTCTCGAGAGAAACCCAGAGCGTGTTTTTCTCTTAATGCGCTTTTAAAAACGTCCGTTGCTTTGGAAGTTCCTGTTGATGTAATTGTTTGCCATTTTATTGTACTGCATGCTTGACTAAAATTAGAGAAAACCAAGTCGGTGATTAGCTAACGGGACTCTGGCAGGTTCTCCTTGCTCTGTTTGTACGCTCTCAGCTTCACAAAGCAGATCTGAGACTGAAGGCTATTCTGGTGACAGAAATCATCCGGGAAAATGCAGTTAAGCCAGGATTCCTGACTTAATTCGGAATTGGTAGTCATTCCAGCAGGGTTTGTCTTACTTATTTTGGAATTACCAGATAAAAAAGGAATTTCCAAATAAATACTATTAAAGGAAATTCTGAGCCGAGGCTAGTTTATTTAAAGGTGAATCAGTACTGCCCATTTGAATACAAACCATACGCTCCCTAGTGTCAGTGAATTCATAAAACACCAATTTATTAAAACATTTGTCTTGTACCGTCCCACCTGGCAACACCGTGGAAATTTTTGTAAGTGCTTAAGTTAAAGGTGGCTGCATTTCACGGTTTAACCTGCAGCCCGGCGCGCTCCCTGCGGGCCTCATCAGTGAGTTGAAGGCCTCAGGAGGGTGTCTGCGCAGCGCCCAATATTTTAGAGCTGCAGAGAACCAGCTCGTAACAGTCCACTGCCTGCCCATCTGTGGGTGCAGCGTTCTCTCCTCTGGACAAAGAGGGGAGCGGGGGTGTGGGGGCTCTTGGAGCGGCCTGCCTTTCTGTTGCACACTCTTTCCTTTGTATAATTATAGGGAGCTGTTGATTAATTGGCAGATTCAAGAATTTGAGTCTTAGGTTTGAAAAGCATTTACTTGCTACCCATATGTCCTGTTTTCTGCAGTTACTTTAGAACCTTGGGGTTCTAATTCTTCTTGGATCTCTGAACCCATTGAGAACTGGCACGATCAGCTGATGTTTATTGACACTAGAGCAGGAATTATTTGAGCATCTATTTAGTTAAGTAGTTACGACTAACCTGCAGAGTGGACTCTAAGTGTTTTGGTCATGTACCCTCTTTAAGAGGTTGGAAAGTGTATATTCCTCCCTACGTATTTTTAAGTCGACATTTTAAAACGTTGACACCTGAAGCTTTTCATTATACTTTGAAATCATTGAGAAGGATGTAATTTCTGACATAACACAAGTATTAACATTTTAACACCGTTATGTTAGTTTTTAAAATGTATGCAGCGAGGGGCGCCTGGGTGGGTCAGTCGGTTGAGTGTCTGACTTCGTGTCAGGTCATGATCTCATGGTTCAGTTCATGGGGTTGAGGCCTGCATGGGGCTCTGTGCTGACAGCTCAGAGCCTGGAGCCTGCTTGGGGTTCTGTGTCTCCCTCTCTCTCTGCCCCTCCCCCACTCATGCTCTCGTTCTCTCTCTCTCAAAAATAAACATTAAAAAAATATTAAAATGTTATGAAGTGGAATGTATATACTGTGTCAATTTAATGCCCATGGAATAGAAGAAAAATATACTCATCTTTCATCTTTCTTTTTTCTCCTTTGTGTTAACAGTCCACATCTCGCTGAGTCTCATCCTGTTGTGTTTACGTTTTCTTACTGTCCGTCCACCATAATTCTCTGCGGAAAAATTGTATGCACAAAATCAAAACGTTTTTTCTGAGCCTTTAATTTTTTGAGCGTTTGAGAATCTTCTATTGAGGTATCATTACAACTAAAATTAATACACAACATGTCAACACAAAGGTCTCGTTTGGGATTAAACAAAGGAAGTGAAGGTTTATTGGAAATGCATCTTTAAACAAGAGGATGGAGAGTTTTTTCCATAGTGGGCTTAATTGTCCGTGAACAAATACCGATCACGTACTGGTGAGAAGCAGGGTGTAACCCCAACTTTGTGCTTCTGTTTCACTTCTGCTGACGAATCCTGAGCAACTCGTTTAAACAAGCAGATGAGACTCCTCTGTCAGAATAGTCCTTCCCCGGACTCCTGTCCCCCGGTCAGAAACCCCGATCCCCAGCACTGACAACTCATGACTCTACAGGATGCCGTGGCCCCTTCACTGGGACCTGCCCACTGCTGTCCGGGAAGGAGGGGTTTCCTTTCCTCTTTGGGGGAAGGTGGTGCTGGGGAGGGAGGGAAGCCCAGAGGCGTGCCCACGGCTGGCCTGTCCCCCGCTGGTTGCTGAGGCCCCCTGTACTTCCCTGCAGAGACCGTGATGAGCACGCCGCCCCCCGCCAGCGAGATGCCGCAGCCTCCGCCACAGGCCCTGCACTACGCCCTGGCCAACGCCCAGCAGGTCCAGATCCACCAGATCGGAGAGGACGGACAGGTCCAAGTAGTATGTGCCCTTCTCGCTAGTCTGCCTCCACCGGGGCCAGGGCAGGCAGGGTGGGGGCGTGGCCGGTGGGGAGGGCGGGCCCCGGCTTCCCCTGCGTTTCCGGGTCGTGCCATGGTAGCTTGGGGTGAGGTCAGAGCGCCAGTCTAAAGAAGTGGTTCGGGGTGTCGGCTCTGCATCTCATAAATGAGGGCGGTTCCCGAGGGGGTGTGTCCTTGTCGGTGTCCCCTCGTGGCTCCCCTGCGCGTGCTGCCCCCGTGGCCGCCGTCAGCTCTGGGGGTCAGGCCATTGGACCATCCCTGCCCTTACCTGTCATCCTGGGAGGCGCTGCCGATGCATCATAGATAGTCTTCTCAGTTCGGAAACAGGGGCACCCTTTTCCTGAGGGAGGAAAATTTCCTCCTGGGGTCAGTGGAAAGAGCTAGTGAGTGGCCTCAGGATCGCATAGCACTTCCTTTGGATGCCTGGCTGTATCTTAGACTCGTGTGGGCAGTTGGCTTAGCAGTGAGCCACACCCCTGCCTCAGCCCTCCTTGTGTGGTCTGGCCCAGGTAGAAATTCCTCCAGACTCATGCTGGCCCCTACGGCCGGGGAGAGCAGGAAGGCGGGAGTGTCACCAGGGAGCGGGACGTTTTCATGTCCCCGGGGTCCTGTTGGCCGTCCAGTCACACCCAGCTGCGTGACCAGGCTTTCTCCTGGAAAGCTCAGGGTGGCCTCAGTGTGACGTTGCACTCAGCATGCTGCCTGGAAAAGGGCCGGCTTCCGGAAAGTGTTAATGAGCGTTTTTGTGTGTGTTGGGGGGGGGGGGGGTTCTTCATCTTGCAGATGAGATAGATAGCAGTTATAGATGGTGAATAGAAATAGTGAATTCTTTGTTTAGGTGACAATCACAAAGGCGGTTAATTCTTATCTTTGTAGTAAGAAGGTTCTTGAAAGAACTCCAGAATAACTTCAAAACAGTTTACACACAGTAAAATGAAAGCAAGAGAAAATCCTGCAGTGGTGTTGAGCCATGTTGGCATTTATGGGAATCGTTTATCTGCCTGTGTCTACAAACCTAAGTGGCTCAGTCAGTTAAGCGTCTGACTTTGGCTCTGATCCTGCGGTTTGTGGGTTTGAGGCCCACATCAGTCTCTACGCTGACAGCTCAGAGCCCCGAGCTGCTTTGGATTCTGTGTCTCCCCCTGTCTGTGCCCCTCCCCTGCTCATGCTCTGTCTCTCTCAAAAATAAACAAACATTAAAAAAAAAAAAAAAAAAAAAAAGTTAGTCTAATTTTGTGGGAAACTTCTGTTTCCCTTCTTTTCCAAATGACCCTCACATTCTTAACTTTGCCTGTTGGGTAGCAGTTAAAGACTTGACAGATTTCTCCAGGCCCCATTAAGAGTTAGCCATAAAATGTTCTGTACGTGTCACATTCTGACAGTTTAAATTCAGGAGGCTATTTGATAAGCTTATACTATGCGTATATCGTACTATTCAGGATTTAGTTGTCCTGGGTTGCCGGCAGGTAACCGAAAACAAAAGTTCCAGAAAGCGCGTCTTGCTTGCTGTGGCTTTGATTTCCTTCTGATGCTCCTTGGTGTGTTCTCTTGTTGTGGATCCCACAGGGCCACCTCCACATCGCGCAGGTGCCACAGGGCGAGCAGGTGCAGATCACGCAAGACAGCGAGGTGAGTGGCGGCCCTCAGAGCTGCCCAGGGCCCACCCCGGGCCCACGGGCTCCTTCCATGGCGGGAGATGGGTGGGGGTCCCCGGATGACACGCACGTGCAGCCGTGGCCACCTGACTCCTGCTTCCTTAGGAGGCGATTGTGCTGGAGGGGAGGGACCGTGGGGAGAGGGTCTCGGGATGTGTCAGGAGGGAGGTGCTTTCACCTGGAGGCCACGGGCTGCACACATCCAAGCCTTGTGAGCAGGCCGTGTGCCAAGGGAAGAGGCGCAGAGGTTCTGAGGGGCAAATAGGGATATGCCGCTGAAGGGGTGCTTGCTTGGTCCCGTGAGAAGCGGGCCTCACGCAGGAGCACGGTCCGTTTGCTGACCAGTGGGCGGGGAGGGAAGCAAAGGAGGAAGCCCGTACTGGGTGGGAAAGGAAAGGAGAGCGGACACGGGTTGCAGGAGGCCGCGGGCGGGGTGTTCTCTTGGGGGGGTGGGGAAGCTCCGTTTCAGAGGTGCCGAGGCCCGGCCAGCGGCCTGAGACGTCTGGCAGGATCCTCCACTGTGCAGGGCGCTTAATTTGCTCGTAGCCTCCAGAAGGAAAATCCATACAGATTTGTTTTAATACTCTTGTTGCTAAAAAATCATTAGACTGCTGCTTGGATTTCAGTTTTTTGATCAACTTTGCCCTTGTAGATTTCATAAACGCCTCCCTGTTGTTCATGCGATCCCGCATTTTCTGTTTCTGTTAGGAATTGAGTGCCAGGAATTAGAAGACATTGCTGCTGCCACTAACGGTTACCTCGTAATAAGTTAGAGTATGTGATTAGTTTTATCACAGTAAAGCCTTAGCTTGTTCCTTTAACAATTAAATATTTTGTCCCAATGAAGGTATCTGTGAGGACAGTGACGGATGAGCTTACCAGACCTAAACCAATCATTTTTTCCCCAAAGAAATGACAGTGCATTTCCACCTGGTGAGACGCCAGTGGGCCTGCGTCTGGTTGGTTGTGTTTCGTCCTGTGTCTTCCTGTGTCCCCGTCAGGGACGCTGGATGAGGAGAACGCGGGACCTCTCTGTGCTGCTGTTGGTTCTTGTCATCAGAGTTGTTTCAGAATGAAATGTTCGGGGAAAAAATGACATTTTCATTTGGGGTCAGGATGGGGGGAGGTGAGCACGACGTTTTTCACAGTTTTTCTTCTTAAAAGAGGAAAAAGTGTCTGTAAATTCAGTTTTAAGATATTTTGTTGTGGAGTTTTTATCGCTACAAGGGGCTGAACTTTTGTAGAACTGATGTTGGTGGTTTTGCTGGCCATTCACACGTGGCACGGGGTGCTCCTGCCCCTGTCTCCTCGTGTCTGGAAGTTGTTCCGGTCCTTGACTTCTCCTTTTTCCACCCATTCTGCAGGGCAATCTCCAGATCCACCACGTGGGACAGGACGGGCAGGTGAGTGTGCATCTGCCGTCACTTACTGCCCGCTTGCCGTGCGGGTCACCAGACCTCGCGCTGCCGCGGGGCCGGCCCGGGAGTGAGAGGGTGGTGCAGCGTTAACTTTGGGGAAGTGCCGGCTTTACCCTTGCTGGCCGCAGACGTCCTGAAGGATGTGGACCCGTGGCAGTGGGGCTCTGGGCTGCATTTGGTTCTTTGTGGGATTTTATGTAGCTGTTTGTAGATGGACTCACCGGCTGTTTATCGTTGTTAATTTCCACGAATGTTGCGGATGCTGGGTTCGTGCAGTCGCTGTGTGTTAGAACGAGCTCGGTTTTGTTCTTGTGTGTTACTGCCAAACGCCAGTCACCACCTTCCCAAGTATCTCTGACGAAAGCGTAACTGCACGGTCACTCACTGAGCACCTGATACAAATTGTCTTTACGAAGGAGAGTGCTCCTGCTGTGAGGGTTTGAGGGTGTGATTTGCTTTCTAGATCGAGTCTAAATTCCTGGTGGATTTGGGGATGGATATTTTCACGTCCTTTTGAAGAATTTGTATTGAAGAGACCTTTATAACCTTTGAATAATTACGGGAGAGAGTCTGAAGAATCTTCCTTTTCTTTGAAACGTGACTTACGAGCCACAAACCTCGAGCTCGATTCGTGTCGAGATGGTACTTGCTGTTCTCGAAACCAGCCGTGTTCTCCCCTTCCGAAACACCTGTGTGCGTTCCCGTTGTCAGTGGCGACGGCCCGGTGTCTGCCGTGCGTGGGGCACGAGGACGTGTGTCCCTGGAATCAGAAGCGGGAGGACGGCGGCACCCCCCGGGTTTCACCTGAAACCCTCCGAACGCCTGGGGAGAAGTGCGCAGACCTTAACTTCAGTCACTCGTTTAGATCGGAGTGCCTCGGTTTTCGGTTTCGTCTTGAAACCTGCGCGTGAGGTTTTCCTCAGAGTCTTGAAGCGCCAAAAAGCCGAAGCAGTGCAGGGTTACCGAACGGTCCCCAGTTGTTGCCTCTGAGCCGTGTCTCGGGGGTAAGGTCGCCGGTCGGGCCCGTACAGGCCGGTTCTCAGCAGGTTTGTGCCGCGTGTTTCTCTCGGTCGGGCACGAGATGTCCTGTCTGGGTGGGAGAGGACGGGTCGTCATGTGTGGTTTATCTCTGGTTTCGACCACTTCGTGGTTTGTGTTTATACTGGGAGTGAAATTTCATCCTAATGAAAACGTTGCTGAACTTTATAATTCGTGAGAAAAGAAAGTATGTTACATTTGACATCCTCCTCGTTCCCGTCTCTATTCCTGAGCAGGATTCCACTCGGGATTTTTGAGAAATAATCAGGTTTTTGTATCGCGTGAGTACCGTGCCGGTGTGTATGATTGTAGAGCGCACGTCCCCAACACCCCGTGAGAGCAGAGAGCCCAGCCTCTGTGGGCGAGACGGCAGGTGCTGCTTTCGGCTCAGGAAGGGCTCCTGTGGTGGCCGGCAGAAGAGCCCCTCTCGGAAGAGTCCGCAGACCGGAGAGTTTTGTGCACAGTTCCCGAGTGCTGCCTCACCGGAGTCGGCCGTGGCGCCCGGGCCTGTCCTCCGCGAGCAGCCGTTCTTCCCCTGCGTTCGACCGTCGGGCGCCCTCCCTGCTTCTTCGCCAGCGCCCTGCCACGTCCCCACAGCTGCCAACCTGATCGCCATCCGTGTCACACATAATGGTCTGTGAACCATCCGGTTCTGTCTGCCTGTGGAATCTCATGCTGCCTTCCCACCTCGGCCTGATTCTCACTGTCCGTCGTGTTCGTGGGCCTCCGATTGCACACACACCTCGGGGGCAGGCAGGGGCAGCACTGGTGGCGGCCGGAGGAGTTTCAGGGTCCGTCACCTTTGTTCTTTTCTGAAGGGGACTCTGCTCTCTGATTGAGGTACGCAGCGTGTGTGTTCACGCGAGGGGCGAGGTGAGCCGTGTGCGTTCGTGCAGAGCTGCCTTTTTCTTTCAAACCCGCCAGCTGCTCCTTTCTTGTTTTCCGTTTGTGGAAATTCCTTTCAGTTATTTTATCATTTGGCCAGTTCTTGTTCGTACTGAGTTACCCTGCTTGTGACCGCTTCGTTTTTTAACTTCCCCAAAAACTTGAACAGAGAATGTTGTTTCACAAGACACAGAAGAAGCCTCCGCTCACCTCGAGGTCGCTGACAGGGTGACCTAGAAGTGTGGCCGTGTCGCAGGCGGGAGCGCCCGTGGTTCACTCTCCCGCCCTCGCCCCCACGGCCCGTCGGCTCTGTCTCTGTGCACCGGCCTCCCCCGCCCGCAGGAGGACAGTGCCGGGGCGCGGTGGCTCCTTCCCCTCCAGACGTGGCCTCCCCAGTTTCCGCGCAATGGAGCCTTTTCCCGGCCTGGCACGGGCGTTGGCGTTTGGTTTACTGAAGATCGACCGCACTAGACCGGTTCCGGTTGTAGGCAGCAGAGGTGTTGAAAGGCCATCTCTGCTCTGCAAAGAGAAGAGCCTCCCTCAATTCCAGAAGCCCCCCGAAGAAAGTCACGTGTTCTTGTTGTTTTGGAGTTCACAGACCCACCGCCGGTCTCATTAGCTTCGTGTTCGCTTCTTACTCGGTAGTTCTGTCTGTCACTGGGAATCATTATGCAGCAACGCCCCAGATCTTTCCAGAGCAGCAGAGAGTCAGTCAGGGGCCAGAGCCCATGCCACCGGGCCCTCTCGTTCCACTTGCTTCCCGACTGGGACCGCCGAGCCCCTCCCCATCCTGCTCCTGTGGGGCCGTGGTTGTCCTTGGTTTCGTGGATGGGACGGAGGGACACGTGTGCTGTGCTTTGCTGCCGCCGGTGGGCCCGAGAGGCCACGTCCAGAGCGAGGGCTGGCACCTTTGTCGTGGCCTGTCGGGTCGGCTGCCCTGCGTTCGCACGGCCCCGGGCTGCGGGTCTGCCAGTGCCGCCCCCGCCCCGTCTGTGCTCGTCGGGCTACACGGGGCGAGATCCCAGTCCCATCCTGTGTGGGGCCCCCTGGGCTTCAGCCCTCATGTGGCTGCGGGGTCACGTGAGAGTGCGCCTGGCACTTTAGAGACACGGGCTTAGGACGCTTGTGTCGTCCCCCAAGTGTGGGAGAGAAGGGTCAGAGGCAGGACAGCTGACTTGCAGCCCGGCGGAGAACCACAGGTTTACTTGGAAGCTGCATTCCGGGGGACGGTCACGGCCGAGAGCAGGTTCCAGGCGGCCCCGGGCCAGGTGGCATGTTCACGTTTCCTATTCTCTTCCCGGCTCTTCCTGGCTACGTGCAAAGACCACTTCCTAATCCTTCCTGATCTATTTTGGGGGGAAGCTAGATGGCCAGGTTCGTTGGGGTTGAACTTAAAATGCAGTCGTTAATTCTGGTCACGGGCTCCGGGCGAGGGCGCCTTCTGGGAGCGCGAAGGAGGAGCCTCGGCTCTTGTGGCCCTGTTTCCGGTGCTCCCTGGTGTTCAGAGAGGCACTTGGTGGGGCCGGTTCCTGCCGTGCTGATGTGTGTCGTCCCCAGTCTGAGCACAGGGCCCGTGGGGGTGCAGGTGACTTCTTGTACTGTTCCCGGCTCAGTGAGCGCTTCGGGGCTAACCTCTCCTGCTGGGGGAACGGAGAGCCGTGAACTTGGAACGGGGAAGCGCCGGGAGTGCCCGCGTGGTACTCGGAACCGTGGGATTTGTTTGAGAGGGTGGGCCTCGTGTAGCAGATCAGATCAGGAGCAGAGAAATGTGGAATTCTCAGGAGGAGGCCGGAGCCAGTCCTGCCCCGTAGCGATTCACAGGATGCCAGCTGGATGTGTGGACGAAGCACGGATAAAAGTGTGAGTCACGTGAAGTGATCCCGTGCTTAAGGGATTTCGGTTTCCTGAGTTAGCGGTGGGTATGACGGGAGGAGTTTTAATTCCGTGTGGATTTTCAGAAGATTCTGAAAAGGGAAAACAGTTCTCAAGGATTAAGAGCCCTAGGGTTGCCGTCTGCGGTGGGGTGGAGGAGACGATTGGGACGCATTCTAAAAGAGAAACGATGGCCTTTCTCAGGTCCTGGGAGCTTTTTCACGGAGAGACGTGCTTATGCAGGCGGACCCGGGCCGCCTCGGGGAGGCGCCCTTGTTGCGGTGGTCGTGCCCACCCGCGCTGGGCCTCTGCTCCGGGTCCTTCCCGCTCGTCGGGCCCGTCCTTCCTCGCTCACTGCGGCGGGTGGACGGCCAGGGCACGTGGTGGAGCAGATGCCGGCCCGCGGGCCACGCGCCCGTGTCCACGGTGAGAACGTGGTTCTGCACCGTGGCTCTCGCCCTCTCCCTCGTGCGCACGCACGGTCGGAGTGGGCTCGCAAAATGATAGTGGCCTCACTGCGTGCTGATTGCTTTCACGCTTTTTATTCTGTCCTGTTCTTTCTTTTTTTTTTTTTTTTTTTAATCTTTTTTGAAGATTGGTTGTGATGGGACACATTAACTCGACTTTGTGACCGCAGTTTGAACAGGACCAGAATCGATGACCACTGATGTCACTTTAAGACCTAAGATGTTCTGAGTTCTAAGTTCTAAGATCTAAAGTTCTAAGATGTTGTCATTAAGTAATTTTTAAAACATTTACGATTACGTAGCATTTACGTTGTGAACATTAACACATCTTTCTTTTCATGTTTTGATAAAAGATAATTAGATAAAGCAGTGCATAGAAAGCTTATGCTTTTTTTTTTTTAGAGTCTCAGTTAAGCTTAAGAAAAACGATTATGAACACTTGAACTCCAAACTCTTTTTCAGCATACTTCTGAAGCCACCTCATGTACATCAGGAAAATTGGGATACTCTTGGTACTTGAGCGTTAAAATGAAATCTTCCCGAAGGAGTCGGGAGTTGCCTTTCATCGTCCAGGAGCCTCCACCTCCAGTGCCGTGTCACCTGGCTGCCCCTGTCGCTGGGTCTCTAGGCCTTTTGCTGCTCACGCGCGACTGGGGGCTCCCGGGGAGGGGCGTGGAAGAGCTCCTCCTGCCGAGGAAGCAGGGCGGGGTCTGGGAGAGGGGCAGCCCTGTCCTGGAGGGCCAGTCGCAGCTGGTCTGTGCCGGAAGGCCCTGCTGGGAGCGGCTGTGGGGGTCAGGCCGGCCTCTGCCAGCGACAGGGGGCCTCTGTCCCGCAGCTCCTTCTGGACGTAATGTGCCTGAATCTCCTACTTGCTCTTGGTCGGAGAAAACTGGTGGTTGTGGGGCACCCCCCACCCCGGGTCGGCCCTGTGGCGCTGTCTAGGAGAAGAGGGCAGTTCTGGCAGAGAACAGCCTGTCGTTTTGTCAGTTTTGTCGTGTGTACATGAGAGAGAGAAAGAGAGAGACATTATTCGGAAAGCTGTGTACTTAAGCATTAATTAGGAGATACTCTGTTTCTTGTTAATATTAATGCCATGAATGAGCCTTTTAAAGAAAGACTAGCTGACCCTGATCAGTGAAAAGCAATTTAACTTAGAAATTTAGCTGTTCAAAACGAATAAAAATTGTTTGTTACGGAAATGCCGCACGGGGTTTGGTCCTGTCAGGGAACCCTCGGCAAGTAGCAGGTGAGGTGGTGACCGAAAATCCCAGGTGGAGACCACGGTGCTGCCGACACAGCAGCTGGGGAGGAAGTGGCCGAGAAAACCCCCAGGCCCGTCTTTAGCAGCTGAGTCCCTTGTAGAGTGAACCTCTCGGGCAAGGCAGCCTTTTTTACGAGCGTCGGCGAGCCTTGCTTCTGTCCCTGCCCCAGGAAGCTGAGCCCGGCAGGCGTTAACGAGACGGCCCTGGAGCACGTAGGCCGGTCACAGCGGCCACGGCATGGTGTCCGGCTCGGGCCGAACTCCCGCTTTGTCGGCCTTGCCCCTCCATGCGTGGGAGGGGCTTGTAACGTTGTGTGGACGTTTTCACCTTGGCGAGACATTTAAAAAAATACTTTCAGACGAGTAACACAGGATTCGAGTTTGGCCCGGTTTTGTGCATTAGTTAAGAACGATGTGGTTGAAAACGTTTTAGGAGTCACTCTTAAATTCTAAGAAGATTGTGCCTCGGTGTCTGTCCTTTCGCCGTAACTTGTCCTGGCACAGACAGTAAATTCCAGACTTTTGTCGCATGGCTGTCTGCATTTCATCGTCCAGGAGCCTCGTTACCTCCAGAGCTGTGTCAGCCTGTTTTGTCCCGCTCCTCGTGATGCCGGCTCTTGTCTGGGGCAGGGCGAGGCCCTGCGGGCTCGGGACTCAGGAGGACGACGCTGATCTTGAGAAGGGACGTTCCCTTTCCACACCGCTGCCCTTCCCGTGAGCAGACCTTCCGGGAAGCAGAGGGGCCTGTGGCCAAGAGTGTTGTTTGGCTTTCTGACTTTGAGGCAGACGTCCCAAGTTGCCTCGTAGATGTGGACTTGAAACTTTTCAGGGTTGCATGCGAGCCTCACAAGTGGGGCCTGCCATAAACAGTCCCCATGAAGTACGACAGGTCGGTGTTCAACCTTGGATTCCGGGGACCCTAAGCTCGATAGGGGAGCTCAAGAAGGTGCTTGATTACCTGTCGTCTGCTGGGAGAGCTTTTTCGAGTCCGGGGGGGGGGGGGGGGTGAAAAACAGGCCAAGTTCCTGTTGGAGGAGGGGTGGTGAGGACACCCGGAGCCTGCCTGGGGTTGCTCCGTCCGCCCGTGCCCTCACACCACCTCGGCTGCGGGACAGGCAGACCCGGTTCTGTGCGGGGACGTCGTCCGTGCGTTGTGGAGCCTGGTAGAAGCTGTGGTGTGCGCCCTCTGTCCTGTCACCCGTCGTCAGAGCCCCGCGATAAGCCCCCTGCGGCTGCGAGCCAGAGTCTGGCCCTAGCGAGACACGCTCACGGTTCAGATCCCGGCTCTTCCTGAGCTTGCCCTGGACGGAAGACTCCAGTGCGTGGGGCTTTCTGGTGTGAGATCCCAAGCGGGAACAGTGAAGGCGCCTTCCAGCCCGTCCCAGACTCCCACCTTCCCAGATAAAACACTCTCAGATCTGTGTTACGTCCACAGAGGACTTACGCTCGGTTCACAGCTTTCGGGCACCAGCGTCCTGAGTACGTGGTGCCTCGTGAACTTAATGCTGGTGTCTTGTGCCCTTCGCGGTAATAGACCGAAGCGTTGAGGGTGAATTCTGCTTTCTCTTTATATGGCTAGGACTATGTACGGGTTTTAAATAAGTGTAAAGATGCCGTCTGACTTTGACCCCAGTGAGTAGTGCCCCCAGATGCTAGCAGAAGGGAACCTGGGACTTGAGGGGGGCTGACGGGCGGTACCTGTGGCCGGGCCCAGAGGTGATCGTGGCTCGCCCCCACCTCAGAAATCACACGCATCACAAACACTTGGCTCTGAATTTGTTCCAACCGTTTTTAAATTTGAATGGTGAATGTCGGATAAAACCGTTGCCGAGTCTTTGTCGGGAATATTTGGGTGCTCAGGGTTTAGGTAGCAGGAGGTACGTGCTCTGGTTCTGATTGATTTTACGTGATTGCAGCCTGGGTCAACTCACGGTAATTTTCCAGCTCTTCCAATCAGTTGGAAGGACAACTAAAAAACTGTACCCAGTTTCAGAGATTGCAGTGCGGTTGTAGAATTAGACGTGGGAGTACAGACTCCGTGCAGAGAGGTTCAGTTTGAGTAGTGCAGGGAAGAAGCGGCCGAAGACAGGGCGTTTGTTCTGAAAATGTTGTCAGTGTCGGATTTGTTTCTGCAAAACGAGTCGTGATTTGAAAGTGTCAGGTATGAATGCCCGTGGCAAGCAGGACAGATGGTGGTGTTGTAGGAATAGGAGCCCGCGTGGCGGACCCCCCCTCTGCTGTGGGTGTTGGGCGCAGTCAGAGTGGGAGGCCGGCCGGCTTGGGTGCCGTAGCAGAGGTGGGCGTGCTCTGAGGTCGCTCGCTCACTCGAGTCGTCAAGCTTCCCGCCATGTGACTTCATACCAAGACTGGACATCGCCTGTGACTCATTATGTTGCTAAACCGAAAATGCTTTATTTTCTCCTCTTAACTTCTCTGAAGTTAATTGTTTTCTTGGGAGGTTAGATTACATCAGGCATAGGAAATGTGTTGTTTCAATTAGAGCATATTGTAATTCTGCTCAAATTGAGAACATTCTTTAGGAGAGCAGTGGGGTCCCTTGCCCGCCAAGCATTTCGGTTACATTAACAAGGATGTAAATCTTGTCTCTTGGGTTTCCTCGGATAATTAAGGCAGAGTCAACTGGGATAAAGGCAGTTAAATGTAGGCAGGGTGCTTTTCAGTTAGTATACGTACCGCTTTTGAGACATGTACTTGGTGACGATTGCTTGAGAATTTTAAGTTGCCAGTGGAACAGAATCAGTGGTTCATCTCCCTTGGTCATGGAAGTGCGGATGATGGTTGGACAGGCAGGTGCTTGTATTCCTACAAATCGCAGACTTTAACTGGCATTGGCACGGCAGTTACAGGAGAGTCTTGGTCTAAATCTGCCAGAATTAGAACCAGTCAGGAGTGAGTCGTGATTCAGTTGCCTGAAAGTACAAATAAGCAGAAATCCATACGTCTGGGTGACTGCGTGCATGTGTGCATCTATTGTATTTTAAACTATTTGACGCTGGGTGTGGGTGCCGAAAACCCGAGAGTAGAAGCGTGGGCAGGAGGACGTCCCCGTGCGAGGCGTTGAACCGTCACTCTTGATTCAGTCACCTCTTGCTCTACAACAAACGGCCTCAGACCTCGGGGCCGATGACCACGGCTGGTCGTTACCTTCGTGACTCTGGCTTCGCTGGGTTCTGCACCCAGGTAGCATCCCTGGGGTCCTGGAGTCTGAGGAGGGCGCCCTATTGAGGGTGTGCTCCTGGGGCCGGAGCTGGCCTGGCCCCTGGCTGGCGGCTCGGGCCCCACGGCATGCTGGCAGGGTTCCGAGAGGAGAAGTCATCAGCGTTTGAGGACTGAGGCCATTGACCCTGCTTTCCTCGGCGGGTGGTGTGGAACGTCTGTGCCGTGATCGTGGGCTGGGAAGGATAAGCTGTGAGGTCGCCTGCAAAGAGGGTCGCGGCGTCTCTCGGCATCCATTCCGTGCCCAGTGTGGCTGGACTCTGGGCCCCTTAAAGGCGGGGCCCATGTTGTAACAGGGAGGGACCCTGCCCACGTGCACAGTAGGCCTGTGGGAAGTGTGGGCTGCGGGGGCAGCACTGAGTTATGAGCACCTGAATGTTTCTATGGAGACGTTTATGGGGTGAATCACGCAACACGCTGCCGCCCCCAGAAATGACCCTGCCTATTTAGGCTGATGGGTTGGGGGTTAGTCTGTCAACACCAGTGTCGTGACCTCGGGCAGACAGAAGCCCACTCGTGTGGCGTAAATCCACACTGAGAAAGTTTGTGTGATTTGTGAAGGTGTGCTTTGTTGGGGCAGCTTGGCTGATGATAAAAGTTGAGTGTATTTTTGTAATTATACGTTGTGAAACAGTTATTCAGCTGTTGAGATAGTCTTAAATTTTTTTCTCTGCATTAAAAAAAATTTAGATTAAAGAAATTTTTGGGGGGGTTGCCTGGGTGACTCAGTCGGTTGAGCGTCCGACTTCGGCTCAGGTCATGATCTCATAGTCCGTGAGTTCGAGCCCCATGTCTGGCTCTGTGCTGACAGCTCAGAGCCTGGAGCCTGCTTTGGATTCTGTGTCTCCCTCTCTCTGCCCCTCCCCCACTCATGCTCTGTCTCCCTCTGTCAAAAATAAACATAAAAAAAATTTTTTTTGAGAGAGAGTGCGAGCAGAGAGGGGGCAGAGAGAGGGGGAGACACAGAATCTGAAGCAGGCTCCAGG
This sequence comes from Panthera leo, assembly GCF_018350215.1. Lineage (NCBI taxonomy): Eukaryota > Metazoa > Chordata > Mammalia > Carnivora > Felidae > Panthera > Panthera leo. The sequence goes on from NC_056693.1 coordinate 59,872,679, forward strand.
CTCTGAGCTGTCAGCATAGAGCCCGACATGGGGCCCAAACCCACGAGCTGTGAGACTGACCTGAAGTCTGATGCTTAACCGACAGCCACCCAGCAACCCTAAAAAATAATAGCTTTTAACTTTATGTTTGTTTCTGAGACACTTTTTTTATTTTACTCATCTTGTTTCTTTGGGAGTTTAAGAAAAAGCAAAGGCCTAAACATGTATTCATGTGACTAGAAATAATGCCGGAGAAGGAGCGTGTTTGTGGATAATTGGCCACCACTGCTCGCTGATCTCAGATTCTTCTTGGAGCACCACGTCTGTGGCTCCTCTCTGCTTACTGGGTTCTTCAGCACCCAAGGACAGGCACCCATTCCTGAGGGGGCACTGGTGCCTCGTTGCTTGTAGTTAATACTAAGTTGCTATTAAAGACCAACACACAACCAAGAACCAGAAGTTAGTGGTCAATTTGACCTTGAATGTACCATAGGAAGGTTCCCCATCATATGCAGATCACCTTTAGAAAGCTGGCCGTGCCTTGCCATCCAGAGCGCCCTAAGGAGCGAGCCGTCTGCCTGCAGTGACTCAGGCACCCTTTCTGGAGCTGGACGCGTGTTTTCTCCTGTATCAGAGCCTCTCTCGCGGCATGCCTAGTGAGGAGATGAGATTGCACTCAGGAGCTGGGTGAGTGGTAACGCGTGCCTCACACACAGGGTAGGAGACCCCGGCCCCTCCTGCACTGTGCAGGGAGGGGGGCCAGGGGTGGCTCTCGTGGCTCCTGGAGCCCCATCCTGGCCCCGTTCTCCAGAACACCGTGAGCACCACCAGGGCGACACGACTCCCGTCCCCTCCACCTCCACGCGCTCTCGTGCGATTGTTGATTTTCTTGAGCTGTGTTCTCATCTGTGCCCTCTGCTGTGCCCTCTCTGCCCTTTCTGGCCCTGCTGAAGTGACAGCTCTTCGAACTTCTGTTGGGGCCGAGACGATTTGAGCCGTGGAAACGTATGTGGAAAGTAAGGGGCAGACGCACGGGGGCCGTTCCTGGTTATGTGTGCGTTGGGTGGGCGCTTGGGCGCGGGGCAGAGCTGTGGAGCTGCGCGGTGTCGCTTCCTGAGGCAAGCTGCACGTACAGCTTAGGATTCGGATCCAGCAGGTTCGGATTTAGGAAGATTGAAATACTCCCTTTGGACCCAAAAGTCTGTTGCTAGGCAATATCCTATGTGCTGAGACATTCAGACCTGGGTCAGTTACGTCTCTACACGTGGGAGATCTTCAGCCACGTGGGGAAGATTTAAAGGCTTGGCCTTTGGTCACGTTGCTTAGACCACGCATCGCAGAACGGGTTAGCGCCATGTCAACTGCGTGTCGGGATACCGGGTTTTGTTTTTCTAATAGTTGTAGTTAACGTCCTCAGATGCGCGTGAAAGCGTTTATAGACGTGTATAAGCTGACCGGCCTCAGTTCCCTTGCACACCTGGAGAATTCTGTGTTCTCTGCGATGACGAACACACCACACACACACTTCCTTTATACGAAAGTGAAGCGCGTCAGTAGCCTGGGCTCCTCTCACTGCGTATTTGTGACGTAACTTTACCGACATCCAGCGGCAGGCGGACGCTCTTCAAACTCTGCACCTCTCTTGGCTTTGTTGGCGTGTGTATTCCTCCTTATACTTGAGAAGTAAATTTCCGTAGCCTTCAGAATTTTTTCTGCGAGACGAGGCCTTCTCAACCCCGCTGGAGAAGAGATGGGAAGTATTCAACATTTTACGTGGCATAACTTTTTGTGGAGTGGGTGAGGAGAAGTGTGTATGTGTTGATTGTATTTGGGGTAGGTGCAGGTGTGTGTGCAAAAGGTGCATAGCAGATGTGTGTGAAGGTGGGCACACAGTAGGTGTGCAGGTGTATACACAGTAGGTGTGTGTGTGTGTGCGCCAGTAGGTGTGTGTGTGCAGAAGGTGTGTGCGCAGTAGGTGTGCGTGTGATGCTTTCCCGTGTAGCAGTAGCAGAATGTTGTGTTTCGGGAGGCCGCGGTCTGCTTTTGCTGGCTTGCCACGCCGGGGAGAACAGTCCCAACCTCAAGGACAAGGCACACGCTGTGTCGCTTCACTTCTAATAAAAACGTTCCGTTCAAGAACATGTGTTTCTGCCTTGCGTGCCAAACACACACAGAAATCTTGGAGAACCTATGTAGCTCACGGAATTAATCCCTCACGGGAAAGCCTTCCCTAACTAGAAATGGTGGAAAATATAATTGAAGCCGTAAAGGCCAGAAGCGGCGAGTTTGGTGTTGATTAGTTCCAAAAACATCCTAGAAAAGTCACAGAAACAAGCACGCCTCTCCTGTCGCCTGGCCGGCTGGCCACGAGAGGCTGTGGGTCTGTCACCCTGTGTGAGGCGGCTGGCCTGGACGGGGCAGCGGGGTGGGGCCCCGGGGTTCCCTGCTGCTGGCTCCAGTTCCGCAGGAGTCCTTCGGGTCCCCGGCAGAGGCTTGTCGTACGAAGCAACATGGGTGCAAGTGGGCACAGGGCACCCGAGAGCTCGTCCTGGAGGGTCTCGGTCTCTTGTGAGCGGCACGGACAGTCGTTTCAGACTTGGGGACGATGCGTCGGTGACGCTGGCTGTCGCTTTAGGCCCGTCGTGTGTCCTCTGACTGTCGCAGACGGGTCGGTCTCACGCCGGGCGGTGGTTTGGGTGGGAAGGATATTAACCACGTTTCCCGAGAGGTTGGATGAAGTGATTATTTGAATGTAGTTTTACGGTATTTTATGAAGCCGAAGCGTTGTCGTCTTTGAGGGGCTCAGAGAAGTTGAGGCCGAAGGAGCTTTATAACACGCAAAGCGCTTCCAACCGAGTGGCCACACCGTGTGCTGGTGGAGTCCTCACGGTCCTCCCTGAGCCCCTTTGGGTGATCTCGCATCAGAGTTTTGTGACCAGTCAAGGGAGGAGGGGTCTTCAAATCAAGGGCAGGCCTTACAGTCAGTTTCACATATGTTTAAGAGGTTGAATCAGATAGTTTTAATACCATCAGATCGACAGATTTTATTCATTTCTATTCTTTGCAGCACTTAGTACAGTATTATGTTATCCGTTCTTAATGATTATTTATTGATGAATTCAGTAATAATTATTCCAAATTAACTCTTAGTTAATTGTAAGATGTGCGAATGGAAGGCATTTCCAAACATTTTTAAGCTGTTTAGAAACGGAACATATATTCACCGATGATTTTCATCGTAATAGCCTGGAAACGTATGGGAGAATACTTATCTAATGCTTACAGCTCAGTAGGCTGAAAAGTTGTGACTGCTGAGTCATTGCAAAGTTCTCTTTGGTGGCATCCAACTTGTGGAAATTTTTGTGCATGAGGGAGGTGTGGTGATTTCTTTACGCTTTTCTCTCACCATCTTTTTGACGTCTCTGTTTCGCGCTTGCGGGCCTGCTGTGTCACGGGTGGCACGTTCACGTGACCGGGTGGGCAGCCGGAGCCCACGGCCGGGGCCCGTGTACCGGGCGGTTCGGCTAATGACGCAGAGCAGCCGGGGAGCACGTGAAGGGTTCTTTAGGCCCGAGACTCCCGTTCCAGGAGCCGTTCTAGTGGGACGGCCGAGAGGAAGCCAAGTCACCACCGCAGCCCTAGGAACGGAATTTCTGAATTTCTGCTAGCGGCGAGTTGGGTGGAAGGTGAGACTCTGGAAGCAAGATGGCCGTTGATACCCCTGTCATTGGACAGAAGTTTCCCTCCTTCCTCATCAAAGAGGTTGGGAATGAAAGAGGGACACCCGTTAGGACATTCCGTTCCCCTTCTGACCAAACCCGGCACTTGCCTCGCGCAAACTCAGGTGCTCTGACAGGCCCCCTTGCGTGAAACCCGAGCCTGTGCCCCCAGCCTCCCTGTGGAAGGAGAGAGCTTGGTCAGTGGAGAACGTTCTCGGGAAGTCGGGTGGGAAGGCTGCCGTCGGCGTGCTGTCGGTCTTCAGGGTCTGGAGGCCTCGGGAGCACGTGGTCATCCTGTGGGACGCTGAGCAGGGAGGAAGCAGGGCCATCGAGGACTCACCCCCCGGCCGTTGTGACAGCGAGAGGCATGCCACGTGCCGAGTCTTGATGGGTAAGAGTCAAGAGCCCACCTGGAATCACGCTGAGCCCTTGACCCATCAAATGACGAGATTACTACAGAAGAGAAAGTTTTTTTGTTTTTTGGTTTTTTTTAAATAATTTTTATCTTTATTTTAGAGAGAGAGAGACAGAGCACAAGCAGGGGAGGAACAGAAAGAGAGGGAGACACAGAATCCGAAGCAGGCTTCCGGCTCTGAGCCGTCAGCACAGAGCCCGACGCGGGGCTCGAACCTGCTGACCGCGAGATCCTGACCTGAGCCGAAGTCAGATGCCCAACTGACTGAGCCACCCGTGCGTCCCCAGAAGAGAAAGTTTTCAAGCACAGTAGAACTTCCCATTTGTTTTTAACCCACTTTGAGAGTGAACCGCTGAGTATTCAATCCATTGTGTGTTCACGAGGAGTCTTTGATCTAGAGATCCTAGATCCATTCCGACCACGGAGCCTGGTTAACAAATTCAAGCTGCTGCTTCAGTGGTGAGCTGAATAACTTAACAGAATCCTACGTTGTCTCACTCACTCGCTCATCTTGGGTACCTGAGGGACAGTGAGAACGCGGGTCCTTTTCTCCCGCGTCAGGAGCCCGTGATGTGCAGTCGTCCCGCTGGCAGAGGGGCCGGGCACGCGGGACCACGCGGGCCGTGTCTGCAGATGCAGGAGGCTCCGCTCTGGACTCCGTGAGGATTAGGTTTAGAAATTTGCGACGGTCCGTAGCAGGGCCGGTGCGAATGCCAGTGTTAACGCTTTGCACAGTTCAAGGGCAGAGGTCAGCTTCTGACCCGGTAACATCACAGAGTCAGCGTGGTTTCCACCCTGTTCTGAGCAGCCAGAGAGGTTCCCGGTTTCCTCTCACACAGGTGAAAAGGGGAACACCTGGAAACACTTCGTGAAACACCACCGGTCTCTTCTCTGTCCTCTGAGGATCGTCTGTAGTTCGAAGATGAAAGGGCCAACACGCCACGGGGTTCGGGTGGGAGAGCGAGTGTAACGTCAGAGACCGTCCGGCTCGCGTGTGCGCGTGCGCGAGCAAGAGGGAGGCAGGGAGATGAGCCTACTGAGCTGATGGCTGCTCCGTGCACAGCATACATTAAGGAGCTGGAAAAACGATGGAGGAATTATTTTCTCGTGCCAACAGATACGGTCCCTTACTTTCAAAATCCAGGCCATTATTTCGTGTTGACTCCCAAAGTAAAACAAAAAGCTTGGACGGCGACCCAGACTGAGTTTTAATTCTGTTTTTTCCTCTGTGCCTCTGAGCGCGTGCAGTTGCTCTCACCAGCGGTTCTCCCTCCCCGTTTCTGCGTCACGAGACGTACACGACACTCGGCGTCAGGGACGGTCCCGTGCCCGCCGTCAAGTTGGCCTGAGCCCTGAGTTGGGCGCTCTAGCTGGAGAAGAGTGAAGACGCGTGTGTGCGGCTGAGTTTGCAGCGGAAGCCCGTGGAAAGGTAGCGGTCAGGGCGCGGGCCCATGCCCCCCGTGATGGCTGCCGCTGCCTGTCCGCGGAGGCAGCCGCTCCCCGGGAGTGGCGCCGGTAGAGTGACACGCGGACCGCCTGGGCCACACGGCCGGACGCGGGCCGCCGGCTGCTGGACACCGGGTGCGCCCGTGGTGTGCAGGGGTCTCGACGAGGTTCTGAGAGGGGCCCGTTAGTGGGCGGTTCGCTGAAGTAGGAGGGGAAACCTTGGCTCCTTAAAAACAGGCCTTCGTTGGGGCGCCCGGGGGGCTCAGTCGGTGGAGCGTCCGACTTCGGCTCGGGTCACCATCTCACGGCGCGTGAGTCTGAGCCCCGCGTCGGGCTCGGTGCCGACGGCTTGGGGCCTGGAAGCCGCTTCTGCTTCTGTGTCTCCCTCTCCAGTATCCTGGGGGAGGGCTCAGGCCCAGGGGGGAGCAGGGTCCGGTGTTCGCCCTGTGCCGGTTCCGGGAGGAGCATGCCCTCAGCACGTGGGGGGAGGTGCCTCTTCTGCAGGCTGACAGGGTAATGAGAGCTAGGTCCGGAACGGGCCGGTTCTTAATGGAAAATTGGAACTTGACTGTTGAAGAGACCATCGCTTGTTTTGTCTTGATTTTGCCGGGTTTCTCACGATTGCCGTGAAGCAACGCGAGCAGCTTCAGAGTCCCGCCGGCGTCCAGCTGGTCCTGTCAGCAGCCCGGCCCTGCCGTCGTCTTGCCTTTGTGCCTCGGCCAGTGGCATCTCCCGTGCGCCGGCCGTGTTTGTGGCCCGCCCGGACCCCCGTGCCTGTCTGCACGCTCGGGGGCACCCGGCCCTGCCAGTGGGGAGAAGCCCGTGGGTTGGCCCTGTGGGAGGGCCGGGGAGAAGGCTGCCCCCCGAGCCACCTGGAGGCCCTGCGTGCGAGCGCCCGGCAAGGGTGGGGGACGAGAGAAGAGCCATCGGCACTTTCTCTGGAAGGAGGGGGACTGAGCTCCGTCAACCGGAGGCTTGACCGGCCGGCCCCGGGCATGGGGTTACTGTGATCCAGCCGAGGGTCTGAAGGTCGGGAGTCTGTTCCCGAGCTACCACCCCACAATCAGTGCCCCCCGCTGCGTGGTTTAGGCAGCAGTGTGCTCTCTCGCAGTCGGGAGGCCTGAGGTCTACTATTCATCGGGGCTGCGTTCCTTCTGGAAGCTCGGGGGGGCATCTTGCCTGCCGCTCCTGGGGGTTCCGGGCCACATCCCTCCACCGCCTCGTCTGTGGTCACGTGGCACCCGTCTTCCCACGTGGTCCAAATGTCTCTCTTCTTAGGAGGATGGGTACTTTTGGATTGGGGCCCGCCCGACTCCCATGTGACTTCTGCTCGTAGCTTAATCTCATCCTCCCGGATCCCGGGTCCACGTTTTATTTACTCACTTCTTGAAGTTTATTTATTTTGAGAGAGAGCGTGCGCAGGGGAGGGGCAGAGAGAGAGAGGAGGAGAGCATCCCAAGCGGGCTCCACTCTATCAGCACGCCATCAGGGCCACGTGTGGGGCTCGATCCCACGAACCTGAGATCGTGACCCAAGCTGAGGTCAGACACCTAACCGACCGAGCCGCCCAGGCGCCTCCACGTTTACAGGTCCCCCTTACAGGTACTGGAGCTCAGGATGTGGACGTTCCTTTTGGGGGACACAGATGGACCCGCCGCCTCCCTTCTCGGACCCACGTGCCCTCGAGGTGTGTAGCGACCCGAGGTCCGGGCCGCGGAGCAAGCCGCTGTGAGGTGCCGGCGCGCGGTGACGTGCTGGTGCGGCGGGGCCTTGGGGAGCGGCCTGAGCCTGCCCGCCGTGTGCGCATGGCCGTCCTTTGGGGAACACGTGGGGGCGTGTGGCGGGGGCCGTTTTGCACGTGCCTCCCGGTGCCGGAAGTCAGGGTGTGCTTCGGGACTGGGCTGTGGGGTCGGGGCCGCCGCCTCTGGGCCTGGTCCCGGACGGGGCGAGTCGTCCGTCCCTAGACGTTCTCTGCTTGGTGTGCGCTAACCCTGGCTCAGCAGAGAGATCCGTTTCTGAACCTTGCTTTGCGCAGAATGAAAACGCCGTGCCGATGGGGGCCACGGCACCCGGTGTGAGGCACGTGCACGCGCGCGTCAGCGGGCAGCTTGTGCGTGTGTCTTCTCCGGACAGACTGTTCGCGTCTCCCTGCGGACGCGCGTGCGCCTGTGACGGGCACCCGTCCGGGTCTCCGTCTTTCCCTCCAGGGCCTGCGGGCCGCACCCTCCCTTGGCAGGTGTTAGTCGGCATTTGCAGTTCCCCTGAGACACAGACGCTCAGCGACGCTTCCCACAGAATTGAGCCCAGTAGGAAGGTGGCATCGCTCCTTCTAGTTCTTTCTTTGGCCACACGGTGAGCACAGCGAGAACTTTGCTTGTTCCGTGCAGTGAGTTTCTGAATTCGCGAAGTGACCAGCGCCACGGGAGCGGGAGCAGAAGCATCGTGCGTGGCCGTGGCTGCCGCCTCAGCCCGTCACGGTCGCAGAGTGTGCAGGTTGGCAGGCCGGGTGCCCCCAGGCACCCCTCCCTTTCCCGAGTGGGTGTGACCGTCGCTGTGCCGAGTGGACGAGTCACGAGATACACGGAACTGTCTTCTGTGTCGCCTGCTCCCCGTCCACCCCGTGCGCCCCTTCTGGAAGCCAGGGGCCTGGGCCCCGCGGGGAAATCCGGAGGTCTTTGGACTTGGCTTTGAATCATCACCCTCCCCACCCCCCACCCCGCCCCAGTCTACTAGGAGGTTGTAAGACACGTGGTTAAGATTTGTTCCCAGGAATGCTGTCCTATCTGGAGTGACGGGGGACGTGTACCGAGTGTCTCCAGACGTCCGTCTCTGCTTTACTGTGTTTCTTCGGGTTTTGCTTTGCTTTCTTCCCAGATTGCGTTGGAGGTTTGGGCTCCGATGCTGGAACAAGCCGCAGAGCAGGCGGCAGGGACTCTTTATTGCTGCCTGCCGCCTAGGGTCCTTATGTGAGCGGGGTCCGGACGGCGGCCCCTGGGGCCCTCCGACCCGCAGGCCTCCGAGGAGTTTTCTCTGCAGGTCTGAGGAGTGACCCCGGAGGAGCGGTGTTCTGCGTCTGCCTGTGACTCCCTTCTGTTGGTGCTCATTTCTGACCGTCTACTCACGGCGACTCGGTTCACGAAAGCACTCAAAATGGAGCCTGGGAAACAGAGGAGTGTTCCCGTCAGGGGTTTAAAGGCTTAAGAATGATCATTTGTTTCTGGCGTTTGCTGTGCAAACGTATGAGAAAGATGTGGGGCTGGCGGACCTCCTGGCCAGTGGTGCTTGGGGACATCCCTGGGACAGGCTGACGGACCTGGTTCTCAGCTCCTTGTTTTCCTGTCACCGGGAAGCTACTTCTTGCCTTCACATTTAGATTTGAAAAGACTGCTCTCCTTGAGTCTGTTTCCTTAACGAGTCGGATGCCAAAATGAATGACAAAAACAAGTAAGCGACCTTGTGTTCCAAGACACCTTTGGATTTCCTGGCCTCATCTTTGTTCCTGGCCACACACACTTAATTAGTCAGAAGTGGATCTTAGGTTTTGTTTTGTTTCATCTGAGCACATTCCGGCTTGGATTTGGAATTTTGTATCTAAACATTACTGAAAAGTCCTTGGACTTCTTGAGTTTATTTTAGGTTTGTAGCTGTTTTGTATTATTTCATTTGGGCATTAAACAGTCTCACAGTTGGCACCATATAGAGGGAAACCGGATGGGTGCCCTCCAAAATCCGGTGCTCTTGGATCCAGGAGTCCCTCCGTAGGCTGCTTCAGACGCATCCCCTATGCCATTAATGGTCCCTCGCCTGACAGTGACGGGCCTGTCTCACTACTGTGCAGGGAAGCCCCGTCCGTGAGGCTGGGAAGGCGGCAGGTGCGTGCGTTCTCCGCGGGGTGACCGCGGGGCGCTCCCAGGTCAGCCGCAGGAAGCCTGGAGGGATGCTTCTGGCTGCTGGCCTGGGAGCTCGCTGCATTCCTGTTAGATTTTTCTACATTCCCGAGCCTGTTGGAAAAGGCCACAAACATCAAATGGGTGGGAAGGAGCCGGGAGCTCACCATCGGAGACGTCCCGCTCATTCGAGGGCAGGAGGGAGGCGGCGGTGCTGGGCTCTCGCCCCCCAACAGGGCAAGGATGGGCTGCGCACTTGCGGTGGGTTCGTGGTGGGGCGCCACCGCGATCCGTGCGACATGGCACGTGACCTCATTTTTGCTGCTCTGTGTTTTCGATTTGACGTAACTAGGCTTTATTCCTCACCAGTTTGAAAGCAGTTCCAAATGTACACATCGTGTCTCCGCCTGCTGTGTGTTTCAGGCGGCTGCTGGAGCTTTGAGCTGCTCTCAGACCATAGCAGGCAAATGAGATTCTTGTGTGATTGATTTCTGTAGTGTTTTTACTTTCACCCGCCTCACGTGAAGTGTGTCATCCTAGTAAATTACAGCTGCGGCGGGGGCACGTGACAGAGCGGACCGTCCCCTGCCCCCTGGCCTCCTTGTGAGTGGCTCCGGCTGAGAGCCTCCCCGAGGCCCTGTGGGGCGCCACCTGCCGGGCCCTCTCCTCTTAACCGCTGTCTCTGTGCCTCTCTGTATGCCCTGGTCCCGGCCTGCCTTGCGCTGGTCACTGACACCTTTCTCTGCCCTGACTGTGGCCTAGAAAGGAGGGCTCCTGTCCCAAGCCCTGCTCGGTTAGTGCGGCTCATTCTTTGATTGTCAAATGGCACTAGGTGAAGGGTAGACTGATACACTTGTCGGTCGGTGGGTTTCCCTCCTCACACCACAGGGGTGCCGGCCAGTCAGTGGTCGTGACGTGCCCTCTGTGCGCAAGCTCGCGGAGGTTCTTTCGAACCTGCTCTTAATAAACATGTTCCGATGGCTGGGAAACCGGTGATCTGTAACTTGGCCATCCTCCGGTCAGACCTTCTAGACCTTCTCCTCCTTCGTCCTCCCTTCAGGGCGAGAACAGACTCTGCCGCGTAGGTCCAGGTCGTGGATGCTGTTTTGTGGCCCCGGGTGAGACGAGGCCCCCACGTCTGCCGGACTGCGGTGTGACAAGGAAGCCCTGAGAGGCCCGGCTGGCTGGGCTTGGGAGGGAGCTCCCCACGGGCAGAGCAGTCTCTTGCCCGCTCCTTCCTCCCTGTGTGTTTTCTCCCTCAACCTCCCCTTAAGAGAGCTTTTCCAAATTTTGAGGACTACCTGAAAAGCGTCGCAGATCGCTTCTGTGTGGCGACGTCTCTCTGCCCGTGGCAGAGCCCCGGCCGGGGTGCCGATGTGTGTGGAGGTCAGCCCGTGGTGGGGGACGTGCCCTTGGAGGAGCCGAGTGTAGCTGCAAGGGAAGCCGGTGAGCAAGGCCAGGCCGGGGCGGTGGCCCGGGTCCCGGGGGCGCCTTCCCCGGGGCTGCTGGAGGTCGGCGTGCGTGAAGCCGGCCTGGAAGACGCTCTGTGATCCGGGTCTCGGTGGAGCCTCCCCGCACGGCTTCCTCCGCAGCCAGCCCGGCTCCTGACGCAGCCCCCCAGCGGCCTTTCCGTCCCCTGTGGTCCCCAGAGAAGTTGTCCCCCTGCGGGGCTCTTGCTGCCTCCCTTTCTCCTGGGGCAGCGCGGCGCCCCCTTCTGGCCACGTCCCCAGCCCTTGGCTTTGAGGTCCCCGTGGTGAGCAAGGGCAGGGCGCTAAGTGCCCGGAAGGCCTTTCCCACCAGTCCTGTGCGCGTTGACTTGGCCTCATTCCCGACTCGCCGTCAAGAGCCACCAGTGCGGGCACGTTGAGGAGGTGTGGTGTTTGGAATGAAGTCTCAGGTGGAAATGTTTTCCTGTCTTTACTTTCACTCGCCAGCCAGGCTGGGGATGTGCCTCCTTCGATACCATAACGAAGCACGTTCGATGCTGCGGTTTCTGACTTTCCAGTTCTTACGATTTACTCAGTCGTGTGGCTCGTGTGAAAAGTCACCTCGTTGGCAGTGCTGACAGGGAACAGTTTGCCCTCTGGAAACCGTAACCTGCCCTCCATCGTAGGGGTGGTGGCTCGCTTTCAGAGCCAGAGTCAGACGGAGCCTTGCCTGGAAACGGCCCCACGACTGCGCGGCTTTCATGAAAACATAGTTGGCGATCTGACCCTAAACCGGCGTATTCAGGGATCTTTTGTATCACGCAGTGGTGACTACGTTACCTCGTGCTTTAGCTCCCGGGTTTCAAAACGTCGTGTGGTTTTTAAGTTCAGTCCGGGGTGCAGCAAAACCATGCTAAGTGGGGGTGGCTTCGCTGCACGGGTCCCCCGCTCCGGCCCCTCCTCCCGCCTTCTCCCCCCACCGAAGGGCACCGAGGACACCGTAAATGTCTGTGCGGCTTTGAGAACTTACCACCAAGTGCTTTTCGTCTTTTCCCCGTTCTGGTCTAGCTGTCGTGAGGCCGAGTTGCCGCCCCTGTGCGAGCCCTCCCCTGAGCCACACACCTGTTCGCGTGACTCCACCAGTTAGAGGGGGGGGAGTGGGGGCCACCCCTGCCACGTGGGGGGTGGAGGTACGGAGCTCAGCAGGACCGGGTCCTCTCTCTGACCGTGAGCAATCTGGTGGAGGGTAAGTCCCGGGAAGAGAAAACGTGAATGCTACGGGGTCTTTGGTTTTCTCTGGTTTTTTCAAACCCTTCTTTCGAACACTCGTTGGTACAAATGGGTCATGATTATGGTGGGAGAGGAGCCGTCGTCGTTGTTGGGTCAGCCCTTGGAAGTGGGAGGCCAGCTCCTTGGAAGGAGACGGCCGAGGAGAGGCCGGCGTGTCGTGCGAGTGTCCTGTGGCTGCGGTGACCGGTGCCACACGCCTGCAGGCTCACGCCGGAGGCTCGTTCTCTCACGGTCTGGAGGTCACAAGCCCAGTGTGGGCTCACGGGGCTGCGGTCAGACTGTCACGGGGCTGGCTCCTCCCGGAGGCCCCAGGGGCGAATCGCTTCCTGTCTGCCCCAGCCTCCAGGCCTGCCGCACCCTTGGCGGGTGGCCCGTCCTCGTCCCCCGTCCCCCGTCCTCCAAGCCAGCGGTTGGCCCCTCTCTGCCCCTCCGCAGCTGGGAAACGCGGTGTGTGACGCGGGGCCCACCTGTTGCCGCAGGACACTCCCTGTCTCCGTGTCCTCGCCTTTGTCCCACTTGTAGGTGCCTCTGCCGCGTCTAGGGCACACCCCCAGGATCTGGGGGGTTCATCTTCCTGGCACAGCCGGCTGGTATTAGAACACGACACTGCCTGCAAGTGGTTTCTGAAGACACACGAGGAGGGGTGGTTGAGAGCCGTCTGCCGTCTTCTTTTCTGAGAGTTGAACTCATCTGTGTTTTTCTAGGGACGGACGGACGCATCGTTAGAGAAATAGAACTTTTGCTCGTCAAAAACTACAGTGCCGTTTAAAAACCACGGACTGTATTTTTATACAGACTGCTGGAGATCTGTATCCGAGCCCGCCTCTCCCGGGCTGAGCAGCCCCTTCCTCTGTCTCAGTGCCCTCACCCTCTTCCTCAGCTCTGACCACTGGTGCGGGAGGCAGTCGGGCCGGTCGGGAGGCACAGTCATTCCCGCCCTGCTGTGGACTGCCGGCAAGCATCCGTGATCCCGTTGACAAGTCGTTTGAAGGGGGGTGGGATACGACTCCGGGTATAAACACGCACGGTTCACGGCAGCTCCCTCGTGAATGCAAAGCCACGGATGCCCTCACCCCTACCTCCCCGTCCGGCCTGCGGGGCAGCGAGGCGGCGGCCCACCTGCCCAGCTGTTGGGGGGGGGGGGGGGGCAGGAATTGGGCCTGGGGGTGGGGTCGCCCACGAGTGGTGGGGTCACCCAGAGCCCATCTCCCGGGGCCTCATCTGCCCCCTCCTGTCGGCACAGCTCACAGTGGGTGTCCCGGGGACTCGGGGCCTCCCGTCCCCCGGGGGTTCTCCTCCATCAGCATCTCGGACCTCCCTCCCGATGGCAGCTCCTCACCCTGAGCCCCTCTCCGCACCGCCCGCAGCCGTGGGGTCCCTGACTCAGGCACGTCTCCGCTTTGCTTCATAACCGCGGGCGTCCGCTGCCCGGTTTCTTTGTGTGCCTGGCTCTTGAGCACTCTGGGGGCTCCCGGCGGATGCGGGTCGAGGACGTGCTGCCATTTTCTGTCCCCTCCAGGCTGCCTTCAGGCTCTGCCCCCAAGAACCTCAAAGAGCAGTGGTTTCTGGGAGGTGTCCGGGGGCTCCTGCCTCTGTCCCACATCCCTCTGCCTCCTTGCCTCTCTCTCGTCACCCTCGGCCCCGTCCCTGAGCTCACTCGTGTCCAGTGTGTGGGTGTTTGAGGGGGTCACTTGCACGCGTTGCACGACTCGGTCACGCCGCGCACGCTCGATACACACTCGCGCCATCCAGGCGCTGGGTTGCCGGTCGGATGTCATTCCAGGGTCATTCACGAGACAGACGGGCCCCGCTGTGTGGTCCTGGGCTCGTCCCCCGTGGTTCACGTGGTCACGGCGGAGTGGCACCGGTGTCTGTGCTGACGGGGTCTGCTTTGTCTCTCCAGGTGCTGCAGGGGGCCCAGCTGATAGCCGTGGCCTCTTCCGACCCTGCTGCCGCGGGGGTGGACGGCTCACCTCTCCAGGGCAGCGACATCCAGGTCCAGTACGTGCAGCTGGCTCCGGTGACTGACCACACCGCTGCAGCTCAGGTGGGTCCCACCCCGCGTGGAAGCACACACCCTGTCCGGATAGGTCCCGGGGCTTCTGCAGCTCTGAGCACAGCTTGCGCGTTTCTCCTTCTGATGTCCCCCCGCGAGCAAGGTACATTGTCACGGAAAGGCACGTGACTTGGACACGGGCACCGACGTGGGCGGTAGTTTTTGTAAGTGCCCGAAGCAGTGAAGGCGAGGGCTTGGTTCCCGGCCCACGGGCCGCCAGGTGTTCATCTGCAAGATCAGGGGCCAGCGTCCAGTTGTGCCTCTTGAGCCCACGGGGCCAGCTCCCGGGGACTGCAGAACGAGAGGGTCCCTGTTTACCGAGGTCTCGCTGCTGCTCTGAGAGTGGCAGGGCCCAGAGGTCAGCACTCGTGCAGACAACAGGCTCTGCCTTTGTGGCCTTTGTGGCTCGGCCTTGACCCTTTCCCAGGGGCGGGTTGTGGGTCCTTGTGCCCAGTGGCTCTTCTCTGTGGCACAAATGCAGGATGGCGCTTCACTCGGTCCTGAGGGGCCCCGTCTGGCCTGGTTGCCGGCCTCCCGCCTGGGCGCCTCCTGCGTGGCAGCCGAAGGCCTCGCTGGGAACCACACGGGCATTGGGGCCCAGGGTTCCCTCCGCTCAGTTTGTGCGTACTCCACGCACCGTCTGATGGGCTCCCTGGCCCCCACCTCCCGTCCCAGAAACCACTCGTCTCCGTGCTCTCCTAGAAGCACAGCAAACGGTCTGGACACGTCCCGAGATGTCAGATAAGGGGGCTGCTGCTTGGGGATTTGACACGTTTGTAGAGCTGCCCCCCTGGTGAGTGCGCTTGGCCGGATGAACACCGTGGACGACCTCTCCTCGGATCTCCTGGGTCTGGGGAGCCAGGCCCGGGCCCCCCACGCTAGGGCCAAGAGCCCGCTGGAGGCCCCCTCGAGGGGACGGCATGCTCTCGATCCGATGGGGCGACTGTGTGTTTGTGAGAGTAACCTAGGACGGGTCCCCGGACCGCGGGGGTCACTGGCACAGAGCTCAGGCCGCGGGTGGCCCGTGTTCTGAAACCTCGCGGGCCTTCCCGCCGAGCCCAGGCCGAGATCACCCCTGACGCAGGACTCCCGTCTGCCCCGAGCGTGGCCGGTCGGCTCCTGCCGGCCTTCTCGTACACCCTGCCGTCCTCTGGGCCGCTCCTGTACTCCCACATCCCGGCACTGAGAAGCGGTGTGTGTCTCGATGCCACGGGCCTCTGACGCGCGGAACCGAGGCCCCGGATTTCCACGCAGCTCTCTCCCCTCTCACGCTCCGCTCGGGCCCCGTGCCGGTGCTGTGCGTGTGCTCAGCTCTCGGCAGGAAGGAAAATTCTTGTCTGCTTTCCTTGCAGCCTCATGAGGTGGTTGCCGAGGCATGGAGTTCAGTGGAGCCAGCCGGGGTGCTCGGGGCGACCTCGTGACCGGGTGGCCGGCTGGGCGGACCAGGCGCTCCCGGGAGACTTCGGTTTTTTACCTCCCGATGCGCGGCGAGGCCCCAGCTGGCAAACGCGGTTCCTGGAGGAGGCGCCGCCTCTCCGCCTCTCGGTCCCCACCACCCACCGGGCCACCCCGGCCGCTCCCGCGTGAGGGGCCACCGCAGCCCGGTGTGGCTTTTGTGCAGCGGTGACCGCAGCGGCCCACCCCACCCTGGACGTGAACCAGGAAGGGTCGGGTGTGACCGGGAGCCCATGGCGTTGGGGCAGGAGGTGGCGTTCTCTCTGGTGGGGCCCATTTCGGTGGTTTGAGCGTTAACTTGTCCCGGAAGAGAGCGCCCCCCCCCCCCCCCCCCCCCCCCCCCCCCCCGCAGGCCCGCCTTGTCCCACGCCCGGTGGCTCGTGTGATGCCCCGTGTGGTTGTAAGCGGGGTCATTGCACGAAGGCGGTCCTCCTCCCCGCTGCCCAGCAGTTGCAGAAGGGTCACGCGGCGTGCGCCACAGACCGGGGATACCGTGTGCCGAGCTGTCTCACCGGACCGGGTTCGCGGTCATTTGACACATTTCAGAGTGGAGGAAGGCCGTGTCCATCTTCGCTCTTTGCCACCCTGGGCTTCCTGTCTGTGTTCTTGGTCTGCATTCCTGCCTGGCCGCTCTCAGGACCCACTTAACGCGTCTGTATAAGAACAGGCCAGAGAATGAGGTTTGCACCCACTGGGGTGTTTTCCCTGTAGCAGACGCCACTCGGCACGGACTTGAATAGTCAGTGGGTTACACGGCAGCAGGGTGGCCCCGGGCCCGGCCCCCCGTGCGTGTCCCCGGAGCCCGCTGCTCCTGTCCCCTCACCTTCCGTGGCCCCGCTGGTGCCTCACACAGACGCGACCACGTCTGCGGAGGGAAAGGGCTCCTGTTTCTTCATCAGCACCAAGGCCTCCACTCCCGTAGGTTTCCTCTCGGTTCGGGTTTGCCCATCAGAACGGGGTCACATACCCGAACTCGCTCCTGGAAGAGATGAGAGTCCCCCAGGAGCCCCCCAGGGGCTGTAAGAGCCGTCTAGCTCATGAGAGGATGGGCTTCTCTTGGGCAGGAGGCCAGGGCACTGGCCCCATGGAGCAGCCAGTAGGAAGGGCAATGAGTGCCTGTGCCCAGGCAGGTGCCCGAGTTCTCACCCGTGTGGGAGGCCAGGGCTCCCCGCTGCCTCCATTCCCTCAAACGTCTCGAACGTTCTGACTCGTCTGCTTGGAGCCCTTTCTCTACGTTTCCTGCCCGAGACACAGGTCTGGTGCTGCGTTTTGAGGACACAGGAGAAGGGAGGGGTCCTCATCAGAGTGTGGGTGTCCCTGAATCCCAGGCAGGTCCCCACCTCATCTGTGCTCCGCCTTCTGCGCGCCTGGGTCCAAAGCTGCCTTTCTGGTTTTTCAAGGGTGGGGAGGGACTCTCGCTCCCACAGGGGCCTCTCTGCCCGGCCTGTAACCCACCCTGCCCCCTCTGCCTGCAGCCGCCAACACGGCTGAGTCCACTTCCCCAGAAATTTCCCAGAGATGTGTGGTCGCCTCCGCTGTGCCTTGCAGGTTCATGCTCTGGCCGTTCTTGCCCGCCCTCAGTCCTGGGCTCCGTGGGCCGTGTGGCCCATGCCTGTGCCACGTCCTTCCACTGCAAGGGCCCCTCCCCGCTTTCAGGACGCACCGCGTGCAATGTCATTTGATATTCAGATTTCAAAACTAAAGCGTTAGTCTGCGATAAGAGCTGCAGGGGGCTCCTGCCCGCCAGCATCGGTGGCCGTCTGCCTTTCTTCCTTCACACCCGCATTCCTGGCCTCTGCAACCAAGTTTCCTGCCAGGGCAGCCGGAAACCCACCTCTGAGGGTCCGATCTTTGTGACGTTGCCTTTGGCCAACGGCGTAGAGGAGCCTGAAGAAAAAACCCAGTTATTCTCTGTTTCGGGGCTTGTTCGGGATGATTGAGCTGGATGATTGGTGACTTACTCCAAGTCGTATTTTTCCCTTTGTCTTAAAACTGTGAATATGCATTTCAGGTCCTTTTAATATCTGTAGATCATTGATTAGAACTTCTCTCGTTAAGGAGAGAAAGGTGACTGCCCCTGAAATGTTTTCTGGAACGTTGGAGCAGTTTTTATAAGAAGGCAAAATGGTGACCGAAATTCTAGGTAAACAGGACGGGTTAAGTACTCCAAAGGCATTCCCCAGTGATGCGCAGGGGTGGGACTGGGAAATTAGCACAGAACCTCGTTGGGCCACAGAGCACGTGTGGGGAGGGTCGGTGGGTAAAGAGGGGCCACGGCCCCGGGGAGAGTCTTCTCCCAGAGCGGTGAACCTACGACTCTTGGCCCTCTCTAGCCCTGTTGTGTGTGTCTGTTCCATGCACGAGAGCCATTGGTGTTCTGTGACCTGTGAGTGACCTGGACGTGACCCGGACTTGCGTTGGTGGGTACTTTTATAGAAAGCCCTCCTCTCTCCCCTCTTGCAGACGGCTGAGACCCTGCAGCCCACCCTGCAGCCGGAAATGCAGCTTGAGCATGGAGCGATCCAGATCCAGTAGGCGGGCCGGGCCACCCACCCACAACAGAACCTAAGACAGAGCCGCCGCCGTGCTCAGCGCTGGCCCCGGCCAGCCACCCTGTTCTTCACGCGCCCTGGTCCCATGGCTTTGCACGGAGGTGACTGCACATGCTCTGTTCGAGTGCATCTGAAAGCCTCACCCGCCGGGGAGAGTGTCCCAATGCATACAAGGTGACAGTAACGGCCGCTGCCCCTGCCAGAAGACCCTTACTTTTTGTCCCACCGTCGGCGTCTAGAGAAGAGTGGGGAAGCACAGCGTGCGTCGCATCAAGTACGTGCGGAAAATCAAGAACTACGATATTTTTCTCTGTTCAAACAGCTTTTTTAATTTGCTATGGTGTTTATAACAAAAAAGAAAATTGAAAAAAAAAAGTGGAGTAGCAGAAGCCTTTTGCTGTGTGCTCTGTTCAGTGTAACGAAAATAGGTATTTGCAGAAGACAACTAACGATTTTGATGGAAATATTGCTTACCTACTTTTCTAGGGGGAAATGCTCTCAAAACTGTTAATTATGCATTTCTAATGAAATAAAATGTATTTATGACCACAGCAGCTTTGTATCATTTCCTCTTGAGAGGTGGTTCACCCTGAGGCTGGCCTCGTTCCTGGCGGGTGCTTGGGAAGTCACCCGATAGGCCCTTTCAGCCGTGCTGACGCCGGAGGCAGGGTCCTTGTCAAAGAAAGGGTCGTGGCTGTTTCTTGCAGTCCGGTGTAATGGGGCCCGGGAATGGCTTCCCCAGATGCCAAGCACCGCGCCATGGCACGCCCCCTCTCGAACACGGGTGCCCCTCGGGACAGCGTGAGCCTGTCTCGGTATGGGGGGAGTTTCCGCAGGCAGACTGTGCTGGTGAATGACACGGGCCTCTCCCAGCTGTACAGAGTTACAGCCCTGGGGATCCTTAGGGAAACTCACACCCAAAGAAGCATGCTTTAGCGTCTATATTTTAAGAAGAAAGATAGTTCCAAAACCGAAGTCCCAGAGGGGCTTCGCATGACGTGTCCCCGGCAGTGTCTGGGCCGCTCGGTCCCCTCTGTTCTGGCAGTTACCCTGGCGGCTCTGGGAGATTCCCATCAGGAAGTTGTGTTCACCTACTCGGGCGCGCTCCAAGTCGTCATCTCAAACAGTTGGTATCTCCCACACCACCACGTTGGGGGTTGCTGCGCCGGGTAGGTTAGACCAGCGCGTGCTAAGGGGTGAAGGCGGGCTCGGGCAGCAGCTCCCGGGAGTGGGGTGGTGCCTCCGCGTGCCACGCCTCCATCCACCCTCCAGGGACGAGCAGAGCACCGTGGGGGTGAGGACAGTCCCTGGGAGGGGCCATCCTCCCGCAGATGGGAACGGGAGAGAGGACCGGCTCCACAAGGCGGGAGGAAGATCCCGTTCATGCGTCCGCAATCCCGGAAGAAGGTTAGGAAAGAAAGATGACATTTACAGGATTCCGGACACGGAGCAGATCCCAAGGAGAAGTAAAAGGAAGCTAATGCTTGCGTGCCCACACATCGTTAAGGGCAGAGCTCACTCTCAAAGCAGCCGGAGAGACAGGACATCCCCCCGCGGTGGGGTGGCTCCCGGCAGCAGCACGGGCCACCTCCCACGCCCACCGGAAGTCGGGAGCACAGGCTGCTGCCAGCAGGGCACCGAGAGAAAGAACTTCTCGACGCCAAACTGAGTGTTCACTAGAACTGAATGTTGTTCAGGGATACTGAGGACAGTCGCCATCGGTCCCGGCATGTCCGTGCAGGGGTACGGCGTTCGTACACCCAAGAGAATTGAAAGCACACGGCCACACGTAAAAACATGCTCACAAATGGTCGCCGTGGTGTCATTGCTCACGGCCGAACAGTGGAGACAGCCACGTGTCTCTCAGCAGATGAGTGGGTAAGCTGAATGTGACCTGGCCACACACAAAATGAATTTTATTTGGCCATAAAAAGGAATGAGGGTCGGACATGGGTTATAACACAGGTGAGCCTCAAAAACATCCTCCTGAGTGAAAGAAGCCAGACACAGTAGGCCACACATCACAGGACCCCGTTTCTGTGAACCGTTTCGAACAGGCCAGTCGGTAGAGGCAGCAGAAGCAGATCACTGGGCGCAGGGGCCACGGAGGGGAGAGATGGGCAGTGACTGCTCGTGGGGGCGGGCTTTTGTGTGGGGTGACGAGAAGGTTTTGGAATTCAGTGGTGATGTTGGCCCAGCTCGGTAAATACACCGGAAGTCACTGAAATATACACGTAAAAGGGTGAAATTTTTGGCATATCAGTTATATCTCAAAGCCATTAAAGAATTGGATGGCATTTCAAAAACCTCTCATAAACAAAATGAAGGTATTACCTACAGATGATCCCTCCCATAAAGGAGATTGCAAGGAATTTTCTTTAAGAGCAAGAATGTAGATCCAGGAGGAGGCACAAACGGTAATAAACACAGATAATGTCTAAGTGCCCTGCCTAAAACCGTCTGACATTGAAATTTTCAAACACGATAAAATACTGGAGAAAATTGCCTTGTAAGTTGGGACAGGCAGGAAGGAGCTAAACTGTTTTAAAGCCCCTTTTTATTGCCCTGGAGACAAAGGATCAAGATCCTGTACGGTTTTAAGATGCCAGGCTTAATATCCTTGACAAACATTTAAGAAACGCAGTATAGAGGAAGCGTTAGGCGTGGGATATCTGAACAACGTGCTGAAGAAACTCAGCCGAGCTGACGGCAGGGCGCCGCGTCCGGCGGTCGAAGAGTGCGCAGTCTGCCCGCGTGCCAGACCATAAAGAAGGTCTCTACAGACCGCCCGGGACTGAGATCCTGCCGCCTGCAACTCTCTGACCACGTGGGATCAAGTTAAAAGTTAATGAGAGGAAAGGATTATGTGTGCAAAGGTTTGCAGATTAAGTAATGTGCTTTTAAAATCACCCGTGGGTCAAATAAATGGAAATAGGTATTTTTAATTACCAATTAAAAATGGCAGGTTGACATATCAAAACTTGTGCAACACGTTGAGAATTGTGAGTTGGTTTAGAAAAGGTTTATATTTCCTTCTGATACGTTCCCAGAACTGGGGCTGCTGGGCCCTACAATCATTTCTTTTCTACCTTCTTGAGGAACCTCCGTACTGTTTTCCTGAGCGGGCGGCACCACTTTGCGGTCCCACCCGCAGAGCACAAGGGCTCCCTTTTCTCCACACCCTCGTCAGCGTTCTCTCTCGTCTTTTTGGCGATGGCCGTGCTGACCGCTGTGGTTTTGGTTTGCGTTTCCCTGTTGTCCAGCGAGCATGAGGGTCTTTCCATGTGCCTGTGGACCTCTTGTAGATCTTCTTTGGAGGAATGTCTGTTCAGGTCCTTTGTCCATTTTTTTAACTGGGCTATCCGTTTTTTTGCTGTCAAATTGTGTGAATTCTTCATGTGTTTTGGAGACTAACTCCTCATCAGATAACCTGCTTGGCAGTTGTTTTTTTCTCATCCTGTAGCTTGTCTTTCCACTTTGTTGGTGATTTCTTATGCTGGGCGAAAGCTTTTTAGTTGGATGTGGTCCCTGGTCCCACTGGTTATGTTTTATCTTGTCGCCTGTGCTGCGAGTGTCTGTCCAGACCACCGTTTCTGAGACCCGTGTCAAGGAGCTTTGTTCCCGTGTTTCCTTCTAGGAGTTCATGGGTTCAGGTCTTACACTTAAGTCTTCAATCAATTGCAAGTTAGTTTTTGTGAGTGGTGTAAAATGTGGGTCCAGTTTGAGTCTTTTGCACGTGAATACCTAATTACCCCAACAGCACTTACGGTAGAGGCGGTCTTTTCTCCAGTGAGTATTCTTGCCGCTTTTATTCGACACAGTACTGGCGAGAGCAATTAGAACACCAGAACCAGCATATGATTCAGCGATTCCATTTATGGGAATATATCCAAGGGAAACAAAACCACTCAAAACCACTCAAAAAGGTATCTGCACCCCTACGTTAACAGCAGCATTGTTTACAGTCATCAAGACCTAGCGACAACCTAAAGTGTCCACGGGGAGACGAATGGATAAAGAAGATGTGGTATATGTACCCCGTGGAAATTCATTCTCTTGTAGAAAAAAAGAAACCTACCGCTTACAACAACACGGATGGACCTTGAAGGAATTAGGCTAAGTGAAATGAGTCAGAGAAAGATACCGTATGGTATCACTTGCATGTGGAATCTAAAACAAACGAAAGGCCAAACTCCTAGGAAAAGAGATCAGACTTGTGGTTACCAGGTGGGGGCGGGGAAGGGAGGGGAAACTGGAGGAAGACGGTCAAAAGGTCCAAACTTCCGGCTATAAAGCAAGTGAGTGCTAGGGATGTAACGAACAGCATGACGACTATAGTTACCACTACTTTACGATATACGCGACAGCTAAGAGAGTAAATCCTGAGAGTTCTGGAATTTGTCCCCTTTTTCTTCTTTTTTTTGTATTTATGTGAGAAGATGGATGTTAGATGAACCTATTATGGTAATTCTTCCACGATATATGTAAATCAAGCCATCACGCTGTATGCGTTCAACTTGTATAATGATGTGTGTCTATCAATTATTTTTCAGTAAAGCTGGAAGAAAAAAGAGGAGGCATCTTGCCTTGTTCCTGATCTTAGACGATAAGCTTTCAGCCTTTTCCCACTAGGGATGATGTTAGCTATGGGCTTGTCATACACAGCCTTCATTAGGACGAAGTGTGTTCCTTCTCTACCTTATTTGTGGAGAGGGTTTTTATCATGAAAGGGCGTTGTAATTTGCCGCGTGGCTTTTCTGCGTCTACTGAGGTGATCGTACGGTTTCTATTCTACGTTTTGTTAGCGAGGTAGGTCATGCTTATTGACTGATGTGTATCGAATCCTCCTCACATCCCAGGGATGACTCCCACTTGATCATGGTGTAGGATCTGCTAGTTCTTGTGTTGAGAATTTTCACATCTACAATCATCGGGCATATCGGCTTATACTTTGCTTGCCTCTTCATCTGGCTTTGATATCAGGGTAATGCTGGCCTTGTAAAATGAGTTTGGGCGTGTCCTCTCAAGTTTTCTGGAAGAGGTTGAGGGGGATTGGCGTAAATTCTTTAAATGTTTGGGAGAATTCATCAGCGTAGCCATCTGGCTTGGGCTTCTCTGCGTTGGGAAGGTTTTGATGACTGTTTAATGTCCTTGTTCCTGGTCCGTTCACGTTATATTTCTTCATGATTTAAGAAATAAATCAAGTTGTGGCAAGCCGTATGTTTCTAGGAACGTATCCGTTTCTGCTGGGTCATCTAGTTGGTAGGCACGTAATTGCTCATGGTAATCTCCTAGGATCCTTTGCATTTCCAATTTTGTTGGAGTCTCTCTCCTTTCTTCTTAGTCTAGCGAAAGGTTTGTCCATTTTGTTTATCTTTTCGAAAAAACAGCACCACGCACTGTATGTGCATGTATATATCCTGCCATATCCTTTTAGTGTATTGGGGAACGAATTAACCCTTTTGTTATTACATAGTTACCTTCTTTGTCTCCTTACAGTTTTGGACTTGAAGTCTTTTTTTATTTTTTAACGTAAGGATAGCTGCTCCTGCTGTCTTTTATTTTCCACTGGCATGGAATATCTTTTCTGTCCCCTCACTTTGAACCTGTGTGTGTTCTTAAAGCTGAAGCAAGTCTCTTTTTAGACAGCGTGCACTTGAGTCTTTGTTTTTTTTTACCCATGCGTCTAGTCTCTGCCTTTTTGATTGGATAATTTAATCCATGTATACTAAAAGTAATTATTCTAAGAATAACTGGTGCCAGTTCATTCATAGTTTCCACTGCCTTCTAGCTTCCTTGTTCCTTCCTTCCTCTCTCACCGTCTTCCTTCGTGGAGTGATGGTTTTCTGCAGGTGCTGTGCTCTGATGCCTTTTCCACCATCTTCTGTGTATCTTCTCTGGGGTTTTGCTTTGCTGTTAGCATGAGGCTAACGTAACATTTTACGATAGTCTCTTTAGGGGCGTGTGGGTGGCTCAGTCGGTTGAGTGTCTGACTTCAGCTCAGGTCACGATCTCACGGTTCGTGGGTTCGAGCCCCACGTCAGGCTCGGTGCTGACGGCTCGGAGCCCGGAGCCTGCTTCGGATTCTCTGTCTCCCTCTCTGTCTGCCCCTCCCCTGCTCACACTCTCTCTTTCTCTCAAAAATAAGTAAAAATGTTAAAAAACATTTTTTACATAAAAAAGTCTTTTTAAAGCTGATAATCTCAATCACACGAAAAAAATACCCTTTTACATTTTTGATGTCACAGTTTACATGTTTTTATATCGTGTATTCATTGACAAAGTAGCGTAGCTGTTTTTAATACTTACGTCCTTTAACGCTTATGCTAGTGTTAGTGATGAACGCATCAGCATACGTGTGTTAGAGTGCTGTGAACTTGACCACGTCCTCACCTGCCTCAGCGTCTTCCGTACGTTGGTCTGTTTTCGTGTCAGTAATCAGCCTCTTTGCATCTCAGTTCTTCTCGCAAGGCAGGCTCGTGGCGAGGCCGCCCCCACATATGTTCTCTGGAACGGCTTTATCCCCCTCGTTTCTGAGCGACACCTCTGCTGGGTGTTGTGGTTGGCAGCTTTTTTCTCTCGGCGTTTTGCGTGCATCAGCCTGCTGGTTTCTGACGTCCTTCGTGTCTGCAGACAGCCTGTGTGGGTTCCCTGTGTGCAAGCAGTTGTTCTTGTCTGGCTGCTTTTAAAAGCCTCTCTTTTCCCTGTGGTTTTAGGGACTTGTATTATCGTGTATCCTGGGGAAGGTAGCTTGGGGTTGAAACCAGGGGTGGGGGGTGGGGAGAGGGGCTTGAGCTTTGTGAACTTGTATTTCTTGAACTGAGCTCTCTGCCCTCCTCTCCGGGACTCCAGCAACGTGCACACTGTGTCTGGACGTTCTCCTGTAACTCACGTTGCGTTCCTTCATGCGTCGTCTTTCCCCTTCCTGTCTGTTCCCTAGCGGATGCTTCAAGGGACACGCCTTCTGGTTCGCCGCTGCCTCTTCTCTCTTCCGCCTGCTTCAGTCTCCGCTGAGTCTTTTAGTCACGGTATTCTTGAGCCTCAAGGTTTCTGGTTTTTATTTGTTTTTTATTACTGTTTTGTAAATAATGTTTTTATTTATTTTTGAGAGAGACAGAGACAGAGTGTGAAGGGGAGGGGCAGAGAGAGAGGGAGACACAGAATCCGAGGCAGGCTCCAGGCTCTGTCTGAGCTGTTAGCACAGAGTCTGACGCGGGGCTCGAACCCACGAACTGAGATCGTGACCTGAGCCGAAGTCGGACGCTTAACCCACGAGCCTCCCCGGTGCTCTGGGGTTTCTGGTTTTTAAAAAAAAACATGTTTTCTATTTCTTTTCTGGACTCCATTCTCATTTTGTTCACGTGTTTTGTCCTAATTTCATTCACTTGTCTGTGTCTTCTTGTTTATTGTGTTTCTTTAAAAGCATTATTCTGAATTCTTTTCAGACATTTCATGGATCTCCCTTTCTTTGGGGCCACTCGTCGTCGCTTTATTGGTTTCCTTTTGAGGTGTCGTGTTTCCTCGATTGTTGTGATCCCGTGGCCTTGTTGACATCTGGACGTTTCGAGAAGCGGGCACCCGTTCTGGTCGGTACAGATGGGCTCTAGCAGGGAAGCCTTCACAGGCAGCCCGTCCAGGAACCGCGGTGAGCCGTCTGGCGGGTTGTGGTGGGCTTGCCGCTGGAGTCCTCGGGTAGGCGGCCTGGTGCCTGGGGGTGCGGGGTCAGGTCTGGACCCTGAGTTCATGGCGGGCCAGCCCTGGAGTCTGTGGGGCATTCGGGCACAGACCGGATGCCGCTGCCCCCGGGAGCACGTCTGTGTCTGTGCTGGGGATGATGCGAAATGGTCTTGTCTGAGCTGCGCTCCACCCGGGCGCTCTGACCCTTCACCCAGGCTCCTTCACGCTTGCCGAGACGTTCTCCTGTGTGGGTGGTTGTTCAACCTGATGTTTCCGGGAGGGGACGACGCCAGAAGCCCCCGTGCTGATGCCGCTTAGTAGCTCCCGTCTTCGTGGACTCGCGCGTACAGCTTAAAGTGTCGTCACAAGGACGACTCCAGGCGCGTGTGACTGCGCTGGGCGGTGTTTCCGGATGCTTAAGAAAGAGAAGCAGTCTGTTGCACACTCTTTCACTGAACAGAAGAGGCTTGTGTCCTGTCTTGTTTCATGAGGCAGCATAACCTTGGTGCTAAAGCCTGACAAGGACGGGAGGGAGGGAGGGAGGGAGGGAGAGGAAGAGAAAGAGAGAGATGGTTACAGAGCAGTGTTTCTCTTGAAAATCCCAACAGTCGTAAACAAAGTGTGGACGGTGGGATTCAGGAATGCAGATTTGTATATTTTTTAAAATGCACGTAGTTTACCACATTAATGAGATAGAGCGTGATCTTGATAAACTCAGAAGAATCGTTTGTACAATTCGATACCTATTCAAGATTAAGAGGCAAGAGTGCTTTTAGCAAACCAGGAATAGAAAGGAACTTTCTTAATCTAATCAAATGAGAAATCTGTGACAGACATCCTGCTTAACTGTGAAATATCGAAAGCTCTGTCCCCGAGATGGATTGAGGCAGGACCGGCTGCTCAGCACTGCTGGGGTCCCCACGCTGCAACCCTAGCCAGGAAAGGGGATTTAAGGGTGCCGGGCTTGAAAACCCAGAAACAAAACTGCCACCATTTGCAGAGATAATGTTACAGGTGAAGAAAATCGAAAGCAGTGCAGATTCACAGGCAAACTATTAAAAGAAGGGAGAGAAGTTTAGCGAGGTGGTGGCCACGTGCCCAACGTACAAGAATCGATTCTTATCACCAGGAACAGTCAATAATGATCACTTGTTTATTTATTTATTTGTATTTTTTATTTTAAAGCCGAAGTGAGAGAGCTGAAGGGGCAGAGACAGAGGGACAGAGGTCACATCCAAGAGGTGGGGCTCAGACCCACAGACCTCGAGATCGTGACCTGAGCTAAAATCCGAGTGGGACGCTTAACCGACTGGGCCCCCCAGGTGTCCCCTGACGACTTTCTTATCACAGGGTTTCAGACACTTAAGTTATGTGGAAACTAGCAAAAGGTAAGTAACAGGAAACTAAAATACTCTTGGAGGAAACCTAAGAGATGTAGGTGTTTGGCACGTCTGTGGATTGATTAGAAGCTTCAAGGTGTCCTTTCTTCCCTAAATGGTGGATCACTGCAATTCCAGCTGAACTCGAAACGGGGACTTTTGTGTAAATCGACAAGCTTGTTCGAGAAGGTATTTGAAAATGCAAAGGGCCAAGAAGACCGTCCTAAGGACTGAACAACTCTGGAGGGCGGTGTGGCGTTACCATGAGCGTGGGATCGGGCTCCTGGAGGCAGAGCCGTCCGAGGCACCCCGCAGCCCAGAGGAGGGGCAGTGTTGTCCACGGGCGGTGTCCGGGTCAGTCAGATCCCCACAGGGCAGCGGTCGGGGACCCCCTTCGCAGCATACACAGAAACCAGTGGCGGGGGTGGGGCACACGTAGAGGACCGGCACAAAACTTCCGGCAGGCAAACGATGGTGCTCTCTGCACGACCCTGGAGCTCCAGAGGTGTCCCGTCACCAGATGCGGAAGTTCCGCGTGCAATGGCGTCGCCCGGCAGCGGGGGCCTCTGGTTCGTCCAAAGGCGCCGGTAGAGAAGGGGCAGGTGTCGTCCGTCTTTTTAGCCCACAAAGGACACGGGCCCAGGGTCCGCGAGGTCGTGAGGTTCCCTGTTATCCGAAGGTGAACAGACAGACCCGTGTCTAAAGGGACCAGACAGACGGAGGAGGGAAGCCATGGTGATGATTTCTGGAGACGAGGGTAGAAGTGCCCGTCGCTCTTTGCTGACGAATTATTTAACGAGTAGTGAATTTTTGTCACGCGAACAGATGCTTCGAAAACCCACCAATGGCCACTAAACATCCGAAAAAGTGCTCGATCTCACTGGTCCGATCCAAGCCACCACGAGACACCTCAGGGTCGCTAAGATGTAAAGGACTGGCGGGATCGATGGCCGTGAGCTCCGGCCTGTACACAGTGACGTGTGCAAGGTGGGAGTCCGTGCGGGGCCTGGCGCCCCTGCGGTCCAGCAGCCCGCGTGAGCCTGGCAGTGCCTAAAGGCTGAGGCCAGCAGGTCGCCCGGGAGCCAGCGTGGTGTGGGACAGGCAGGCCGGCCGCTGGCATTAGAAGCCCCCGGGGAGGAAGGGGTTGTGGCGGCGGGCGAGCCTGGCCTCGCTGTGGTCCTTGATCTGGGTGCGTCGCCGTGTGAGGACGACGCCCTCGGGTCGCTCTTCAATTTAAAAGGTCAGTTTCTAGGTAAAACACGCGAAAGGCAGAAGTTTGCCACCAGGAGACGTTTTAAAGAAGTTTCTGAGACCATCCTTTTGGCAAAGGGAGCGCGATCCCAGACAGAAGATCCTGGGGGACAGGCCAGCGCAGACGTGTGATTAGTCGGAGAAGCCCCACGAAGAAGACCGCGTCTGCGGGCCTAGAAGGAAAACGGAGGGAGCACATCGTGAAGGGAGCATTCGGAGGAATGGAGGAAGCAGAGAGTTTGGGGTTTGGGTCCATCAGGCTGTAGCTCTTCATCCGCTAAAAGCCTAGAAAGCGTGTGTAGCCAAACTAAGTGGGGGCGGGAGGGAGGGGCTGAAGGGTGTGTCGATCAAGAGCACAGCCTGGTCTAACCTCAGAATGTCGCCCAGTGTAACTCAGCACGTGAACAGACCGGAGGAGAAGGACGAGAGCCTCTCCACGGAAGCAGAAGCGGCTCTCGATGAAGTTCATTCAGAAGGTTAAAGGGGACTGTCAGCGTTCTAGAAATGAAAGGGAACCCCTTAACCCGACCAAGGGTTTCCACAAACACGGGACGGCGGATGGCGCGCCGCGCACGCACCCGGACTCGGGAGCGCGGCGAGGGCGCCGGGCCTCACCTGGGCTGGGTGGGACGGGAGGGCCCGCGGGGCAGGAACTCAGCATTCGCCGCTGTGCCCGGTCTGGGATCTGTGACGTCGGTGTCGCTTTTCTCGAGGAGGTCCCACAAAACCTGGATCTGCCCCTTACCTGGTCACCAGCTCCCGGACTTCTGGGAGCCGGTGGCCGAGGGACGCAGAGGGAAGGGCGGCGGCCGTGGGACTGGAATGTGGGCAGTGGGCCCGGTTTTCAGCTCACTTCCTGGGCAGCGTCCCTGGGACCCTCTGGCCCGGCCTGTCACGGGAAACCACCCGGAGGCCGGCCCACAGGCCCGATCCGGCTTACACGTCCCCCCTGTGGCTCCGCCCACGTCCAGCCCAGCCCTGTGCCGGCCCGCCAGGCCGTCAGGAGGTGGTGAGCCTCGGGTCTGGCCCCTTGCCCCTGGCCCCGTTCCCCGCAAGGACCTCCCCGTGTGACGGACGGCACAGGGGCCCCTGATCCTCGGCCAGGCCGAGGGGGCGTGGGCCGGGGCTCTCTGTGGATCCCGGGCTCTCTCCGCCTGCCCCGGGAAGAGGCATACCTCGGTGAGGGCCTCATGCTGGCCGGCGGGCCTGGGGCAGCTCCAGGAGTCCCCCCGAGCCAGACCCGGCTTGCTTGTCACAGCTAAGCTGCTCCGCCTTCCTCCCTGGCTCCCTCCAGCCCTTGCCCCGTCTGCCACTGGTGGGCGTTCAAGAATGATCTCAGCGCCGTGGGTGTAGCTGACTTCAGGCCCGTGGCCGCTGACGACCAGGAAAGCCTGTGCTTGCTCTGTTTGGAGTCTGCCACAGACTCACAGAGGGATCTCTTGTGTCCTTCGTAAAGTTTGCTTTACCCTCGCGCCTCTCTGGGCAGCCGGACCAGGGCCCCGGAGGCCCAGGGGACTGCCCGAACGCTCCCAGCCCTGCCTCAGCCCTCTCTCCTCCCACTCAGCCACGGGGCCGGGGGCGTCATTTCGTCCGTGAGCCTGGGTGCCAGGGCCTCGCGGGCTGACGGGGGACAAAGGTGGGTCACAGGAGGACCCCGTGGTTCTCAGCCAGGGGTATTCTGACCCCCCCCCATGGGACGATGGCCAACATCTGAAGACATTTTTGGTTATAGCGGGGGGAAGGGAGTGACACTGGCGTCTGGTGGGTAGAGGCGGGATCCAGGACCTGTGGGCACTTGGAGTGAGGAGGGACAGGGAGGCTGGGAATCGGGGGAGGGAGGAAGAAGAAGGAGAGAAGACACCAAAGGCCCCCACTTCCCCAGCGAGGCCAGGAGTCCCTCAGAGAGCATGGCTGGCTTCTTGTCCCCGTGCCGTCCCTTCCTTTCCTTGTCTGGACTTAGGGCAGCAGCAGGGGCGCTGTGAGGGCAGGAGGGGGAGGGGATGCCTTGGCCCAAGGCGGGTCCGGCCCTGCCGTCTGCCTGCTCTGGAGGAGCGGGCGCTGGACGGACTTCTGTGGATGCTCAGGGTGCAAGGGGCACACCTGTCCCTCGGGCCTTTGCTCAGGCCCATGCCCTGGGGACTTCTTCACTGGCCAACCCCCCGGGACGGCCTGGCGGTCCTACAGACTGGGCCGTCCTGTGGGCCGAGGCCCTGGGCGGCAGAGCACATGTGGGAGGTGGGGGGGGGGGGGCTCAGCTCAGATGAGGGGAGGCCGGGGACAGACTGGCAGAGCGGAGGGTGTGGACGGCCAGCCCCGTACCCAGGGGCGACGCTGGCCCGGGAGGTGGAGGGGGACGCGCGGACACCCCGGGCCGGCACGGCAGGTCCCACAAAGGCAAGGGAGCGGCCCGCGACCGCGGCCGCCTGCCGTGCGGGGCGGTGGCAGAAGTGGGCTGTCGTGACCCGCACCTTAGTGCGAGGGCTCGGCTCCCGCGAACTCGGACCTGCTCCCGCAAGGCCCGGCGTGCTGTCCGAACGGAAAACGGCACCCCCGTAGTCCATCTGAGCCCCGTCCCAGTCGGGCCACAGAGCAGAGGGCCCATCCGTCCAACCGTGCCCTGTCTCAGGCGGTCACGTCCGTCTCCTTCGGTCCACGCGGGTCTCCGCTTGGCCGCGGTGCGCGGCCGTGTTGTAGGATCCGTATTGTCCCCTGGAGAGGAGATCCCTGTAGGGCGGGAACAGCAGCAGCCGAGGCTGTGCCTCTTGGGGGGCCCTTTGGGGGAGGGGGCAGAATTTCACTCAGGTCCATTACTGGCCATGGGAACATGAACTGTTTGATACAGTGTTTGCCAGGGCCCTCCACTGCAAATTATTCTTATCTTCTCTGTTATATGAAGTATTTTGCACAAAAATATTTTAAAACTGTGTAAACATTTCGTGCTTCCTTAAACTTCCACTTATTTGCCCATTCATTTATCTGAGTTTGAGCTCATGAACTACATTTTTTTTCTAACCCAGAGAGTTTCTTGCTCTCGGTGAGCCCCGCCAAGCTGGCTCCCGAGCGCAGTGACGGCCCCGGGGCTCCTGGACGGCGTCCTGGCTGCCTGGTGTGTCAGAGTATTGCAGGAGCGCCTGGCGTTTCCCTGCCCGACTGCAGCCTTTCATCTCTGTAAGGAGTCCTGGTCACTTTTAGTGGAAGATGGTACTTAGAAACCAAGATCTGGGTGCCGCGGGTGCTCACGACCCTGGCACTGGGGCATCACTGCTCCCTGCCGTGTGTGTGTGTGTGTGTGTGTGTGTGTGTGTGTGTGTGTGTGTGTCCGTCCGTGCAGACATACCCATTCGCTCAACGCACGGATACACATTTATCTGCTGCTGAATTTCCCTGGTCAGCCAACTGCCAGCTTCCTCCCTTTGTCGAGCGGTCTGCATTTTCGCTTCCTCGATGCACAGAACTCTCTGCTCGATCCTTGCTAAGATTCTGTGGCCGGTGGGAGGCATCTCTCCCGAGCCTGTCATTGGACAGATGGGGCGGCCACGGCCCACCAGGAAATCTGGACCGATGGCAGAACTCAGGAATTGTCACCGAGGCTCTCTGGACAGGTTCCGGAAAGAGCTGCCGGCGTCTCCTGCGTGCTTCGTAAGAGCAAAAAGCGTACAGGCCGTCTGCATCCAAGGTGATTCTGTGGACCGTGGCTCGGGGCATCCGCCACAGACCTCTGGACGCCGGCTGGAGGTCGGGGGCAGCGGGCGATGGTGGGAGGGAGTTCTCCGGCCTGAAGCGCGGAGAGGCGAGAGGAGAGGGTGTTGTAGCAGGATAGCGGGTTTGGCTCCAGGGCCGTGTCCGAGGGCGGCTGGGACTTCGTGTTTTCTGAGGCCGTGAAGGAGCCCCTGGCTCTTGAGGCCACAGGACAGCTCCGCTTCATGCCCTGGCCCCTGGGCCGGTGGAGCCTTCCACTCGTTGGACTTGCTGTGGAGCAGGGAGAGGGGCAGAGAGAAGCGAGTTCAACCTGAACCCTCGGTAATCCAGTGTTCACGTGCCCTCTCTCTGCCGTAGGCAAGGCGCTCTGTCTTCCCCACCTGGAGGCGGTTAATTGGAAGGAAAATCACGCCCGCTTGTGACACACTTCCTTTGTCAGGGCACGGGGCCAGTCCCCCGGGCCGAGCCAGCCCTCACCTGGAGGTTGCCACCATCATTTGCCGATCTGCCTGCTCTGGCCCGTAGGACCCCAGCCCCTTCTTTGTCCCGGGTTCGGCTGCGGAATGGCCTGGCTGGGGCCAAAAGCACGGAAGGAAGGTTCTCAGGAGGCTCAGACACAGGGGCAGCATTAAATCCCCAAACTCCTGGCTGACCGGGGCTTTCTCCCATCCCGCAAGGCTGAACAGCTCCCGGGGCCGAGCCACGAGGGGCCACCGGCCACAGGGGTCCTCGCCGCTGAACACCTTGCCTTGAAAGGAAACGTGCTCCCTGCTGTAGGAGCAAGAGAACGTGGGAGACAATGTTGGCCAGTGACACGGGGGTGCTTGGAATTCAGGAAGGGGGTTCTGACTGGTACCGTGTGTCATTAGGACAGGCCGTCAGCCTTCACTCCCGCCTCCAGGTTACTGGCTGATTCTCCCCATCTTCCTGCATGGATGGCTCAGCCCTCGCGTGTCCAGACCTCTCTTCCCCCTGATGTCCTTTCTCAACCTGAACTTCGTGGCTCCTTGTGCCTCCTGGGTATGGAGTCCCCCAGTTAGATTCTGCCACATTGACTGGCATTTCTTTTCCTGGTCTAAAAACACCGTTTCAAGGATCAAAATGACCTTATGTTTTGCAGTGGTGATGGGAGACTAAAATCCAATGAATTGGCCATTTTGGTGAAATGTGTAGCATCTTAATTATAGCACAATAAAGCTGTGATTTTTTTTTTAAAGGGCCTTACCATTCTAATTAAAATAAGTGAGTTAATCATAGCAGCATAACTCTCTGCTCTGGCCTTTCATCGTTCTCTTAATTCCTTTGGCCTTCCCCTAAATTTGGTCTTCCAGTAAATGGGTGTAGAAGGGAGGTCAGACGCCATCATCATCTCTTTGCATGACAGTCCCAGTCCCAGATAGGGAGTGGTAGGGCTAAGACAACCCATAGATCTTGACCTGGGCTCTTCCC
Organism: Panthera leo; assembly: GCF_018350215.1. Classification (NCBI taxonomy): domain Eukaryota; kingdom Metazoa; phylum Chordata; class Mammalia; order Carnivora; family Felidae; genus Panthera; species Panthera leo. The sequence goes on from NC_056693.1 coordinate 59,906,360, forward strand.
GTGTGCTCGCCATCAGTGGACGTTCTATGATTTCACACTGGTCACCATCCTGGTCTAATCGGGTCATTTTCAGATTGATTAGTCTGAGTCTCTTGACCTTTTCATTGTTTTTCTCTGAACCTCTTTTTTTTTTTTTTTTTTAATTTTTTAATGTTTATTTATTTTTTGAGAGAGACAGAGACAGGCAGGAGCAGGGGAGAGAAGCCCCCACAGACGGCTGTTAGATATCAAGGAGACTCCTTCCTTGATTGGAAATCTGTTTCTCATTCATGGTGGCAAACAGTGCTAAAAATAAGAAATGGGAGGCGTGTGGACCATTTGGGGATTCAGGACAGACTGTAGGGCCGGCCTCCGAGGTGGCCTCAATGATCCACTCCTCGTGGTGTTCACCTCCTGTGCCGGCCCCTCGCACGGCGAGCCTGGGCCGGGTCCACGTGAGCAGTGTATTACGGCGGAAGTGAGCGCGGGGCTCCTCCTTGACGTGAGATTATAAATGCCTTGCGGCTCCTGCCTCCGTCTGCTGGGGAAGCCAGCCGCCATGCCGTTGGACGCCCTCCCACGGGCATGTGGGGAGGAGCTGAGGCCCCCAGCTGGAGCCAGCCAGCTTGCCAGCCGGCGAGGGGCCCCGGTCCAGCCTTCGCATGAGACCGCAGGGCATAGCCCAGGTGAAAACTGCCCAGCCCACAGAAAGGGCGAGAGAGAGCAAGTGATTTTGCTGTTCAAAGCCACCAGTTTTGGGGTGGTTTGCCACACAGCACGAGGTTACCGAAACAAGCACCCCCCCCCCCACACACACACACAGGCTACAGATGAGCGGATGCACCATAGTTTTGGACGAGGGACAGATAAAATCCTCCTTTTTTTCCTCCCTGAGACCCTCGTCAAGATCCTGGCGTAAGTGCTCCCTGCCCAGCATCCCTGATCTGCCGTGGGGTTTCAACTCCCCCGGTCCTGGAGCATCCACGGTAGTGTGCAGGCCCGTGAGGAGGTCTGTTGGACAAGCCAGGCCACCTGCCACCTTCACTGACAACAGCCAGGCTCGCAAGTTTACCCCTCGGGAGGCTGGTCTCTGGTTCTCGACGCGTCCCCGAAGTTGGGTGTGCTGGCGGCAGCCCGCGCATCCCGCGTCTGCCTCACGAAAGAAAACGCCTTGTCTGAAATGCCTGCGTCAGAATTGGAGGTAAACCAGCTGCGCTCGGACGGCTGGGGGAACTCGAAGGCCGTGGCCCTGCCCCCGCCCCGAGACTCCGGTTCGGTCCTCCGGAGCGCACCCCGGCACCCGGAGGTCCGGAACCCGCCCGGGAGTAAAAAGTAGAATCCAACAAGTACAGGCCGTCCACAGTCTTAGGAAATTGTTCTGGAAACGGTGGTCCGACCTGAAACGGTTTACGCTTAGTCGCATTCGCTGCAGGAAGATCTGTCACGGTGCCGCGGAGGGCAGGACGCCCAGCGTGGCTTTTTAGGTAGGGAGGGCCACAGAGCGCACAGCTGACGGGTTGTGTCGACAACCGCCCGGGCTCCACCTGCCACAAACCTCCGTCACGAAGCGAAGCAAGTCGCGCGGCCCGGAGCCCCCTCGCACGGTGGGTGCTCACGGAGCGCTCCGAGAAGGGCTTGGCCCTGCGTCGGTCGGGGCCCTACCAGACCGGGGGACCTGGGGGCAGCGTTCATGCACGTCAGAGGTGGACCCTGAGGCTTGGGCTCACGGAGTCCGCCGCGCAGCCGGGAACAGTCGGCCGCAGTCCGGGGCGAACCTCTTCTTCCGCAGGAAATCGCTCTCCTCTCAGTGTCCTTCAGCCCAGGGGGTGAGGCCCCCCCACATCTCAGAGGGCGCCCTCCTTTACCTGGAGCTCAGCCACGCGTGCCAGGCACCTTCCCAGCGACACCCAGATGCGAGAGTGACTCAGCACCTGGGGGGACCGCCAGCCCCGCTCCCGAAGGAGCCGCCTGTTGGGATTCTGCCCCCGACACCGAGAAACTTCCTCGCTCAGCTGTGTGCCCGTTGTGCCCGTTGCTGTGTGCGCCCGGGCTGCGCCGGGAGCTGCCTCTCGCTTGCGGCAGAGTCCCCGGCGCTCGGGGGAACCCCTGGCACGCGGGATGCTTTCAGAAGTGTTTGTTGAATCGTGATCTGTGCGTCCATGCCGTCACGGTGATGTGCACGCCGACGTGCCCGTCGGACGCTGATGACGTGACTCGTGAGGCCCTTGCACCGAAGAGCGCCGTCCAGACGAGCCCTGAAAGGGAGGCGTCGGTGAAACCCACGTCTTTCCCGCAGATCCCGTGGGGTGGGGTCTCTCAGCCTGCAGGGTGGCTCCGGGCTTTGGTGTAAGATAGGTGCAAGCCCCAGCCCTGCCACCTGCTAGCTGCATGACTTGGGCAAGTCACTGGGCCCTCTGAGCCTCGCTGGTCCCACCCAGAAGTCCGGCAGGCAGCACCGGACCCGGGCAGGGGAAGGCTCTGGGGGGCGGGAGGCGGGGTCGACTCTCTTATTTTTAGAGATCTGTTTCCTGATTGTAAAAAGCCAAGCACCCTGATCGTGGGCAACCTCAAACATCCCGAAAAGCGGGAGGAGGAGGGTGAAGCCCACCTACAACTCTGCCATCCGGACACGCCCAGCACTGAAGTCGTGGGGTGTCTTGGGTTCAGGGTCTCCCTGTGCGTTCCTTTCCCCCCAGCCCACCGCAGGGTCAAGATTCAATGCCTCAGACATCAGGTGAGGACGCGCTAGAAATTCTGACCTCTGTCTCCACGCACGGGTCCTGTTTCTAAGTCCCGTTCCACCGGTTCCGGACACAATTACTTACATCTACACACGGGCTTACGGAAAATCCCTGCAAAGGCGGAAGGCCGTTAGCCATGCCCGTGAGCTGCTGGCCCACCCGCGTCCAGACTCTTCTTAATTTACCGCCCCCCACTTGGGGGCGTCGAGGTTCCAATTAGTTGGCATCTGTGCAAAGCGTTTTCTGGATCTTGGACCTCCTCCGGAGAGGAGGTGCCGTAGAATGACCTCCATCAAAGGTGAACAGCATTTTCAAGGCTGCAGGCACACATCAGCCAATTGGCGGGTCACACGTGAAGCGTGCACGGGCCTGGCCACGGCCTGCGCGAGCCCCAGCGGCGGGACCAGGCGAAGGTGGAACCTGTCTGGACTTCCACGCGTGTCGCACGTACTCCTGATCGTGCGGTCCTGAACCTCATCCCCACGAGAGAGGGACCAGTAGCGTCTGAATTTTGCCAGGCTCAGAGAGGGTTAGCAACTTGCTTTAACTGGCCCGGCCAGGTGGTGGTCAAGTCGGGGTGTGATCCCTGCGTGCTGCTGCCTCCTGGGGCCATACGGTGTGCATGCTGAGGGGCCTCGCCCCTTCCCTCCACGTGGGGCCACGGAGGCTCTCTGGGAGAGGCCGCAGAGAGGTACCTCCGTGGGCTGGAACTCAGGTGCCAGCTGAGTTCTGCCATCAGAAATGAGAACCAAGGTTGGGAATGTGTCCTTTCGGTCTCCCGGTCAAATGGCTACCGAGGGTCCTTTCTGATGGCAGGGTAGTCAGGAAGAAGGAGACTGGAGACCCCAGGGACCCTTTGGAGGGTTGTGTGAGCCCTGTGTGACCGGGGGACATACCGTGACAGCCTTGCTTGGTCCCTGTGGCTGGACAGGAATAAGGACGTGAGCACATGTGTGAGCGTGCGTGTCATGAGAGCCATGTGGAAGCGTGCGTGTGCGAGTGTGCCTGGGGCCTCTGGGGGGCTGGGAGTTCTCTGCGGGGCTGCTGTCCCCCGCGAGGTCAGTCCTGTCACCTCTTTCCACATCCGCTGTGGAATCCGCATCTGGCGCATGGAAGGAGCTCACAGCAACTTCAGGGGTAAACTGTGGTCATGTTATGCTCCCATGACTCAGTTTCCCTGGTAGCTGAGAGGTGAGGATGCCTTGGTAAGCGGACAGATCAGGCAACCCCGGGGCCGCAGGACGTGTAGGCTCAGAGGAGAGACCGGCTTTCGTGTTTGGTGACCCTTGCCTGCACTGGGCACGTAGATGGCTCCCGCCAAGTTCATCGGTCAGTGGGTGCTGTTGACATCTTGCAGACGTGGACGTGGGGGCTCACGAGGGAACATGACCGGCTGGGCGTCCACAGAGAATTAGGAGGGGCAGGAATCCAGCCCGTCCTGCTTCTCCCAGTGCCCACCGCCCTCCCTGCGCCTGGGGGTGCATCTGACCCGCTAAACTGTCCTACAGAAAGCCCCAGAAAGGAGCCCAACAAAGGGCAGCCCCCCGAGACCCGCGGGCTGGCGACCCCGGGGAGGACGCCTCCTGAATCCCCTGTCAGCAGGTGTCCCCCCGCCGCGCCGCTGAGGAAGCAGTCCAGAGGGTTAAGAAAACCAGCAGCCTCGCAAAGAAGCGTTTTCCGGCGTCTTCCCCACATGTTCCAGCTGATGGTGGGGAAAGCAAGGGGGGAGCCCGGTGGAGACCAGGGGCTGGTCCGTGGCCCCCGAGTGCAGCCAGTTTGTGCCCCTGCACACGCAGGGATGACGTTCTCCGGATCCCTCCCGACCGGGCAAAGGCAGGGTTAAGTGCGTGGAGGGAGTGGGAATCCCAGCTGCCTGGGGCTTGAAGCTCCCCGGCCGAGCGGAGGCCGAGCGGAGAGAGGCAGAGTCCGCCGCCCCGCGGCCGCCGCAGGCACCTGGGCCGGTGCCGTCCCCGAGGACACGAGGATAGCTGCCCCGGGACACGCAGCAGCCACGGCACTGCCGCCTCCAGGGTAAGTGCGGGCTCCCCGCGCCCGCGCCCGCGCCCTTCTGACGGGGGTGTCGGAAGTTTAGTGCTTTCCTTAGGAGTTTGGATGTGACGCTGACAGGGCCGCCTGTGTTTTTGTTGCTGCTGTTAATGCATTCAGACTCGCAACCAAACCCTGGGAACAAATGCCATCTGGGGACGTCTTTAAGGCAGAGCAGAGCGTTCTGTTTTCCTTTTGAAAATTCCGAGCCTGCACCAAATGTGAGCTCAAGGGCAGATCACTTGCTGGGAGTGGAGACCGCCTGCAGCCCTCGGTCCGAGGCCGTCGGGGCGCCCCCTTCGCGAAGGGTGCCTGCTGGACGCCTGCGTCGTCGTTTCCCCTCTGAGAGCCGTCCGTCCACGGCGACGGCCTTCTCTCTCGAGGCAGCCGGTTCAGACGTGCTCCGGACAAACCCGATTAGCTGTACTTTCTGCTAAATGTGCGTCTCGTTACGGCTTCCCTGACTAAGCGAGGAGGCAGGACCGGTCGCCCCGACCAGCCAGGAGCAGAAGTGGGACTTCCCACTTGCGGTCACGCGGCCCGTCCGAAGCCTGCTCCGGTGACGACAGGCCACTGTCCCGCGCTCCTGAGCGCCGGTCTCCACCCCGGCACGGGCCTCTCTCTCCCCACACTCCCGGATTTGTTTCCCAGTATAAAGCCGGGCAGCGACCGGGAATGACCGTCACGGTTTCTGCACCGAAACTTCCTGAGACCCCCTGAGAAGGTCCCTCCGCCACACGCAGACTCGACCCAGACCCCCGTTGCGCGGGGTCTGCTGTGGGTTCTTCTGGGCTCGGCCTCTGTGGCCGGAAGGATGGCGGCCCGGGTTGTCGACGAGTCCCCGGAGGGAGCCGGATGACAGGAAGGGACGTGGACGAGGCTCTGAAGGTCCAGGTCTCCCGGGTGTCACCGCGCTTTGTGTAGAAGTCGTGGGATGCCGGGCGTCGGCGATTCCTCGCGCCTTCCGTGTCCTGAGCTGTAAGGGGAGGCAGGTGGAGGCGGCTTGGGCCGGATTCCCCGCCCCGGTCGGATGGTGGGAGCGCGGGGCTTCCTCATCGATGTGTCCCTGCTGGCGGTCAGGCGTCCGGATTGGCAAATGCCCCCGTCAGTGATCACAGCCGTCTTCCTGGAATCGGACTCTGCGGAGAGAGAACTTCCAGACCCGGAGCTCAGCGCGGGCTGAGCAGACCGAAGCGAGGGGCTGGCGCTAGAGACCGGCGCCCCGCCCCCCACTCCTAACACATTAGCTGCCGGGTCCGTTTGCTTCCACGTCCACCCCCTGGGACCCTGTCCCCTTGGTTTCGTCCTGTGGCACGCACCTTGTGGCTGCGACCCCCGAAGGGGGGCGGCCGGGTTCCGGGCAGACGCACCTTTTCGTGGTTTTGATTTTTCTCGAAATGGTGTCCCGGTGTCCACAGGCGCTCCAGAAGCGGGACTGGCTTCTCTGCGGCTCCCCGCTCTGAGCCCCAGGTGTCTCCACCCCAACACACACGAGTCTTCAGGTAGGAAGAAGCCATCACTGCAGCCACCGGGGTCGGTGGTTATGGGTGGGTTGCCCCAACTCCCACCCCCCACCCCCTCCCGGCTGGTGTCCTTCCTTCTGCCAAGCGGTCCAAGCGGCTGAGCTCTTCCCTGAGAACCGCCTCGCAGGGGGCTCCTTGCTGGGTGCTCCCGGGGAGTGTGGGGCTCCAGCCGCCAAGCCCCCTCTACGCAGTGCCAGGGGCCATCGTGGGTGGGGGTGGGGCATCTGGTCCCCTCTTTCCTGCAGCAAAAATGCTCTCACCGTGTGGGGCGAGGGGCAGGAGCACCACCCTCACTGAGCCCCGTGCCCTGGCTCCTGCGTCTGGGAATCGCCAGGCCTGCTCCCCAGGAACTGGGTTTACCGCATCTTCGGGCCTCACGAGAGCCCCCCAAAGCCCAGCGGCGTGAGGTCTCTTGACACCCTCCCCTTTCTGGTCACAAAAATTGGGCCTCAGGGTGGTTAAGACCCTCGCTCAGGCCCCCTGGCCCGGAAGTTCCTAGCCGGCCGCGAGCCTGGCCGTCCCGTCGTGAGGCCTTCTGCCTCCCAGATGCCACCTGAGAGTCCCCGGTGGGTTCGTTGAGATACACGGGGCGCTCGCTGAAAGGGCACAACCCCGCGGTCTCTGGCGTATCCGCAGAGCTGTGCAGCCCTCCCCACTGTCCGTTTTTGAACTTCTTCATCAGGGCGGGCAAGCCCGTGCCCCTGAGCAGCGCCCCCTCCCCAGCCCGGCAGCCCCTCGCCCAGGGCCTCACAGGGGGCCGCCTGTGTCCTCCGGGCCCGCCCCCGTTGTAGCGTGTGTGTCCCCGCGAGGTCTTGGCCCGCCTCGCGGGGCCTCGGAGCCTTCGGAAGACCGACCGGCTGTCCGTGCGGCGACCAGATGCCTCTGCGCCGCTCACGCCCTCCCTGCACAGGCGCAGACGGCCGCGGCCCGGCCGCCTTGCGCCACGAGCGCGCACGCCCCGGCCGTTCCCACCCCGACGGGGCAACCACTCGTACGTTCACACGAGTTTGACCGCTGAAAGGCTAAGGGGCCCCCGTAACACCCGCGGCGCTTTCACGGGGTCGGTGGGGGCTGGGGGTGCGTCTGCCAGCAGACGCGTGATCTCAGGCAGGACTGGGAAGCAAGCGTCACTTCAGACGGGTGAGGCGTCCAGGGCCTGACGTGCTGTGTGGTAAAGGGTTCCGCAGCCCCAGCTGGAGTTTCCGCGATTGATTGCCGATGCCTGCCTTGGACGGGGGAGGGGGTTGCCAGGACGTGTGCAGGGTGGTGGCGGGTGCACGTGTGTTTAGAGGGGAGCAGTCGCCAGATCTCAGACGCCAGGGCCAGGGCACGTGCAGAAGGCGGGGGCTCACGCCAGCCCGTGTGTGTGTGTGTGTGTGTGTGTGTGTGTGTGTGTGGACGGAAGGACACGTCCCCAGCCCAGCCTCGCTGGCCAGGCCACGTCTCAGGCAGGCGGAGTTGGGCGCGGGCCCGGCGAGCTGGTTCCAGGGAGTCCGTGCGGAAGTCACTTCCCAGCTCAGCCACCTCTGAGTAATCGAGGATTTAAGATGTGCAGTCTGCTGTCTGGCCACATCTGGTGGTACTCGGGCCAGCGCAAAGCGTTTCCTTTTGGCCGCTGAGTCCCCGCAGAGGGAGACGGCGTGGAAGGGCGCCAGCGTCCCGCCACTCGCCCCCACGCCTCTGAAGTCAGTGCATTGCAGCGGAGTCACGAGCCCGGCCTGCGCCCCCGGCGTCCTGCCCCCGCTCCCCACTCGCTATTGACGCGCGGCCCTTGGCAGACGGGGCTCCCGCAGGAACGCCCTCCGGCAGACACGGAGTCCAGGGCGGTGAACTCCCACAGAAGAGATTGGCTGCCTAACAGGGAAGAACCCCGTGTACTCTCTCGAGGGAGTAGGTATGTGGATTCGCGCTGCCAGAGTTCCAGAACTTTCCCTCAGCGTCACCTTACTTATCTTCTTTGTTTGCAACCTCCCACCTAATTCTTCTCCTCTGAAAGGTCCTATTTCCCCCTGAACAACCGATCCAGACAGCAGATGTAGCGGAGGGAGGAACGTTTGTTCCGAGTCTCCGTATCTGGGCTGACCAGAATCTCCGCTTCCCGGACGTCCTCAACTGTCAGCCACCATCTGTGGCCCCGACGGGGGTCTCCTCCTCTGCTGTGCAGCGTGTGGGCTGGCCCACGGCCCCGCCTGGTCCCGAAACACAGGCGCTTAACCCGAGCTGGCCCTACCCGCCAGGAGAGAGGGCACCGGCTGGGGTACTGCCCGTGCGGACCGTCGCCGGGCCCACGGCGGGCACGTGTTCTGGGTGCCTCTGCACCCCTGCACCCGTGAGGGCGGGTTTATGGCTTTCCTGTTTTCAGACACCGCGACTGGTAAGCCGAAAATGGCCCCCCAACGGCGTCCTCGTCCCAGTCCCCAGAACCCGCGGCCGTGTGGCTTCCCGAGGCAAAAGGACTTTGCAGGTGTGGTTCTGTTCGGGCTCCGGAGACGGAGGTGTTTTCGGGATCATCCAGGCCGGGGGGGCGTGGTCACGGGGTCCTTACGAGAGGGAGGTGGGGGGAGCCTTGGCACAGACGGAGGAGGCCACGCGAGCACGGAGGCCGAGGCTGGGCCCCCGTGGCCACGCTTGGAGAACCCCCTCTGCTTCCTGCTTGGGCTGAGCTGGCAGTGCCTGCTCCCGCGCGGGGTCCCGTCCACGGGCTGGGCGGGCCGCTCTGGGCTGTCGCCACGTGTCCCCGGCTGGTTCCGATGCAGGTGACTCGCAGGGTCTGCATTTAAGACCCACCGGCCGCGTCCTAAGTGAGCGGCTTCCCGTGCCAGCGGCGAGGGACCCGCCGGGTTTGCGCAGCCCCGGTGCCCGCCTCCTGCCCTTGGGCCCTGGGTTCCCTCCACACCACCAGCCCTTTGCTTCAGCGCCGGCGTCTTCTACTGGGTGAGCTGTGGCTCCCACTCCAGAACTAGAGCGTGGCCTTTACAGTTCGTTTATTTTTCATCTCTGTGCCCAGCGTGGGGCTCGAGATCGAGAGTCGCGCGTCGCCCCGACCGGGCCGGCCGGGTACCCGGAGCGCGGCCTGTAAAACCCGCTCGTTTTAAAGTAGCTTCTCTGTCCGGGGGAGGGAAGGATTTGAAGCCAGCGGGTTTGGAGCAAGGCGGACCCCTCAGGGCAGACGCCGAGCTCGGCCTGCGCACGTGGCTCGGGACGGGCCCAGGTGAGGCAGGAAACGCCAGCGCCCGACGGCTCGGCCAGGTGCGGCCAAGTGGCGAGCGCGTGTCGGAGGCGGGTCTCCGTGCTGGCCTGGCCGCTGCCGCCGTGAGGCCCCAGGGCAGGTCTGAGGACGCGGAGAGACCGCGGGAGAACAGGAGCATCCGGTCCCCCCCGCTCGCCTCACAGATAGGTAAGCCAAGGCTCCGAGTGGACGGTTTGCCGGGGCACCGGCGTGGAGGCCTTAGCTCTGCAGGCCCCCCGGCTGGGGCCCTTCCCTCTGCACCCTCCCCGGCCCCGGGCCAGGCCCCGCGGGCCCAGGGTTCTCGGGGGTTGGTGGCTGCCCTGGGCCGAGGGGCAGGGGACTGGGCGTTAGGAACCCGCATTTGAAGCCCATTTCCTCTGAGCTCGTGCACGTTTCCCTTTTAGGGCCGTGCTTTCTTTGCAGGGCAGGGCGTCGTGGCCCGTGAGCGGTCTCTCCTCTGTCGTGTTCCGCGGCCCCGCACTGTAATTACGCTTCCCTTCTGTTCCGGCGTGCCCGTATCGCCGCTCTGACGCCTGCCGGGTGGGGTGCAGGTGGCTGGTGAAGGGGCAGTCGGGCTAAGGGAGCGGGAGCTCTCGGCTGTGGAAAGCCCACCGTGGAGTCTGCCGGGGAAGCTTCCGGCTTCTCTGGACGGTGCGGGGAGCCCCTCCCCCACCGGTGCGAGCACAGTTCCCACGGGACCGAAAGGCCGTCGGGTGGGGGACGCCAGCCTCGGTGCCAGAACGCCGTGATGGGGGGCCCTGCGGCACAAAGGAAATGCCCTCCCCTGACGGCCGGCCGGGCCCAGCCCCCACTCAGCTGCCCTGGCAGGTCACGGCGGCCCCACCCGTAAGTGGGGAGAACAAAGTACACAATGTGCATGTGCCTCTCAGGACACGGGCCCTTCTCCGGGGGAGGCCAGGCTGGCCGGGAGGAGGCGCGGCCGGAAAGGGCTTCCAGGCCTCAGGCTGTGTGGTGTTTCAGCCATCCGGGTTCCGGGGCACAAACGTAGAACCACCAAGAGCCTCCGTCCTGCTCTGGTGGAGGGATTTGTGTATGTGGGGCCCGTGTGTGTGTGTGTCTCCGATAGGGATCCTAGGACATTGCCACGACCCTCCCGACCTGGCGAGCGAATCTACCGAAGGGAAAAGCTCACACCCGGCTTGCCGAGGTCCCGCCCTCCAGCTGGGCCGGCACGGCCCGCATCGATTCCACGCGGCGCTGCTGGGTCCTCGAGGCACCTGCGCCCATTCTGCAGGCGGGGAAGCCGAGCGCCAGGGTGCGAGGTCACGGGCCGGTGAGTGACCGATCCCGAGGGGAGGCCCGCACTGTTTGACCTGGAACCTCCCGGCTCGTTTTCCCTTCCCTTCTGAGCCAGACTGCCGCGTCCAGGGAGCGCCCCGGCCTCATCCACTCCAGCAGCGCGGGGAAGTAGGAGGAAGCGTGGCTGAAGCGGCCACTGTGTTTATTTCTGGCCGCTTAGATCATTTCTGCCCCTCACTGTAGTTTCCAGTGCATTTACGATAAGTATACGTTATTTTCGTGATCAGAAAAAGTTATAGAAACCTTTAGGGGCACGAGCATAATGTGTGAAGTGTGTCAGTCCTGGCGGACGAAGCAGAGTTACTTCCCAAGAGCAGCTGGGGTCTACACCCCGGGCGGCCACACGTCCAGCCACCCTGCACGCCTTCCCTTTCTCACTTTAACCCTGATTTGTCTGCAGTGGCGTGGGCTCGGTTAAAAACACGTGTGGCTCCCTCGCAGTTAAGGCTGTGTCAATGAGAGGACGGTGAAACGTACCACGCGAGGCTCCCGGGGAAGCAGTGTGTTTCCTGTGCGGTGTGGACGGAGGGACAGGCGCACGGGTCGGTAGGACAGCACTCAAGGCCCCGAAATAGACCCGCGCAGACGCGCCCAGCTGATTCCTAATAAAGGCCAAAAGCCATTCCGTGGAGGGAGGGCAAGCTTTCCAACAGCGGGACATCGAGGGGCGGAAAGTGACCCTCCAGCTAACCTTACGCCTCATTCAAAAATACGCGCAAAACGGGTCAGGGATTAAACGTAAACCGAAAAGCTATGAAACTTTAGAAGAAGGGATCACAGAAAACGTTCAGGATGGAAAGCCAGGCACAGAGTTCCTAGACTTGACGCTTAAAGCGTGGCCCGCTAAAGGACCTTCAGAAATGTGCCGACGCCCGTAAAAGGGACTCGCTCGGGATGAAGAAACTTTGGTTCATTGACAGACTCTGTTACGAGGGGACGGAGCGGGAGCGAACGTTTGCCGAAAGTAAACGCACACCCGGCAATTACACTCTTGGGGCATCTGTCCCAGAGCAACGGAGGCCTGTCTCTGCGCAGAGTGGACACAGATATTCGTGGCCTCTGTGTTCCTGACGGCAAAAGACTGGAAACAACTCCGGCGTCCTCTGTCAGCATGGGATACTGGGAGCACGCGGCCGGGAGAGAGCTGATCGCGCGCCCCCGCTTCCTTCCCATCGGCGGTGACGGGGCGAGTGGGACTTGCCCGAGAAGGTCTTGACCCTGCCGGACTTCCTTGGGGACTCTGTGTCTCCGAGTCTGGGTGACGGACGCGTAACCTCTGAAGTTGTCGGTAATGACCGTGGGGGGGCGTGTTCTGAAGGCTCAGGCCCGTAGAGTGACGTGGCTGGGCGTCCCCGTCAGTGGGGCACGCTCGGCGGGTACTTACCTGTCGTGCGCCGGACACAGGAGGGGGAAGCGAAGCACAGAGAGGTCACTTGCCCCAGGTCACCCAGCTAGCGAGCGGCAGAGCAGCGATTTCACCCCCGGCGCTCTGGTTCTCCACTCTGCCTCGGCCCGTGCCGGCTGCCACACCCCCGTCCTCAGAGGGGACGAGCTGGGTCACCAGCTCTAAAGGTGTCTCTCTGGCCTCTGGAGGGCGGACCGTCACCCTGCTGGCGACGGTGAGGCTGTGTCCCCGCCTGTGGTGGCTTAGCCGCGGATTTCTCCACGGAGGCGGCTCCTTTTCCTCCCTGAGGGGGTCTTGGCCTGAGCCAGGCTTTCTGCCCACACCTGGCCCTGCTTCTCCACCCGGCCCCGGGGCAGCAGAATCCAGACAAGTGATGGGGCGTCTGGCCTGGGAAAAGGCCCCTCAGCGGAGAGGGGTGGTCCACGTGGGGCCCGGAGCCTGGCCGGAGGCCTGGTTTTGACGCTCCCTACTGTGTGGGCTCCGGGGAGCTCCTTAACCTCTCTGGGCCTTAATCTCCGACCCAGCAGGCTCCGACGGGCTGATTGGAGGTGAGCTCTGTTATCTCGGGCTCAGAGCCCTCTCTCCTCCGTGAGCATTGGTGAGCCTTTTGGAACAGCATCCTGTCGCCGTCGGCGGCCTCTCCCCGGCACTGCGACTGCGATGCGAGGAGGAGGGAACACGGCGGCCCACGTTCTGTGCCGCTCTCCCCAGGTTGGCCTGCCTTGTGCTGCTAGGTCTGTATGGGGACGGGACTGCCCTGCACACGCCACCGGCCACCTTCCAGAAGGGCCGCCGAGGGCATTCTGCACCCAGGTGCGGCGTCCAGGAGATTTTCATTCCTGGGCCCGTGCAGGCCCCGTGCTGCCCCGTGAGGCCCCGTGCCGTCCCGTTCAGGCCCCGTGCTGTGGCGTCCCCGCTGGATCGGAGGTTCCTGACCATCACGGTGCCCCCGACCCCTTCTGGAGTGAAGATCTCAAACGTGTCAGAGAACACCCGTGCTCTGGGCGTGAGAGGAGCCAGGCCGGCTGCAGCACACCTATCCCGGAAAACAAGTCAGGGTTCCACACGGGCTCCCGCGGAGTTGGAGAGGCCCCCCGCCCCCGTTCTGAGCCTGCAGCCTCGTGGGGCCGGGCGGCATCCGTGGGGTCAGCAGTAAGCCCGCGGGGCGCTAAGTCCCGGGCGCCGCCGACCCTTCTGCGCTTTGGGACGGACGCTCGTACCCGCAGATGCTCCGTTTCGGTACAGGGCCGTGAGGACGAAGGCGTGATTGTTTCCCGTCCCAGCTCACTGGCTCCTCCTCTGGAGCCCTTCTGCTCGAGAGGGAGGACGGGCCCCAGGCTCGCCACCCGCGGGGGAGAGAGCCCCGCGTTGGAAACCGCAGGGCCCGATCGATCGTCCGTCGTCGGAAAGGCAGGGGGCTGGGCGCCCCAAGACGTTCCCGTCTGGAATCTCTGTGGGCAGAAGCCGGGAGTCTGCACTCAACGCTCCGCCCTAGGAGGTGACTTTACACGCTTAGAGCCTGGGAGCATCGCAAGGACCCGGGAGCTATTCACCTGCAGGCCCGGACCGCGCGAGGAAGGAACAGCCCCCCAAGGCCTTGACAGGCAAGACTACGGTTTGTCTCTCTCTTCCTCCTCCCTTCCTTCTTTCCCTCCTCCTTTCCCTCCCTCCTTCCTCCCTTCCTTCTCTCCCTCCTTCCCTCCTCCCTCCCTTCCCTCCTTCCTTCCTTCCTTCTTTCCTTCTCTCCCTCCCTCCTTTCTTCCTTCCTCCCTTTTCTCCTCCCTTCCCTCCTTCCCTCCTCCCTCCCTTCCTTGTCTCCCTCCCTCCTCTTTCCTCCCTTCTCTCCTCTCCTCCTCTCTTCCTCCTTCCTTTCTTCCTTCCAGTCTTCCCTCCTTCTTCCTTTCCCTCCTCCCTTCCCTCCCTCCCTCCCTCCATCCCTCCCTCCTTCCTTTCTTCTCTCCCTCCTTCCTTCTCTCCCTCCTTCCTTCTCTCCCTCCTTCCCTCCTTCCTTCCTCCCTTGTTTCCTCCCCTCTTCTCTTCCCTCCTTCCTTCCCCCCTCCCTTTGCTCCCTCCTTCCTTCCCTCCTTTCCTCCCTCCTCCCTTCCTTCCCTCCTCCCTTCCCTCCTTCCTTCCTTCTCTCCATCCATCTCACAGACACACCTGTAGGATTTTTTCTGCGGCTGGCTGGTTACTTACGCCCCTGTATCCCTGTATTGAAAGGCTGTCCTGGACCCTTCAAAGGTGATGCGTTTCTTCTAGAACGCTTGGTGGCATCTGGGAGCCTTTCATCTTTCTCGGGGGCAGTTCCCAGCACGGCCCTGAGGAGCCGAGGCCTTTGGGTGGAGCCCGAGCTCAGTGTCCATGCTGTCAACGTGGGGGGCGCCTGCTGTGGGGCTGCTGCTGGGTTTGGGAGCAGAGTGAGCTGGTTCGGTCGATTTTCTCCTCGGTCCTCATCTCCAGTGTGGCGGTTGAATAGACGGGACGTTCGGCACGTAATCCAGGACCGAGAGGCACAGGTCACTCTCCTGTCTCCTCGGGTAGAGCTGCCTGACCTGGGCTCAGGTCCCCGCTGTGCCTGCCCTAGTGCCCTGATGGAAAAGGTCTTTAAAAGTTTTTTGTGATGTTTGTTTATTTTTGAGAGAGACAGCGCATGAGCAGGGGAGGGGCAGAGAGAGAGGGAGACACAGAATCCGAAGCGGGCTCCAGGCTCCGAGCCGTCGGCACAGAGCCCGACGCGGGGCTCGAACTCAGAAACCCTGAGATCAGGACCTGAGGTGAAGCTGGATGCTTAAGTGACTGAGCCAAAGGGTCCTTTTTACCAGATTCTGACTCAAACCACCACAAAACGCACACACGTCAAGGACTGTAACTCGAGAACTCGCAGGCGATCTCAGAGCCCCGCGCACGGGCAGCCGGGAACGCCGGCTGGGATTTGCTGACGGACGCGAGGCCGGCCTGTTGGCGCACGCTTGCTCCTCTGCGTTTCTGGGACCGGGGCCACCTGCACCGTGACCGCCGGCCTGTCGTGCAGAGAACAGCCCAGACGGCCAAGGGCAGGGCGTCGGGCTGCGCACGTCGTCGGCGTTTCAAAGCGTGCTGCAAGCTTTCCTGACACTTGCAGCTCTGCCGAACGGCGACGCCGTCTCCCCAACCCTCGGGTGGCTTTGTGCGAGGCGTGTGCCCCCGGGGACCCGGGCCGTGGCAGCCCAGGCTGTGGCTTCTCGGTCGGCTCCTGGCTCGGCCGGGAACCCGGTGCGAAACCCACTGCCCCCGCCCCCGGCCCGGCACGTCGGCAGCCTGCAGCGCGTTCGTCGCCACGAACCGCCCCGCCGAGCCTCACAGCGCTTCCCAGGGCACCCGCTCCCCTCCCGGGCCAACCGCCCAGAGCAGCCAAGCGCGGGAGCGTCAGCACCGCCCCTGGCTCCTTAGGAGTCGGAGGTGGACGCCCGCGATCCGCTGCGGGGGCCGACGGCTCGGGTGCGTTTCCACAGACGTGGGGTCGGCGAGAAGGAGACACGGGCGCCGAGAACCTGTCCTGCCAGGCGGCCGTCCGCCCACCGTTGGGGCCGATGCCGGACCGCCCGTGAGTTAGGAGTCAAGAGGACGGGCAGCCGGGGCCCGTTGGCTGCACCGCTCGGGCGGCTCCCCGGGGCGGGAGAGCCCGCGTGTCACGTTCGCCTGTTCGGGCCTGACCGCTCCTTCTGGGAACAAGGGTGGCGGGGGCCAGGCGTCTGGGCTGCGGTCGGGGACACCCTCACGACGGGACGGAGCCCCGCCCGCAGGGTGGGGGGTGGGTCTGGACAGGGTGCTGACTAAGCAGGCTGCACGTGGGTGGACGGGTCCCGCAGCAGGTGGGTGGGGAAGCCCGCGGCCGCCCTCGGCTTTCCCCGTTTCCGGCCCACGTTGATCTGGAGGACTGAACGGGCTTCTGAGGAGCCGGCGCGGGCCCGGGGGAGGGAGGCCTTCCCGGCGGTGTTTCAGAGCGCGGGGGCTCTCCGGGTCGCGCAGGAGGTCGGGGACCCTTCTGCCTCGTGGGCGTCGCGGAAACGGCAGATGGAAAATTCATCTGTGCCTGGGAGCTTTGTTTTCGTTTCACACGGTGATGTCATCGGGCCCTTTAGGGAGGCCTCGCTAGCCAGAGGGCTGGGAAAGGAAGCGAGGTGCCCCCCCCCACCCCCCCAGGACCACAGGCAGCTGCGGGAAGCGGTCGGACATCGTTCCCGGCACCCGAAAACTCCGGGCGGGCAGCAGGGCCGGAGGCCGGCGTCCCCGGGCCGCAGGTGGCTGCGCTTTGCCAGGAATGAGGTTCCGCCTGAACCCCAGAGCTGGCGCCCAGCTGGGCTCGCGGTTCTCCGGTTCCCACCCCGAAAGCCACGAGGCACCGCCGGCCCAGGGTGGGCCTCGCGGGCGAGGACACGGGGTTCCCGTGCTCCCTCACCGAGCTGGCTCTCGGTGGGCAGAAGGCACGCAGCGCGGCTGGAAAACTCGAACAGATGGCAGCTGGGAGGCAGAGGTGCCGGTTCCGGAGGAGGGGAGCCTTGCCAAGGGCGCCTGGGAAGCCCAAGCGGAGCGCCTCGCGGAGGCTGTGCCTCCCGGTGGTCTTTCTTAGACCTCGGCCACGGGAGTTGAGTTCTGAGGCTCAGAAAGGCCACGTCCCGTCTCCCTCCCTCGATGGGGCGAGGGTGAACGCCCGCGGGGTCTGCGCTGTGCCTGCTCTGACCCCGATGTTCGTGAAAACCCTCCGAGACTTTAACCGTGTTATACAGACTTCAAAAAAGACTCAAATCGCTTAAGAAATTTGTCCAAAGTCGGACAGAAACCAGACACCACGCGGCCGTCTCACTGGCTGAGAACTCAGAACTGTTGACTTCGGCACCGGACGGGCTGACGCGCCCAGCGTTCAGAGTAGCGTGAGCCTCACGGGGACGCCGTCGTCCTTGAACGCGCTCGCCCTCGGCCACACGGCTCTTAGCGCCCGGCCGAAGTCCGTGATGCCGGCTCACGTCCTCCGTCCTGCCCTGGGCCTGCGAGAGAGCCAGGAGGGGACATCCCACAGGTCGTTAGCGCGTCCATTTTACTCCAGTGACCGGAGGACAGTGAATCGTTTTGCTGTCGCCTTCTTGACCCCTAATTGGCAGAGCAGTTGCGAGACCACGTATCGCGGTTCCAACGTAACCGTGTGAAAATTAACACTGGGTCCCTGCTGGCATCCGGTTTACCCTTTATCGTTCAGGCGTGTTTTGTCACGCTACGCCTCTTCCCTCTCAACTCACCGGCCACTTGAGTAGAGGTCTCTGCGTGCCCCCCCCAAAGCCGTCTGCCTCCCGTCCTCAAACCCACCGGGCAGCTGGGAAGGTGCAGCACGATCCCGCCCCCCTGGGCCCACCCCACTCCCGCCACAGAGGATTTAAGGCCAAGCCCCGCCCGGCCCGAGTGGCAAGTCGGGATGTCGTCGGCTGCATCCGCGGGGCTCAGCTGCGTGCTGACGAGCCGTATCCGAGATGGGGATTGCACGGCAGTGCCTGTGGGATCTCGTTCCTTCTGTGAGGCTCAGCTCTGGTTCTTTATAGTTTCTACGGGGTCCCGTTGGGGGTCCAATAAATAGTGAGTAAAGGGGCGAGGGGACACCCAGTGTTTGTCCTTCTGAGCCGCAACCTCCAAAAAGCCACATGCACTGTCAGCACGGTTATGAGCGTGAGGGTTTGGCCGTGCACTTGGGCGCTTGACTCTGTGGCCGTCGCTGTGGTTTTGACACCGGAAGGATGCTGTCGCCAGCCAGCGGGAGCCCTTCGGGACGTGCCTGTGTCTATTTATTTATTTAGTTTGTTTATTTTGAAATTTTTTTAATGTTTTATTTCTTTTTGAGACAGAGAGAGACAGAGCGTGAACAGGGGAGGGGCAGAGAGAGAGGGAGACACAGAATCCGAAGCGGGCTCCAGGCTCCGAGCTGTCAGCACAGAGCCCGACACGGGGCTCGAACTCACAGACCGTGAGATCATGAGCTGAGCCAAAGTCGGACGCTCAACCGACTGAGCCCCCCAGACGCCCCATGCCTGTGTCTTTTCAAATTCTCATTTTCTTATTTTTATTTTCTCCTATTAAATACTTTTAATCACTTGGATTTTGTGTGTCGATGAGTCTGGACAAGCTTATACACGTGTAACCACCACCAGTATCGGGGTAAATCCTTTTTGTCCCCCACACCGTCACCCCACCTTATCGGCTTCCTCTCACATAGATCAAATGTGACGGTTCTGGGGTCTCACGTAAGTGGAGTCCTATTAAGGACCCGTTGTGTGCTTTCACGCAGTGGGATGTGCGTCAAAATCCCCACGGGGGATTGTCAGGCGTCCTCCCGTGTGTGGTTAGCAGCATCCCACTGTGTGCGTGCACACCCCCCCCCCCCTTGGCGCGGGCCCGTGGGCCGTCTCCAGCCTGGGGCTGCGGGGCACAGAGCTACTGCGAGCACACGCTGCCAGTCTGGGCGCGGACGTGTGTTTTCATTCCCCCGGGGCCGACCCCTGGGAGGGGCTCTGGCCTCTGAACAACGAGCTCTACGAGCAGCTGCCAGACTGTTCTCCAAGGCGGCCGCTCCCTGTACATCCCGGCCGCCGACGTACGGGGGGTTGCGGGTGTGGGGGCTGGGACGAGGGTGGGGTCCCTGCAGACTCTGGGAGGTGCCCACCCGCCCCTCCCTGGCCCCCGGTGCTGCCGGCCGGCACGCTTGCCACTCTGGGTATTGTCAGTCGTTCCAACGTTTCCTTTCAGCTGTCCTGGCGGTCGTGTGGGCATCGTAGTCCGCCCATCTGCCCATCCTGTGGGCCCATCCGCACCGTCAAGGAAGGGTCTGCTTAAATCTTTTTACTCCCTTTTTATCGGGATGTTTGTGCTCAGTATGGAGCGTTGAGAGCTTTTCGATATGGCCCGGACACGGTCCTTTCTGAAGTGTGTGTTTGGTGAATATTTTCTCCTGGTCGCTGGCTCCTTCGTTTTCTTAATCACGCCTTTTGGTTTTTTTTATAATTTTTTTTTTACGTTTATTTATTTTTGAGACAGAGACAAAGCATGAACGGGGGAGGGTCAGAGAGGGAGACACAGAATCCGAAGCAGGCTCCAGGCTCTGAGCTGTCAGCACAGAGCCCGACGCAGGGCTCAAACTCACAGACCGCGAGATCGTGACCTGAGCCGAAGTCGGCCGCTTAAGCGACTGAGCCACCCAGGAGCCCCAATCACGCCTTTTGAAGAGCAGAGTCTATCAGTTTGTTTTTTTTTTTTTTTACAGCTCATGGTCTTTTGTGTCCTCTCCAAGGACTCTCTGTCCATCCCAAGGTCGCAAGCAGTTTTTTAGGTGTTTTCTTCCAGAAGTTTTAAAAATCAAGCTTTTCCATCTGGACGTATGATCCGTCGCAGGATGATCTTTGTGTCTGGGCTGAAGCAGGGGTCGAGATTCATGTACGTTTTCTTATGGACGTGCACCTGGGTCACTACGTTTGTTAGAAAGACCGTTCTTTGCCCCCAGCACCGTGGTGGCACCTGGGTGGGAATTCAGTGGCCGTTTGCGGGGGGTCTGTCCCTGGCCCTCCTCCTTCCATCCGTGTGTCCGTCCTGACGCTAACGCCACACCGCCCTGATTGCGGTAGCTTTCGTTACGTGTCTTCCCAATTGGTTCTTCTTTCTCAGAAGAGTTTTGGCTGTTACCGATCTTTTGTGTTGCCCTGTGCCTTGTAGACTTGGCCTTCCAGTCTCTGCAAAAACAGCCTGCTGTCCTTGGGTCTGTTGAGCACTCTGGGAGGAGTCTGTCTCACTGTGCCAACTGCTCTGATCCACACGAGTTGGCTACGTCCTTCGTCGACGCGTCCTCTGGTCGTGTCCGCGGTGGCCTGCGTCGCCGGGTCGAGCCCCTATTCTGCTAACGATCCAACTGTATGTGACATTTAATTTTTGTCTCAATTTCCAATCCCTTGTGCGTGTGCAGAGAAATACGGCTGATTTTTGGTACTGACCTTTATCCTGAGACCTGTTTGCTTGCTTTATTCTTTCATTCATTCATTCATTCATTCATTTTGTAATCCCGTAGGGTCATCTAGGTAGACGTTCACACCGTCTGTGAGTAGAGGTTCGTTAATGTCTGTTTCGGCACCGGCTAGGACCCCGGCACCACGTGACGTGACCGTGAGGAGACAGACGCCCGGCCGTGTATCTCACCACGGAGGATGGTGTGAACTCCGGAATTCACACGGACACTGACCTAGGGGGCTTTCGTCCGTCCCGAACTTGCTTGGAGTTTTGTCACAATTGGGCGCTGAGTTTGGTCGACAGCTTTCACTAAACCTCTTGAGAGGGATCTCCCTGTTTTTCTCCTGTTTCCCGTTTGCATGGTGAGTCGCCTCGGCCGGTTCTCGAACAGGGAAGCCAGCCTTTCCTTCCTGGGACCCACGCCCCCCGGCAGCCACAAGTGGTCATTCTCACACGTTGCTGGCCTTGTGTCTGCCTGTGAGAGGTTTGCGTCCTGTTCGCGTGGAACGTCACCTGGTGCTGGTGTCAGAGTCACGTGAGTAAGGAAACCTCCTTCCTCCTTTATTTCGGAGCGACTTCGTGCAGTCTGGAGTTGCCGCCTTCCCCCGGGGGCTGGCAGATCGTAGGGCTGGACCCACCTGCCCCGCAGGACCCAGCATCAGCCTGTGTCTGTCGCTTTTATTTTGTGGTTACTCTGTTTACTCCGAGGAGTCTGACGACGTCCTCTGCAGCCGGGACAAGCTAGGTGTCCGTGCACGTGTTTGTGCTTATAAGTAGGTCTCGGGGTCTTTAGACGTAGTAGTGATCGTGCACGGAGGTGGGGAGACTGTGCATCTCCTGGGAGGCTTGCCCTCCCGGGGGCTGTGGTGGGGCCGCCGTGCACCCTGGGGGCGCCCGCCAGGTTCGGGCTGTAGGTGGGGCGGGGCTCCTTCCGATTTGGATTCTACGCTGGGAGGTGGTGTCGGCCACAAGTGTGCATAGGAGGAGAGCTCTGTTCCTGAAGCAACACGTCCCTCCTCCCTCAGGACAAAGGAGCCCTCAGGGGACCGTCCCCACACTGAAGAGTGGAGCTGATTTTTGAACGCCTCCCCCAGAAGCGGGCACCAGAGCCTGCAGGCTAGAAGCTGTCTGTGTAGACTATGGTTTCGCGATGTGTGTGTTCTGGAAGGGCGGCCGGGGCTGGCTCTCTCGCGCCCTGGGGTCTGTGCAGGGGGGCGGGGTCATGACTGCCCACGCCCCGGGAGGGACGGCGGACAGCGGCTGTGGTGCGAGCCCGATGGCGACCGGGGCACTGGCTGGTGCTGCCCTCTGGAACGGCAGCACGTCTCCCGCGACGGGGCCATGAAAGTCACGTTTAACTGACCGGTTGAATTTCTTTTTGCCGACCTGACCCTCCGGCCCGCAAAGGAAGTCGACGCTCCGGGAAGACCGGAGTGCCGCCCCAGAACGCTCCGGAAGTCCTCCCCACCCGTGGGGACCCAAGCTTCTCGGTGCAGGTGCTCCCTGTGTGGTGTGACGTCTCAGCCCCGTGGCTTTGTGGCTCCGTCCCCCCCCCCCCCCGAGTGCCAGCGTTTGCTCTGGGCACCTCCTCGCCTTCTTGAGAGGGACTGGGGACTCCCAGGGCTGCCCAGGGAGGAGGTCAGGGGTCCCGGCTGCCCCCCACCCCGTCAACCTGCCCCGTCCGAGGAGGCGGAGGCAGGCGTGACTGCCTGTTCTGGAAGAGCACGCCCTGCGCTCAAGGCGCTGAGAGAAAAGAACAGAGCAAACCCTTCATCCCACTGGGGACCGTGTACCCGGGATGCACACACGCAGCACACACTCGGAGAAGTGGTGCCGCGCTCGTAGATCTATGTAAAGGCCCCGGCGCCGTGGCAGCTTCGCCGGTTGAGAATTCTGGTCTCGGCTCCGGTCGTGATCTCGCCGTTTGTGAGTTGGAGCCCCGCGCGGGGCTCTGTGCTGACGGCATGGACGGCGGCACGGAGCCTCCCTGGGGTTTTCCCTCCCTCCCTCTCTTTCTCGCTGCCCCTCCCCTGCTCGAGCTCCTTCTGTCAAAATAAATAAACGTTAATAAAAATGGTTTAAATAAAAATAAACCTAGCATAAAGGTTGAGAGTAAGTACGAGGAGTCAATAAAAATAATTCGCGATATACCGATAGAGCACGAAGTCCCCCGGGCAACCAAAAGGTGCCCGACGCGTCCACTCAGACGAGAGAACTCGGCGGTCAGCGAGTCCGTGCAAACTCGCGCGTGTCGCTAGCCCTCTCTGCGCCTCGGGTCCCTTGTCTCGCCGGGACAGTTGCCCGGGGAAGCTGTCCGCGCGGCTGCCCGAGGACCCGGCCCTCTCGTTCCTTCCCGGGCGCCCCCAGCTGGAGACTGGGAGTCGGGGGCACCGTCCCTCCCTCCGCACGTAGGTGATCTGTGGTACGTGAATCCCCCCAAGCGCCGACTCTGGGTCTGGTCTCGCGTTGGTTCGGCGGCTGGTGCTTGGGACTCAGTAGGTGATGAATAAATTCGCGTTCAAATGAAGTACTTGTTTAACCAGCTGTTGCAGTTACTCTGAGGGAACCCTTGGGGGCCTTCGGTTTGAAGAAGCTGCCAATTTGGGGCAAAACCCTGCCATGTGGCAGGAAGAGGTCGTTGTAGCTTTCTCTCTGTCTGAATTGAAAGGACCGTACAGGGCGCTTGGCGGGCTCCGTGGGCCGGTGGAGCGTGTGACTCCTGATCTCGGGGTCGTGAGTTGGAGCCCCACGTTGGATGCGGAGATGACTTTAACCACAACAACGAAAAGGGACTGTGTAAACGTGTGGGCGGGGCATCCGCCCCCAGAGCTCACCACGGTCCGGCCCTTGCCCGTCGGTCGTATGGAATCCAGGCGGCAAACCACACGGACGGCAGCCCGTGTCGCCGGCGCCGAACGCTCCGGAAGAGGGGGCCTGAGCTGCGCCCCCACCGCCGGGGACTCCAGGGAGGATGGAGGGAAGCACCGGGGGCCTCGCAGGAGGCGAGGGTGTCCTCTGGAAAACTCACACCTCACGCATAACACGGATGGCTCTGCCGTTAACGTGACAGGCGTGTTCCTAGAAACCACCGCACCGTGTGAGCTCCTGCGACAAAACCCACGAGGCCTGTGGGGGGAATGGGGCTGGGGCCCAAAACTCAAACCCTGTGAGGGGACGCGTGAAGACGGAGCCTCATAAAACCACCGTCCGGCCTCACGTGCGTTCAGGGGTCACACACAGAAGGACCAGGATGAACCCGGCCTGCGGCTCGACAGGTTGGGTCGCGGGGCACGCGGGCCCGGGCAGGTGGCCGCGGCGGGTGCGGGGGGCTCCGTCAGGGCCGCCCGCGTTCAGTCTTCTGGTAAAGAGAAGAGTTAGCGCACACATCCCCCCGTTGAATCGCGTTCGAAATGATGGCTCTTCTCAGCCAGAGACTGTCGGGAAATGAAAAGCAAAGCAGAAGGGAAAAGAAAACAAAGGCTTGGAACATCATCTAAGCTGCGAGCCCGTCCAGACGCGGACAGAGGCCAGAGGCAGACAGAGGCGGGCCGGTGCCTCTCGATGGCCCTTCCTGCAGGACGGTCCTTCCCTGGCCGCCCGCCCGGGGCCCCCTCGCTCTCAGGCAAGGGAAGAAGCGTGAGTGCACGTTTCGGCAACTGGGAAAATGCACCAGAGGCCCCTCCGCCCGGGAGCCCCTCAGGCGGCCGGGGAACTGAAGCCACTGGGGTCAGGCGGGCCAGCGCGTGTCCCTGCAGACGTGTTCCCCGGGGTGTCTCCGGGGGCGTCGGTGCGCGCTGCCTCCAGGAGAGAACGCCGGACAGTCGTTGTCCCGTCCACCCGCTGCTGACGGCCAGGAGCACGCTTACCCCCAGACACACCCCCCAGGTCAGGATGCCCCGTGACCTCCTGGGGGTGGCCTGGGGCTGTCCCTCCGTCGTCAGGGGCGCTGAGGACAGTGGTACTTGCTCTCCGCCCCGCGGGGCCGTCGGGGTGGGGGGACGCCCCAGCCTCTCCGTCTGTTTTGCATCACGGCCTGCAGTCCCGCGGCTTTAGTCCCTCGCAGCCACGCGTTTTGGAAATTACCATCTGCGCCCAGCCTTGCGGTGACTTCAGCCGGCTCGCGCTCCCTCGTGACGACGGCACAGGACCCGTGGCCTGCGACCCGTTTCTGCTCAGAGCTCAGAGCCGACAGGGTGTGCAGGGCTGGGGTCTCTCCGTCCTCGAGCGCCCTGGCCTCCGCCCCCTCCAGCCTTCACTCGCGGGGCCCGCGGCCTCCACGGCCACCACCTCCACGCTGCTCGCCCGGGGGACGCCGCACCGGCACCTGCCTGGCCCGCTTTGCGCAACTCCGAGGCAGTGACGTGTATGCACTCGGGAGGTCCTGCTCCTGTGGCTGGCAGAATGGCGTCCCCCCGAAGACGCCCACGACCTGACCCCCAGAGTCTGCGGCCGTGTGACCTCACGCGGCCTAACGGTCTTCGCGGCTGTGATCGAGGACCCGGGGACGGGGAGGCGGTCGCGGATGATCTGGGTGGGCCCAGTGTCCTCACAGGGTCCTTACACGGGGGAGACGGGGGTTCCGAGAGGAGAGGAGGTCCCGGGAGAAGGGGTCACAGGCCGGAAGAGGCCGCTGCTGTGAACACCGAGGGAGGGGCCGGGGGCCAAGGCCGCAGCGCCTCTGGAATCCGGGACAGGCAAGAAAACAGCCCCTCCCTGGAGCCTCCGGAGGGAGCCAGCCTACCCACACCTTGCTCTTGGCTCCGCGAGGCTGGGGCCGTGCCTGACCTCTGCCCTCCAGACGGAGACAATCCATTTGCGTGGCTTCCGGTTACTCAGTCCGTGGCCCTTTGCGGCAGGAGCCCCAGGACACCGCGACCCCTCCGTCCTCTGCCCCCACCCCCCCTTGACCTTAGGCGTGAGCCAGAGAGCAGACCTGCTGAGCGCTGGCTGTCTCGGGCTCCGCCGGTGGTCAGACGGGATCAGGTGGGCCTCGCGGCCCTGGGCTCGCTCCCGTCCGCCCCAGCCTTGCAGCACGCCACGCGACGTCCCCCTGGCAGTGCTCCTGTTCTTTCCGGCGCCACCTAAGACGTGGCCGTCCGGTGTCACCTGTCTGCGGGGTCAGCTCTGGATCCCTGTCGGAGTGTTTTGGGAACCGTTTTAAGCATCTGTATCTCCTTCTTCGGGATGTTCTCCACGGTGGCAGGTATTTATCTCGCGAGGGTGGGTTTGAATTTCGGGACAAAGTGGAAACGTCTGGAATGGAAACTCGATGAGTGTCCTGGACAAGAGGGACCGTGCAGTCTGCGAGCCCAACGTTCTCTGGCGCAGGGAGACTCGGGAGCCCTCCCGGCGGCCCCGGCGAGAGGCAGCGGAGACACAGTGCGCGCTGAGCCGCGGGGGTGCGGCCGGTGCCCGAAACGGGTCCCGGCGGGAGGCCCCGCGTCTAGGGAGCCCCCCCGCCGCCCCCGCCGTGTGTCCGTTCTGTCAGCACTGAGGGGGCCGACCCGCCCACCCCAGGGTTCAGGTCCCAGGAGTACGGAGGGAGGGGGTGCGCACTGCCCCGATGCTTCAGTCATCCCTCCCTGTGGGTTCGGTGACGAGGGCTTTTCCTTTTCAATGAGCGTCGCCACTTACCGTCTTTGCACAGATGTCCCTTAAATTCCCCGGGGTAAGTTCCTAGAGGGGCCCACAGAGTCAGGAGCCCCTTTGAAGTTGGGACGGATTCCCAAGTGACACTTAAAGGCTGCTGCGCGAGGGTCCGGCCTGTCACGGGGCGGTGCCACCGGGTGACCCCGCCGTCCACTCAGGACGCGGCCCCTCTCTGGGGCTTGTCATCGGCCGTCAGTCAGGACTCGTAGCTGCTTTCCTGTCCTCCGTGCTCCCCAAGCGCCGGGGGGGGGGGGGGCTGGCTGCTGGCCTGGGGTTGTGCATGACCCTACTCACCCCTCCTTCACCTCCTGACGGCTCCTCACCCCTCACCCCTCCCTCCCCTCCTGAATCCTCCTCACCCCTCCTTCACCTCTCGAGGCCTCCTCACCCCTCACCCCTCCTTCACCTCCTGACGGCTCCTCACCCCTCACCCCTCCTTCCCCTCCTGAATCCTCCTCACCCCTCCTTCACCTCTCGAGGCCTCCTCACCCCTCACCCCTCCTTTACCTCCTGACGGCTCCTCACCCCTCACCCCTCCTTCACCTCCTGAGGCCTCCTCACCCCTCCTTCACCTCCCAACAGTTCCTCACCCCTCACCCCTCCTTCACCTCCTGAGGCCTCCTCACCCCTCACCCCTCCTTCACCTCCCGATGGCTCCTCACCCCTCACCCCTCCTTCACCTCCTGAGGCCTCCTCACCCCTCCTTCACCTCCCAACAGTTCCTCACCCGTCACCCCTCCTTCACCTCCTAAGGCCTCCTCACCCCTCACCCCTCCTTCACCTCCCGACGGCTCCTCAGCCCTCACCCCTCCTTCACCTCCCGATGGCTCCTCACCTCTCACCCCTCCTTTACCTCCCGATGGCTCCTCACCCCTCACCCCTCCTTCACCTCCTGAGGCTTCCTCACCCCTTCTTCACCTCCCAACACCTCCTCACCCCTCACCCCTCCTTCACCTCCTGAGGCCTCCTCACCCCTCACCCCTCCTTCACCTCCTGATGGCTCCCCACCCCTCACCACTCCTTCACCTCCTGAGGCCTCCTCACCCCTCCTTCACCTCCTGATGGCTCCCCACCCCTCCTTCACCTTCCGAAGGCTCCTCACCCCTCACCCCTCCTTCACCTCTCGAGGCCTCCTCACCCCCACCCCTCCTTCACCTCCTGAGGCCTCCTCACCCCGAGTCCATATGTGCAGCGCACGCCGTCCGTCCGCTTTGTTCCCTTATACCACGTCTGGGGCTCCAGCCCGCTCAGTTGTCATCTGCCAGGAAGGGCTTGAGGCTGGTGACACGGCTGGAGGCATTCACTCCTGGGGAGGCTGTCGTCGGACAGGATCCGTCACGGGCCCAGTGCTGGCCGTCTGCGGGGCTGGGGGCCGGTCCCCCCACCCCTACTTGTCCCCAACAGCTAGGACGGCTTTTCCCGATGACGCAGCTGCTCAGCAGAATGCTGGTCTGGTGCTGGGACCTTGAGAGCAAAGGGACACGGATCCGGCCAAGTTGTGGTAGGCTGAATAAGGGCCCCCAAGACGTCCACGCCCCGACTACAAGACCCCAGAAAGTGTGGTTGGCAGGATGTGGTGCACGTGGCTGTGTCGACTGGGGCCTCCTGCGGCCAAGAGACGCCGACGGGCAGCCCCTGGTCGTCTGCAGCGCCCCCCCCGCCCCCCCCCCCCTGCCCCGGCACCCTGCGCCTAGCCTCACCCTCACCCTCGGGCACAGACGTCCTCCTCATTCTCTGGTTTTCGTTTCACAGACTCTAATAGCGGCAGTAAAGCCAAGCGTTCCCAAGGTGCGCGGACGTCCCGGGGCCCCGGGGTGACGCGGGCCACAGCGTGAGGTTGTGTCCCCGGCAGGCCCCGCACGCGGCTGGGTGGAAAACAGGGTGGGAGCCGGCGGGGGGTGGAGGCCCCGTCTCCCTGCAGGTCAGTGCCGCGCGCCCCCCGCCCCCCTCCAGCTGGGTCTCCGGGCCGGGGAGGGCTCGTCTGTGCCGAGCCAAGAGCAGAACCACACAGACCGGAGGTTGTGTGAGATCCCGAGTCCCTTCGGGAAGGACTGTGGACAGCTGGTCGCAGGCGCCGGAAGGCTTGTCGGTAGGGAAGCAGTTGACCAGAATCTGCCTGAGGTCGGGGGCTGCGAGCCTGACTCCGGGTCCCTCGGGAGACCCTGTGTGCCAGGACGGCTCCAGCGGGCTCTCTGGAGGGTGGAGAGCCCTGGATTGCTGCCACAAAGACCCCCGTGGACACCCATTAGCTGCGCGGCCTCTTGGGCAAGTGGATGTTCTCTGCCAGCCTCAATCTCCCCACCTGCAAAGGGGACGATGCCCCCTGGGTCCTGGGGCCAGAGGGGTCCACTCTAAAGGACAGCTACAGAGGGCCTGTCCAGCATCCCTTGAGAGCCGAGAGCTGGTTTCCCACCCACAGTGGAACAAATCCACTTTCTAGTTAACCCTGTCTGGCGGAAGCAGACTTGTTGTTCCGGAAAAAACCTGAAGCTCGCGTCCTTATTTTCTTGTCAGTTTCATTTGGCAGCTTCCTCAACCACACAACGTCCTGGGTTTTCCTGTCAGAGGGTTGATGGTACGGATGAGTAAATTGTGCCTTCCTGGCAGGAGTGCCCGGGTGCCCGACAGACGGCGTGGGCGCCTCCGCGTGCGGCCAGTTTGCACCTCGAGACTTCCCAGGGCGCAGAGGCCTGTGCGACCCGCCCGATCGCCCATTTGAGCGGGTTCCCGGGCAGCTGCCCAGCCAGCCCGCCCCTCGGTCTGGTTTTTTTCCCCCCTTATCAAGGGGATTAAATGGTATTAACGTACCAAAATGCACAAAATCACAGTGCAGAGCACGATTCTTGCTGTGTGCTCAGACTGCTGCCAGTGAATTAGGGTAAGAGGGCCTGAGGGTCGGGCGCGCATCGAGCCTCGTCCTGAGCCTGGAGACGAGGAGCTGGGGCATCCACGCACAGGCAGCTCTGTGCGCCCCTAAGGATGGCTGTGTGGGGCCTGGACTGGAGCCTTCCCCTGAGGCTCAGAGCCCCAAGAAGCTGCCCACTCTGCGCCTTGGCCTGGGGAAGGGATGAAGAAACTTGCTTTGTGTCCAGGGATTTAAATGGAGGCACCAAATCTTTACCGTCCGTGGGTCTGGTGACCACGGATGTAGTCTGCACGGCACAAAGTCACAAGGATGAGAATTCACATAAAACGGAGGCCACAACCCAAGGAGCTGGTAAACCCAAATACATTTCTGTTTCCCAGGATCCCTGGGAGGCTCCCAGGAAAAAACGACTCCTGCCCGCGATGAGGACACTGTGAAAAACCACATTAAGAATGAGCTTTCCTGAGGAGTAATAAGCCAACGGAGAATCGGCACTGTGTCAGCTAGAAATAAGAGAACAGAGTGGAATAGACGTGTTTGTTTAAAGTTAGGATTTTTGGGGGCGCCGGTGTGGCTCAGTCGGTGGAGCGTCTGACTTCGGCCCAGGTCGTGATCTCGCGGTCCGTGAGTTCGAGCCCCATGTCAGGCTCTGTGATGACAGCTCGGAGCCTGGAGCCTGCTTGGAATTCTGTGTCTCCCCCTCTCTCTGCCCCTCCCCTGCTCACACGCTGTCTCTCTCTCAAAAATAAATAAAGATTAAAAAACTAATAATAAATAAAGCTAGGATTTTTTTTTTTTTTTTAGAGAGAGAGTGTGTGAGAGCATAAGTAGGGGAGAGAGGCAGAGAGGGAGAGAGAATCCCAAGCAGGCTCCACGTGGAGCCCGACACGGCTGGATCCCACTGCCCTGGGATCATGACCTGAGCCAAAATCAAGAGTCAGAGGCTCAACTGACTGAGCCACCCAGGTGCCCCTAAAATTAGGAAATTTTAATTTTTTTAATGTTTACTTATTTTTGAGAGAGACACAGAGACAGACAGAGCAGAAGCAGGGGAGGGCCAGAGAGAGAAGGAGACACAGAATCCGAAACAGGCTCCAGGCTCCGAGCTGTCAGCACAGAGCCTGACGCGGGGCTCGAACCCACGAACTGTGAGATCCTGACCCAAGTTACAGTCAGAAGCTTAACCGACGTGGAATTGAGCAGGTGGAACTTATTTACAGGAGAGATGGGCCTGTTGAAATGGGAAACGTGCTGGGTGTGCTCCACGGGGACCCTAACAACGCCGGCTGGAAGTCGGGTCCAAGGAGCCCCCGCACGCGAGAGGTGCCGGGTGCCGCGGGGAAGCCCAGGGCAGCGCTGGTGCTCGCGGGACACACAGCGCGAGAGGCAGCATCGAAGAAATTGAGGAAAAGTCAAGGCCTTGCCCTCCTGCATCTCAGAATCTACTCCAAAGCCAGGCTAATGAAGGAATGCGGCACAGAAACCGCTAAGTGGGTTTTAAGAAATGGATGCAGAGTTTCATTTAGGATCAGTAACGCTTCAGCGGAAGGGATCGTCGTAAAGGACCGTGGGTGTGGTTAATCCACCCCTTGGAAGAGAATGATTTAGAGCCCTTCCTCACGCACAAGCTAAATTCTGCACGGATCGTGCAGCTAAATGTCAAAACAAAAAGTGTCAGAAGACAAGTCAAATATTTTCATAATTCTGGCTGGGCAGAGACTCCCTCCCCCAAGCGCTAAATCCGTGCAGGACGAGACCGATGCATCTGGTGGCTGCGTGAGACACCCCCCCCCCCCCGCCCCCCCCCCCCGCCCCCCCCCCCCCCGTGAGAACCCAAGCCGGCCGGCAGGTGCAGCGGGGAGAAAACCCTCACGCTGTGTGACGACAGCACAGCAGACGCGTGTCGGCCCACAGACGTCCAAGCCCTGGGGCCGGGCTGTCGGGGGCCCCGTGTCACCACAAGGCCCTTGTGAGAGGGGGTGGAGAAGACGTGACAGAAGCAGAGGTCAGGCCGGCACGGGGCATGAGCCCCAGAATTCGGGGGGGTGCTTCTCTAGAAGCTGTGGAGGGGCAGGAGGGTCTGCAAGGAGCCAGCCCTGCCCGCACCCGGATCTTAGCCCCCGGAGACCCCTGCCAGACCTCGGCCCTCCAGACGGAGGAGAACACGCCCAGCTGCTTTAACCAGGAAAGCGGGTGCTCGTCTGTCACAGCAGCGGCAAGAAGTTCATACAGACCGACGTGCACACTCAGGCCGGGTCTTCTGTAGATAATACGGACACGACCCCCGACGGGCCCAGCACCGAGGAGGTGGTTCCAGAAGAAATACAAATGGTGTCCGGGGGAAGAGGTCAGCCACCTCGAGCCCCAGGGCCAAGGGAGGGGGTCTAGGGGGACGGCTTCGGCCAGGGCTGAGGGATGTTGCCTTGCCCCTGGCCCTGGCCTGTCCCCTGCCTTGGCCGTCGGGGTCCCGGCAGCCCGGTCTCCCCATATGCTATCCCGAGATGCCACGGGGAGACGGTGGGAGGGCACCGTGGGCCATTGCTGAGCGCGCACAGTGCGGGCTGAGGGTCGGAAGCCAGTCTTCGTTCAGTCTGAGCGCTCTTGAGAGCGTCTCCCCCCGACTGAACGCTCACCACGTGCTAGGCAGGGCTCCCTGCGCGTCCACGGTACAGAGCTGAAGCCACGGGCCGCCCGGGGCTGCCTGCCCCTGCCGCGTGCCACACTGCCGTCCCGTCCCTCTCCCTCCCCAGGGAGGGTGGCAGGGCCGGGCTTCCCAGGATGTGCGGGGGGAAACGCGTGGCAGTGCCCGGATTCCGTCCGTAAGAGGCCCGAGGGCATAGGAATCACGAGATCGGGACCCACTGTTGACGACAGCTCCCCCTTTGTGTGGACGGCAGTGTCTTCCACGTGGGCCCCCCAGCCCCCCACGCTGACCGCACCGACCCTGTGCCAGGCCCTGCTGTGCTCCGTGCGCTGCTCGTTACTGATGGCGATCTGCCCCCAGACCGTTTCTCCGTCAGCCAGCCTCACTGGGCGCGTCACCTCGTGACCCAGAGCAGGATCCGCGGTCCCCGGAGTGCCT
The DNA here is from genome assembly GCF_018350215.1 of Panthera leo. NCBI lineage: Eukaryota > Metazoa > Chordata > Mammalia > Carnivora > Felidae > Panthera > Panthera leo. The sequence continues at coordinate 59,938,216 of NC_056693.1, forward strand.
TCGTGTCTCTGCTCCCCCACCGGATGGCACGTGACCTCTGGCAGGTGTCACCAGCCCAGGCCTCCACCTGTCCCCCCACCAACCCCATTTGTAAGGTGGGGGGGGGGGTCCTAACATTAGCCTCGCGGGGCTGTCTGCGGGATTGATCCTGCGCCTGTGGTATAGACCCAGCCTGGGGAGGGGGTGTGAGCTCTGACTCCCACCGGCTGGGGTCTGGATTAACGCTTCAAGTGGGGAGCCACCTGCCCCGAAGGAGTGAAGTTTTGTTCCCTTCCAGAGTAAGCTGATGTCTGCGCTGGGACGTGTGCTAGGCTCGGCCAGGGCCACCCTCCAGTGCCCGGTGTGGCCTCGGGGGGAAGAGGCTCCTGGTAACCATCTCCAGGCCCCGGGCGGTCTTTGATCAGGAAAATCTCTGTTTATTCTATGGTATAAACATGTTCCAAGGTGGGTCGGCCCGCCCGCCCCGCCGAGCTGCCAAGAGCTGGGAGGGGAGGGGGGCTGAGACCGTCTGAGCCCCGCCCTCCCCGATGGCCCCGGCGTCATCCCTGCACCCAGCTACCGGCGCTGGCTGGCCGGCGACCCACACCCTCCGCGTGCACGGTTCAGGGACCGTGACGCAGTTTCGGTCCCCGCCAGGGCAAGGACCTGCCGCCGTTTCTGTGTGTAGGTTAACTGCCTTTACTCTCCCAAAGCCTCCGATAGCATCTGGCCCCCGGCCTCCGGGCCCCCCTGCCTCCCTCTTCCCGTCACGTTTGCCGAGGGCCAGCGGTATGCCTGGTGCCGCAGAGTCGGCAGAGGGCCGGGAGCAGAACCAGTGCTCTCGGGGAGACGGATGCACAGAAAGGCGGTTATACCCAGGAGGGGACGTGGGGTAGGGCAGAGGCGCAGCCGAGGGGAGCGCCCGGCCCAGCCTGTGGGGGGGCGAAGGGCACCGGGAGCCAGAGGGGCTGGGGTGCGTGGCAGGAACAGAAGCAAAGTGGGGGACAGGAAGCGGGGGGATGGGAAGTGGGGACAGTTCAGTACAAAGTGGGGAGCAAAGAACAAAGGGGGAGGAGAAGAGGGGGGAGGAGCCAAAACGTTGGAGGCGCTTGAAGGCTTTCATGGGAAGAAGCCCAGACTGTCTGTGTGTTGGGCTCAGAAGAGTCTGCTGTGAGTCATGTACACTTGAGTATGAATGTACGAGTGTTGTTCCCATAGGTTGATTTTTGTGTACTTCCGAAAGGATTGCGAACCCCTGAATCTGGCCGGGGCGGTGGTTTGGAAGTAAGAGAGGGTGGGAGATGGATGGTCCGGGCCCCAGAACTGCCCTGGGCCGGGGCACCTTTCAGAAAGGGAGCCTGGGCGCCTGGTGCTCTCAGGGGTGGCCCAGGGTGGGGTCTTGTCCCCGCGGAGCTGCGCCGTCTCCTTGCTGGTCAGGGGTGTCTGACTTAAGTGGCCGTGCACGGTGTTGCCACGAGGGGCCGTTCAGTAGAATAAAATACTACCGAGTGTGTTTGCTGGGTGTCCCCCCACCCCTCCGATGTCCCGTCTGCAGGCAGTGACAGGTGACAGGACAAAGGATCTCTCGCGGTTAATGCCAGCTGCCCGTGTCCGACGAGGGGAACGAAATCCATCGTGCCCCTCCAGCTGCGGTCACCGTCTGCGCCTCGCGATGAAAGTTCGCCACACTTTTCTGTCCCCGTTCTCAAGGACGGATGTGTAAGAGACTCAGCGTGCCACACTGGGATGGTTTGAGGTTAACTTTTGCCTTGGAACGAAAGATTCTTCACGATCTGCGTTTTCTGGGTCCTCCTCCGAGTGCCCGTGCGGCCCAGCAAAGCCCCTGCGTCCCGACGAGAGAGCAGAGCTCTGGGCTTCCGTTTAACCCAAAATGAGGAGGTGACCCGTGGAAGGGGCAGCATTTCGGGTCATTTTCCGGATGTGTTCCCAGATGTCAGACTAGCGCCTCACACCGCAGGCATCAGTTACACGCCTCTGTTACCTTTTTAAGATGAAAAATGTGGTTTGGGGGGCTCCTGGGGGGCTCAGTCAGTTGGGCCTCGACTTTGGCTCAGGTCATGATCTCACGGTGCGTGGGTTCGAGCCCCGCGTCGGGCTCTGTGCTGACAGCTCGGAGCCTGGAGCCTCCTTCCAATTCTGGGTCTCCCTCTCTCTCTGCCCCTTCCCCGCTCTCTCTCTCTCTCTCTCTCTCTCTCTCTCTCTCTCTCTCTCTGAGCCGTCACCACCTCTTCATCCTACGGCTCCCGGGCCTCGTTCATCACTGGCGCTGCACCCCCAACCAGGACCCCCTGGTCGAGTGTGCCCGTGTGCGTGTGTGTGCACCCCCTGGCGGCAGCAGGCCTGGGCGTGGGGAGGCCTCTGCCGCCCGCCTCCGGTGCCCATGTGGTTTTCAGGGCCCCCCGGGGAAGAACCTGGCCCCTTGGGCCAGAAGCAGGACAGGAGGGAGGCATCTCACCCCCTGGGCGGGCGCAGCTCTCTGGCTGTCATTTCGCGGAGGACACGACATCCCGGGACGGGACCGGGGAGGCCTGCAGCCCGAGGGACAGCTTTGCCAGCGTGAAAAGGGGTCACGCAGAGGCCCGGGGCCTCTTCCGGCAGCTTTTCAGGCCACAACGAGGGAGCGGGGAGTTCACGGAACAGCAGGGATGGGAGGGCCGGAGGGGCCAGAGGGACAAACGGGCAGTCCCAGGGTTAGGGTCAGCGGGCCAGCTGTGTTTAGAGTGTCCCTGGGCATCGGGGGTGCCGGGGTGAATGCGTCACGGCCCCGGAGCTGTCCACGGCGTGCTCCCCGGAGCCTGTGAGGACGGGGCCTCGCGTGGCAAAGCGCAGCCGTGACGAAGGACCCGGCTCACCCGCGGTCACGGTGCACGTGGGGGCCTCGCCGTGTCCGTTTCCGTGGAGCCGACCACGGCCATCCAATCCTCCCCTTGTTTGTGGGGCTGGGGTCTGTCCCTTGGCAGAGGACGTCTGTCTGGTCCCTGACTCTTGCCCCCCCTGGAACTGCAGCCCCAGAGCAGAGACCAGGTCACCAGCCTCGCTCTTTATCAGCCCTGCTCTGAGCCGCCAGCCTCTGCGGGCTCGGGTCCACTAACTCGGGGCAGGGAGTTAGTAAACGGTGCATGCGTCTGGGACTCGCGCTGAGAGCCCATCTTCCCCACAGTAGCAAGGGGACACGTGTCCGGTGGTCTCACCTCTGAAGACCCCCCCCCCCCCCCCCGCAAAGCTCCCGAGGACACACAGCCGTTGGACCTCAGCGGGTCATTCCCCCCCCTTAAGTTTATTTATTTATTTTGAGAGAGCCAGAGACAGCGTAAGCAGGGGAGAGGCAGAGAAGGAGGAGGGCTGCCGGCACAGAGCCCCACGTGGGGCTCGACCTCCCGAAACTGTGAGATCACCACCTGAGCCAAGACCAAGAGTCGGACGCTTAACCGACTGAGCCCCCCAGGTGCCCCTCGGCTCCCAGTTTCAATCTCAGCACCAACACAAGTTGGGCAGATTCTTTTCTCTCTTTAGGTCCCAGATTCTTCCAGGAGGCAGAGCAAGTCTTTGAACTCTTGGCGCCCGGCGAACTCCTACGTATCCTTCAAAGCCCTGGTCCTGTGCCTCTTCTCTCAGGGTGGAGACAGCTTGCCATCCTCTGGGGCTTTGCTGTGCACCTGCCATAAAACCTGCCCTGTGTCACATACCTCCGTATCTGTCGCGTCCCACGGGCAGGCAAGCACACACCCACCATGGCGCCTGTGCGGGTTCCAGAGTGTTTATCGGTCGAACAAAGGGGGAGACTACAAACCCCCTCAAAGCTGGCCGTTTTCTTGGGGCCCTTGCTGACGGGGGCTGTTTTGAATACACCCTGATTCTCTCCTCGGTGTGCAGAATGACGCCTGGGCAGACCGCTCTCTGGAGCACAGCCCGGGGCGTGTGGCTGCGGCCCACCCGGGAGGCTCTTTCCCACCCCCGGCCCGGCCTCGCCGCCTGCGAGGCTGCCGTCGGACCCGGAGGGCTTGCCGGCTGAGACCCAGGCCGTCCCTCACAGGAGAGGAGGAGGATGTTTTCGGGGAGCTGCCTGCGTGGCTGGCGTGCCCCGGGCTCACGGTATGCGGCTGCCCCGTCCCCCCAGCGGGCCGCCCACCGCACCCTCCGCCTGCAGGCGGGACGCCAGGTGAGAGTGACCGCTGGACCGGGGGAAGTCCGCATTTCGCGGTGTGGTAGCAAACCCCCCACCGGGGAGCTGTGTTCCGGGCCACCGTGGATGCCTGAGAGCCGCCAGCGCTCCCGGCGGGGATTGTGACCCGCTGTTAGAGCTCCGGCTTTGCACCAGCCGGCCGGGTGGCCTCACCGTCCAGGGGGAGGGCGGGACTTTATTGGTCTCTCCTCAGTGCTTTCGTAAACTCGCGCCATCAGTGAAAGTTTGGGGGTCACCTCTAGATTAGCACCGTGGGTAAAAGGTTGTTAAGAGCGCGGAGATCTGGGGACTTGAGATGTTACAGAATGGGCTCGTGGAACGCGTTTTTCCGCTCCGGGCTTCCCTCGGGGGGCTGGGCTGGGGTCTGCGAATCGACAGTCTGAAAGGAGTCCACGGCATCTGGGGAGAAGACAGGTCTGCCCCCTGCTCGGTTCTCGGGTTTACTTGGGCACAAGGATCGCGTGAAGGGCTTGTTAAAATGCAAGTATTTGGGACCCCTCTGCCCCCAAATGCATTCAGAGCCTGGCGCCGTGCCCAGGAATCTGCATTGTAAATCAGCCCCCAGATGACTCTGCTGAACGTAGGTGGTCTTCTGACCACACAGCAGAAACCTCTGCCAGGATCGTTAACGGTGCCACGTGAGCAGGGCTCGTAAAAAGCAGGGTGGGTCTTACGTGGGAGCTTTGGACTTTCAGGTTTTGAACCCGCAATAGCCAGGAGAGGCTGGATGAAGAGGGGCTTGAGACGAAGGATTCCGCCTGGACTCTTGTTTTATTTGTGCATTATTTTTATGGTAGTGAAATACACGCAACGTGAAACTCACCGTCTTCACCATTTGTGGCGCACGTTTCTAGGGCACCGGGTATATTCGCGTTGTCACGCGACCGTCCCAGCCAACCTTCCGCCCTCCCAGACTGGAACCCGGCCCCCATTAAACACTGATCCCCTCCCCCAGCCCGCACCCCCCCCCCCCCCATCCGCTCTGTATGAGTCCGACTCCTCTGGGGACCCCATATGAGTGGGATCTTACAGCGTTTGCCCCTCTGTGTCTGGCTCATCTCAGCATAAGGTCCTCCAGGTTCATCCAGCTTGCAGCAGGTGTCCAGATGTCCTTACTTTTAAGGGCTGTTGCACGGAGAGACCGTGTTGTGTCCCACCATTCGCCCATCGGGCGGACACGTGGGTTATTGTGAGTCACGCCACTGCGAACACGGGCGTGCAAGTCTCCGTCCGAGACCCTGCTCTCGGTTCTTTGGGGGATATGCCCAGGAATAGAATTTCCGCGTCGTGTGGTAATTCCGTTTTAATTTTTTTTTTTTTTTTTTTGAGGAAGCTGGATTCCTGGTTTCTTTGACACTTGCCCCGAAACATCAAGGAAAATCTTCCCCTGTCGCCTTCCTATAATTTGCCTCTCTCTCTTTTGTAAGTTTTCATTCATTTATTTTGAGAGAGAGAAAGAACGCATGTGCACACGCGCACGCAGGGGAGGGGCGCAGAGAGGGCGCCGCCCTGACGCGGGGCTCAAACTCGTGAACCCTGAGATCATGCCTGAGCTGAAACCGAGAGTTGGACCTTAACCAACTGAGCCCCCCCAGGCGGCCCTCTACAAGTCACTTCTAAAAAATCTTTTTTAATGTTTATTTTCGAGACAGAGACAGAGTGCGAGCCGGGGAGGGGCCGGGAGACAGGGAGACGCAGAATCCAAAGCAGGTTCCCGGTTCGGAGCCGTCAGCACAGAGCCCGACGCGGGGCTCGAACTCGTCAACTGCGAGATCATGACCTGAGTCGCCGAGGGACGCTCAACCCACCGAGCCCCCAGGCGCCCCTCTCTAAGTCACTTCTAATTTGCTATATTCCCTCCTGGTCTCCCAGCCCCCAAGGAAGGCGCTCACACCGTTTTGTTGCTGTGTAGTGCACGTGCTGTGGGCCACGGCGTCCCTCCTCGCCCCTCGACGGCGGTCCGCTCGGGTGGGCGTCCACACAGCCGGCCCCGCCCTTGCTCCCACCCTGCGGACTTGGGTCCCGTGTGGGGCAAACCCGCACACACAGAGGTGGGGCCCGCCGCTTACGAGCCGAGCCGTCGCAGCGCAGGGGGGCGTGAACTGCGAGGAGGCGCCAGACCGGTCGTCGGCACAACCGGAGAAGCGTCACAGGACCCCACGGGGGCGCCGGACTCTCCTCTCGAGCTGTGCGGTGTGAGCGGTGGGGAAACTGAGAGCAGCGGCCACGGGTCTGCATCCCTCGGGCCCAGGAGGGGGTCACGGCCGTCGGAAGTACCACGCGCTCCTGAAATGCCGAGCGGGGTCCTCCGGAGGGAGCACGTGCAGACGCAGGAGAGCCGTGCCCGCCGGACACGGCACGCTGGTGACAGCCACGTCCTGGGACCGCCTGTGGCTGACGTGGAGTGCGGGGCCTGGTGAGGACGTGTCCCCCAGGCCTTGACTGTTAGCTTTTTTTTTTTTTTTTAAATAAGATAAAAAAGGAAATTCATGGAGCAAAAAAGTCACCTAGTTGTCATGATGTTTATAAACACGATGGGTATTTGGACATTTCATGTTACCCAACAACAAAAGCAAACAAGGAAGGAAAGATCTGTTTTGTCCAGAGTAACTCGGTTACTTGAGACGGAGAAACGCCCCCACCCTGTAGCTCATCAGCGGTTCCGAGAACTGGGGCCGAGGATCGTGGTCGGCCTGGAAAGCCCACGTGGGCCCTTGGCCTGGCTCGTTCGGTTGCTTAGCAACACCCGAAACTGTGGAAACTCGAGCTGCCGGTGTTTGAAAGCGCGTGCGCCTGCGCGTGTCCCGGATGGAACCCTGAGCTGGAATTGGCCGCGGTCGCCCCCGCTCTCCGCCAGCCTCGCCCCGTGGCACCCCCGCCCCCCCTGGGGCCGTGGCTCGTCAACCACAGTCCTTGAAAAGTCCCCGGAGACACGGCCCGCGCGGGAGGCCTCCCTCCAGGTACCCGTGTTCAAAGCGCATCTGTGAAGGCGCCTGGCTGGCTCAGCGGGTTGAGCGTCTGGCTCTTGATTTCGGCTCGGGTCACATCTCCCGGTTCGTGGGTTCGAGCACGGAGCCTGCCTGGGATTCTCTCGCTCCCTCTCTCTGCCCCCGCCCCTCCCACCGTGGGCTCGCACTCTCTCTCTGTCTCAAAATAAAAAAAAAAAACCTTGAAAAGGTGCCTCTGCGGTCATCCTTGGGCACAATTATGTCTGTCCCACCGCCCATTCTAGCGTCTTGTATGTGGATGGCAGCACTGTGATCGTTCACCGCGATGCTTTCAGCAAACAGCTAACAGATGCTTCCGTGCACCCCCCGGGGTTCTAGGAACGTGCCCGGCAACTGGACCTGCGGTTCAGGGAGAGTCTTCATTCTGGCAACTTCTGTTTTTTTGGTTTTGTTGCGTTTTTTCCTTTCTCACGTTCGTTTATTTTTTGGGGAGCACGGGAGTGGGGGAGGGGACCAAGAGGGGGGGGGGACAGAGGATCTGAAGCGGGCTCTGCGCTCACAGCGGAGAGCCCGACGTGGGGCTCGAGCTCACGAACCGTGAGACCACGACCTGAGCCCAAGTCGGACGCTGAACCGACTGAGCCCCCCCCCACCCCCCAGGCGCCCCTCCTCCGGCCACTTGTAAATTGAACTTCTACTTGGTGAGAAACTGAGCCCAGAGTCGGGTGGGGAACACGTTCGTCCGGGCGTACTCGAGTGACCGCAACGAGAACGCAGAACTTGCTTCAAGTGACAAAGTTGGGGGGCCCTGGAAACGCGGAGAACGCTTTCTTGACTAAGCAAGGCTTGCGTGAAGGATGTGCTTCTGCAGAGGGGCTGACGTTCCCGCACCAGCCGTAGATTTTTCTCCATTCCCTCACCCGGCGAAAATTGAAAAAAAAAAATATTAAAATTCCTGCCTCCCCCGCCCTCGGGAGGCCGGGAAGCGGGGTGAGCCCGATGGAGAGCCCACTAGAGAGAGAGCAGGAGCGGAGGGGCGGGGGGACGGCGGGGAGGCAGTTGTGCGGAGGAGGTCAGGCCTTCCTCGCAGAACGTTGACGGGAGACAACTCTGAGAAATGCCGCAAAGGGAGAGCTGGTTGTAGACCGTTTGGCTACAGTCTGCACCAGGCACTGCTTTGCGCCGCAGCTAACGGGAGACCCTCCGCCAGGGGTCGCCGGCCAGGGAAACGGTGCGCAGCCGGGAGGACCGCAGGCGGGCGCTCCGGTGTCCAAGGGGCTTCCCGACATTCCCCTGTGGCGTTCCCTCGCGTGGGGGTGGGGACGTGGCTGCTTCTCACGCCGGGTGCCGGCCGGAACCGCGGCCTGGGCAGCTGGGGACTCCGGCCGTCCCCGGGGCGCCGCCGAGCTCCGCCTGGCCCGCCGACTCCCTCCCCGTCGGAATCTGCCCCGCGGGTCCCCCCCGCTCCCGTCTGTGGCCGGTGCCAGCCGCGACTGAGTCACAGGGAGCAGGGGTGCCCTCGGAAATACTTCATCCTGACGTCTGTGCTCGTGTGTTTTATCGGGGAAAAAAGTCATTAACCTCTACCTGGGTCTCCGGGTGAATTTGGGGTTTCTTTTTGTTTTTGTTTTTTTACCGCAAGAATTACTTAGCAGTTGGTAAACCCCTTCTCTCTTTTGAAAACAGCTTCGCGTGCAGAGAAGCCTCTCTTGCCGGGAATTCTGAGATGCTCCAGAGGCACTCGGGGCACTGGGAGCCCTTCCATAACTGTGGCCACCCGCTACGTGTTTCTTCACAAACGGCGGTCTGATGAGTTGCCAGCCTCGAACCATTTGGGTTTCCAGTGGTGGTGTTGGACCGGGGGCAAGTTTCTGTCCAGGGGATTTGCTCCAAATGCTGCTTCCTCCGCGCTGCTTGCCGAGAAGGCGGGATCCCGGGGCCGTGCGCGTCCCCCGCGCCGCTGACCTGGGCTGGGGTCTGCCGCCGTTACTGACATCCACGCCGGGGTCGGGACGGTGTGAAGGGGGTCCCTCCCCGCCAGAGGGCACTTCGTTCTGGAACCTCTGCTGCCCCAGGCAGGCCGGCAGGGCCCGGGGGGGAGAGGAGGCCCGGGCACGGTCCAGGGAGGCGCCTTCAGAAACCCCGCCGAGCTGAGGACGAGGGGGCAGAGCGGGGGTGACTGAAGTGTGGCTCCACCCCAGCGCTCTCCAGATGGAGCCTCTCTTGCCGTCCCGGGGGGAGGTGCCGGGGTTCCACCGCGCACCCTTAGCCAAGACTCCCTCCCCAGCCCCTTTGCGCATAAATCAGGAGGTCAGCGGCGGTGGTTCCCCGCGTCTCACGCGATGCCGACGTCCCGGAGTGGGTGAGATCCCTGGTGTTTCGCACGGAAAAAGCAAATGCGAAGATGAGGGGGAGCTTTCCGGTTGCCCCGGGGATTTTTCTCCAAGTGGGGCAGAAAGATGTGCCCCCCCCCGACCCCCCTGCCCAGGGCGAGGGGGATCTCCGTGTTTGCTTGTTGGATGCGCGAGCCGCTTGCGCCTGGAGGGGCCGCCGCCGTCCGCGAGGTCGCCGACACACAGGGTCAGCTCGGGCTGCCACGTCACAGCACCACAGCGGGGTTTAAACGGCAATTACTCTCTTCTGATCCCGGGGCCCGGAAGTGTGAGAGTAAGGTGCCGGCCGAGGTAGGTTCCAGCCGAGGCCTCTCTGACCGTCTCCTCTGTGCGAGCCCAGACGCAGCCTCTCCCGGAAAGGTCCCCGGTCCTGCTGGACCTCACGTGACCATCACCTCCCCGAAGGCCCCGCCTGCAAACGCTGTCATGTTGGGGGTCAGGGCCGCACACGTTCGGTCCCCAACGATGCGTGAGCCCGCGTCTTCATCATTCTGGTCCACTCTGTCCCCACCAGGGCCTTTCCACTCTTCTGAGCATCTCTACAAAATGCCAGGGTCTTACCACCGAGCCGGCCCGCGGGGACAGACGGACAGGGGCCTCTTTCCCTTTGGTCTGAGGAGATGACATCTGGTGGGAACCAAGAGGCCCCGCCACCTGTCATCTCGAGGACGTCAGGCCCTCAGAAGAGACAGCACGCATGTGACCGTGTGGGTCACAGGGAGCGGGTCGTGGGCGCAAGCCTCTCGCGCACGTCTGGCCGGACACCATCCGCGCCTGCACAGGCGCGGGGGGCACGGGTTTCGGTTTTGTACCAGCGGGTTGGATTGCACACCCTGAGCCACAGCCGCGGCTTCGCTCAGCCTATCCCGCGTGGCTCCATTTCTGTGCGTACGGCCCGGCCTCCTTCCTTCGCACGGCAGCGTGTGTCCCACAGGGAGGAGGAACCCCGCCGGCTGTGACCTGCCCCCTGCCGATCACCCTCAAGGGATTCTGGGATTTCGCTACTTCCGGCGACATTGTGCTCATCTCCTCGTACGCACTCGCGCTTCTTAAACGTGGGCGCGTCAAGTCAGGCATCCGGGTGCGTCTCCGCTTCTGGCGACGTCCTGTATTAACGTTCCTCCTTATCCGTGTTAATCTGACGGGCACACGGGGCCCTTCCTGGTTTTAGTTAGTTTCCTGGCAGTTCTGACGCCGAGAGGAGACCCGAGTCCTTGGTGACGGGAAGGCCACCTGTTCCGCTGAGGGGCGCAGAGCGGGTGGTCTGGCCCTGCGTGCCTGCAGCCACGGCTCCTGGCCTTCCCAGCTTTGCTCTCCTCCCTGCTTGTCAGACCAGTGAGCTGGGCCAGGCGGAGAGAACCGGGGGCCCTGAGTCAGAGAGGGAGGACCCGTACCAGGGTGCTTGGCCACCAGTGGGGGCTGGGCACCGGCAGGCGTGGGGAGCACCCACGGCACGGCGCTGTGAGGGTTAGGGCACAAAAATGCCCGCACTTGCGGCGAGCGCCCCTTTCCCAGGCCCGTCATGGAGCGAGTGGGGCCAGAGCGAGGGCCACCCTCCCCGGTTCAGCACGACACGGCGTGGGGCAGGGCGCCACGGTCAGCAGCGTCTGGAACGCGGTCTTGCGGCACGGAGGGTCTGACGGGGCCACGCTCAGAGCACGACGGACGGAGCAGACTGCCGATGCCGCCCGCGTGGAAATGGGAGAGGCCACCGGGAGCGGTGATCTCTGAACTCGGTGTTCCCAGAGTGGAGGTCGGACACAAAGCACAGAGAAAGCAGCCGGTGGTTCCCCGGAGCCTCTTCGGCCAGGAGCTGTCGACAAGCACACCTTGACTTCCCCCTGGCTGCTTTTGCTGTTCCATTTTCCCGTCCGTCATCTGAGCCCCGGACGTTGCCGAGCCCGTGCCGCGCATTAGCGGTGGAGGGTGGAGACTCCTCCCTGAGACGTGCGCTCACGTGACGGCCCGCTGCCCGCTGTTTTGCAAGAAAACGCTAGAAGAACGTACTTGCGGAAAGACCGTCGCATTCACCTCTGTATTTTCCACAGTTGTTCGGCGCCCGCCGCACAGCGGGGCCACGAGAGCTGTCTGCGCCGGGGCCCCCGTCAGGCGCACCCTCGGCTGACTCCCCACGTCCTCCGACTGCCTTCATCTGACACACACCACACCTGCTTGCGTGGAACGGAATACAGAACCTTCGAGGGGATGCCGAGCAGGACACGGGAACTCCGTCCCCGTCCCCTCCCCGCCAACTGCCGTTGGTCTGTTCACGGGAGGGTGGACTGTCCCCTGGCTGCATCCTTCGCTGGCCCTGGGCGTCTGCCTTCAGTGTCAAGACCTAGCATCGGGCTGTGTCCTCGGCCACGCGTGCTCTGAAACGGCGGTAGACGGGACCGCGTGGCTGTGCCTGCACCTGCTGACGTGAAGTCTCGCGTGTCGGGTGCCAGTCTGTGGCACTGAATCGGGCGAGGAAGAATGAGACGTCAGGGGCCTCCTGTTTCCAACGAGGGGCGCGTGGACCTCGTCTGTGAGCATCGCAGCCGGGCCTGTGTGGCACGTGAGGCGGGGTGGGTCCGTAGGATCACGCACCCCGAAGGGAGTAGCTTCCGAAGGGAGTAGCTTCCGAAGTGAGCCCTGAAGGGGGCCCGGGAGGAACTGAGCAGAGCCCAGAGCAGGTGGAGAGCCTTGAATGAAATGGTCCAAAGTCACCGTAGCAGTAACTGCCGTTGCGTACTCTGCGTTCGTCACGGGCCACGTTTGTGTTTGCTCGTCTCATCTACACGACGGCCCCACCGTCTATGACTCGTTAAACTCGAATAAAAATTAGAAAAAATAAACTCGAAAAAAACTCGAATAAAAACAACCCAGGTTTTTAAATAAGCCAAGACTGAATAGGCACGTGATAAAAATCTCTATGTGGCCAATAACCACGAAGAGGGACTCAGGTCATTCATTAGTCATTAGGGAGCCACAAGCGTAAACCACAACAGGTGTGAGAAACCATCACCCGAGTGGCCAGAACATCGGTCATTTCCATCTGGAAACGTCATTAGATTTATCTTCCAGCTCATGAAGTCCTTCTTCAGTGAGGTCTAATGATCAAATTCTGGATTCCAGTTTTTACATTTCTCAGTTCCAGAATCCTCCCTGGCTCCTTGTTAAGCGCTCCCACGGTGCCGAAACGCTCAGTCTTGCCTTTTCTGCCCTTGAAGTCCACCACCGCCTTCCACGGCCCCGTTTCTGTTGCGAGGAAGCAGCCTCCCCCCGTCACCCCCCTCCCCAGGAACGTACGGAGAAGCCCGCAGCCAGAACCAAAGCCGTTGTTCGGACATTTGAGACCCCAAACTCCCCCCCTGCTTCCACAGAGAAACACTTGGGGAAGAGCAGGCGTGGAACCGTGTGCTGCGTCGCGGCTGCCCGTGCCCGTGGTCCGCATCCGGTCCTCACGGCCCCGGGTCAGTGTCGGCACCAGCCACGTCCCACTGCTGAGGAGGGAGGCTCGCGGGGAAGGACCCACGTGCTGCTTCCCTGAGTTTGCAAGAGCCGGTCAGGACCCTGGTGGTGCGCGGTCCCCCAGGGCTGCCCTCCTCCCGTCTGCCTCGCCCGCCTCCGTGTCGCGGGAGCGGCGTTGGGCTGTGTTGCGGGTAGCCCGTCAGCGCTGGTCAGAGGCACGAACGAATGAACGAACGAATGAATGAAACGGCACAGCGGGAACCTGAAACCTCGTCTCCTTGCAACCTGTGCACTGGCTTCTCCCACCGTGACTCCCCCCACACAAGACCGGCGGACGAGTCCTTCTGGGCGGTTTTAGGATGGGAGGGTCACGAGCAGTGGCACGAAGAGGCACGAATTCTGTGGCGTGGTGAAAACGTAGATTCTGACGAGCAGGTCTGGGGGGGGCCTGCGATGCCGCGCTCCTCGAGGTGATGCCTGTGCTGCTGGCTCACAGGCCGAAGGGTGTGGGTGACGAGGGCATCCAGGGTTGGGGACGATGCCCGTGGGAAGTGTGTGCCCGGCGGCGGGGGGGTGGTGCACCATGGCCCTGAGCTCAGGTGTTTTTAACATGGCTTTATTGAGATAAAACTCACCTACTGTTCAATCTATTTGAAGGCACAGTTCAGTTTTCAGTGTGTTTACGGCGTTGTGCGAATACCACCCGTGGTTCATTTTAGAACATTTTCGTCACCCCAGAAGGAAACCCCGTGCCCAGTGTCTGTCACCCCCGATTCCCCTCCCGCAGCCCCTGCAAACCGTGAATCTCCCTCTGTCTCATTTCACATAAATGGAACCGCGCACTACCGGCCTGTGGCGACTGGCTCCCTTCTGTCGGCCTCACGTTTCCATGGCCCGTGAGGGCTTCATCCGGGCGCGGGTCCAACCCCAGCACACGGCACGCCCGCCGTTTACCCGTTAGTTCGGTGGACGCTTCTGTTTCCGGGTTTGGGCTGGGGTGAATAATGCTGCACCGTTCGCGTGGACACGTGTCTTCATTTCTCTCGGGCGCACGTCCGTCTAGGAGCAGAGCTGCAGGGTCACGTGGTGACCGTGTCCCGTGTTTGGAGGGGACGTCCCCTCCTTTCCGTCCCCACCGGCACCGAGTGAGGGTTCTGATTCCCCGTCCTACAGACACGACCGTCTCTGCTTCGACAGGAGCCGCTGTAACGAGTCGGAAGCGTCTCTCGCGGTTTTGGTTTGCGTTTCCCGGTCGCTAATGGCGGGGGACCTTTCCCCTGCGCCCGTGTAAACGTCTCCTTCGTCTTTTTCATCCTGGACTCGCGGGATTTCTTCATACGCTGTGAATACAAGTCCCCTGTCGGGGAGATGACTTGCAAGTATTTTCTCTCATTCTGTGTCTTTTCGCTTTCTTGATGGTGTCCAAAATCTGGCATTTTGACCCGGTACAATGTGCGTATTTTAAAAACCTTGTCTTGCTTAGCTTTTAATGTCACGTCTGAGAGAGACCGCTGCCCAACCCAGGCTCGCGACGGTTTGCGACCTCACCTTCCGAGGCCTGCGGTTGAGCTCTCGTGCGTAGGTCTCGGAGCCTCGTCGAGTTCATCTTTGCTGTTCTGCGCCCCCCCCCACCCCCGCCGCCCCCCGCTTCATTCTCTGGCACGCGGGTGTCCCGCCGTCAGCTCCACCTGCCGAAGGGACCGTCCTTCCCCCACCGAGCAGCCGTGGCGTCCTCGTCGAGAATCAGGTTGCGCGTACGTGCGAGGGCTCGGGGGGCAGATTCTCGCAGTCGGGGCAAAGATGAAGGGCTGCATCGTCCTGCCGTCGCGAGGGCTCTGTGGCATAGTCGGGGAGAGGAGGGCGCGGGGGCCGGCGGGGGCTCGGGGAGGCCGCGTCCCCGCGGAACACGCTGCTGCAGAGGCGCGCCGTCTCGTTGCCATGCCAACACGACCTGGCCCGCGCACCGCCAACCTGGCGGGCAGGGATGGAAAGAATGACTCCGTCCTTTCACGGAGAGGGATGATGATCTCAGGTGAGGGGCCGGGATTTGGAACCAGATGTCCTTGGTAACAAAGACTCGGGGAAAACGTGGCCCCGGCGGTGTTTCCAGGGCGGCCGCTTCACCCCTGCTTTACCCCGGGCCCGGCAGCCGCAGGAGGCGTTTCTTCCCTGCGCGGGGTTGGCCGGGCCTCCAGGCTTCCCGAATCGCTCCAGGCGGCCGGCCGGGGGCTGACGCCAAGACCCCCCACCCCACAGGCCTCCCCAGCAGTTTCCCAAAGGCCCGGCGTTCAGAATCCTTCCCGCCAGAACGTTCCGTGCTCCTGCTGGGTTCTGCGGGCCGCCTCCTGGCGCGAAGTGGGCGCCGTGTCGCGTCACGCGGGGACCTCGTGCAGCTGGCTCAGGGAGGACCCGCTCGCCGCTGCTTCGCACGCTCCAGGAACCTTGTCGGTGCCACGTCCGACTTCCTGTGCGAGATCCTGACGAGGGTTACTCTTCCGTCTCAGCGGTGGCTCACGGGGCGGCCGTCCCTTGTCCCCGTGGTCCCCCACCACTCCCACCAAGAGCCGGTGCCGTACCCTCGGGGGCGGGCAGTGCCCATCTCTCAGGGGCTCCCGAGGCCTCAAAACCACACCGGGCAGACCCTCTCGGGAGCCAAAACTGCCACGGCGGGTAGGCGCTGCCAGGAGAGGCTGATTTGGTCCACCGCGGGGCCGGCGAAGGGATGCCCGGGTCCTCCCTCTGGGCCGCCCTCCTCGACCGGAGCCCCCCCGGTGCTGCTGCAGAGGTCTTGTCCGCCCCCACCTTCTGAGACACCGCCCCCTCCAGCCCCTGCGTTGTACCCCCTGGTTCTCTGTCGTCATGAGGCGACTGTGCATCCCCACGAGGGCAGGGACGGCCAGCCCGGTCACTGCGGAGCGCCGGCAGCCGTGGGCACTCGCGGGGCCTTGCTGAAAGCTGGTCAGGGTGAGGTCCGGCCCCTCTGACCCAGGTTTTTCCGCTCATTCTGCTCCCTCTCTCCCTCCGCCAGCACCGACTTTTCTCGCATCTCCCTCGCCTGCTTAGAGAGGCGCCTGGCTCCTCCTGCCTCCAGGATAACGCGCAAGACTCCCTGTTGTCTCTCCCCCAGCCTGTCTCCATCCCTAGGAGCCAGTCCTGCCACACGTCCAGGGGTTCTGTCCCCCACTCCTCTGCAGGTGCCCCCCTCCTGCCCTGCCCGGAGGAGGACCCCAGAGCCAGCATCCTGGTCCCTGGTCCTCAGACCGCCTCGGGCAGCATGGGCTGGAGCTGAGGGAGAGGACGCCGTGCGGGGGCACCGCGGCTGCGGAGATCTGTGGGAAGGAGGGGGACAGCACTGCCTGCACGTGCCCGGCAGTGCCTGGCCTTCGGGGTGGCCCTGGGACTTCGATTTCCTTCGAACTAGAGCTGTGTTTTGTCAAAACCTCTAAATATTTAACCTAACGGGCTTATCATAATTTAAAATTATTTGCCATATTCTAGGGGAGGTTCTAAGTTTCCTGTTGTGCAAGAGCTTCGTCTTCGTAGACACGCGGCCGGTGGGCTCCGTGCCGTGTCGCGGGTGGTGGGGGCCGGGCTGTTGTTCCCTGGAGCCAGGACGGCCCCCCTGCTCCCCCAGCCCCTGTGTGATGGTGGAGGGGCCGTGCCCCTGGGGTTCTGCCCCCGCTGTGGCCTGGGCCACCTTGGGTAACATGTTTTCCTTCTTTGTGACTCAGTTTCCTCAAGCGTGCCTTCTTGGTGTTTCCCGCGTCCGACGTGGATGGTCTTACATGGCAGCCTCCAGACGCCTTGGATCCCATAGAGAGGGACTCAGGTTCCGTTCTTTCTAGCACTGCGTTTGTGACGAGGCGCGAGTCTCGGTGGGGTGTCGACTAGTTTTCTTAGCACCCTCTCGTCTCCCTTTTAGACAAACGCAACAAACATCAGGCCCCAAGACTGGTGGGCAGGAGAATCCAGCTAGAACGTAAGGATGTTAAAAGTGGATTTGTATTTTTAAAGATTTTTTTAATGTTTGTTTTTTGAGAGAGAGAGAGAGAGAGAGAGAGAGAGAAACAGAGCTCAAGCGGGGGAGGAACAGAGAGTGAGGGAGACACAGAATGTGAAGCAGGCTCCCGGCTCTGAGTTGTCAGCACAGAGCCCGACGCAGGGTTTGAACCCACCAACTGTGAGATCGTGACCTGAGCCAAAGTCAGATGCTTAACTGACTGAGCCCCCCAGGCGCCCCAAAAATGAATTGATTTTTAAGGCGCGGAGCCTGCTGCCCTGCCAGCCTCTGGTTCCCTGACACCGTGCTGTCCCCCTGAGCACCGGGGACGTGCCTGAGGGACGCACGGAGCCTGCAGGCCGCCAGCCGACAGGGGCAGTGGGGAGCATGGGAAGTAGAAGGGCTTTTGTTGATTCGACTTAAAAGTTCAACGGTGAAGGTACAGTGATTTATTTTTGCAGCCATGACACCAATTCAGATGTTGGTGGAGCACGCATCGGGGTGAAGACAGTATTTTTGCTAAACTGAGCGTCCGCGGGCAGACATCCGCGTGGGATGGGCGTGCTGCCCGCCGGCGGTGATCATGTGGGACCTTCTCCCAGTCCCGCGGGCAGCCCAGGTGGTCACAGTGGGTCCCTATTCAGTCCAGTAACTGAACCACAAAACCTGTGTGGTGAAGGCTGGATTAAAAGACAAAACCCCACAGGCGGTCCAGGCTTCTGTCTTCGGCCTGACATCAATCTCGCATCAAAGAGGCCCAGCGCCGCATAGCATTGCTTTGTAAATGAGTCCTTTACGTTTTGGTTGCATTTTATTCCAATCCACCGGAAACGTCAAAGTTTTCCACGAAAACTGCCCTTCCGTGGAGCTTTCGGCGCGGCTCAGTTATCGCCGAGAAAGCGGGCTCACAGAAGGCGCCGGAATGCTTTTCCGAAAAGGAAGGGGAGCTGCAGACAGAGGCCGGCCGGGTGAGCCCCGCGCCCTGACGCCACTTTGGAAGGATCTTCTGACGAAGGCCACATTCACATCGGATGCATTTATGTTCTGTACCCAACTGGAATGTAACAGACACAGTCTAGACTTCAAAGCAGTTGAATTTGGTGAAACATTCAGAAGGATCCACGGGACAACTTGTTCGATGAGTTTGGGTCTATAAAACATTTGCTGCCCGGTTCTTGCACGCAGAACAGACGCGCTGCCCACCCTGACGTCCAGACGTCTCGCGTGGAGAAGGCAGCCTGGAGGAAAGCCCGGAGCTTGCCGGCCGGCGCCCACAGCGGGGCAGGCTCCCAGGGCAACAGCGCGTTTACAGACAGGCTCGGTCGGGGGCGTCCGCGACTTTGCAGCCACCGGTCGCAAAGTACAGCCCTGAGAAGGTTGAGGATAAGGACTCGGATAAACAGTGAAGAAAGTGTTGGAGCCAGATGTGCTTGAAAACCAGAGTGCGCGAATGTGCATCCAGAGTAACTATTCCACTGGTCATTTTACACATCGAGGTAATCAGTACAAAGACGTTTATAACGTTTTGCTTTACTATGCACAGTAATAGACTTGGAATAGTTTGTCCTGATAATAGATTTGATTTTTTTATTTAAAAATTTTTTTCGTGTTTGTTTATTTTTGAGAGAGTGAGAGAGACAGAGAGAGAGAGACAGAGAGACAGAGCATGAGCAGGGGAGGGGCAGAGAGAAAGGGAGACACAGAATCTGAGGCAGGATCCGGGCTCTGAGCCGTCAGCACAGAGCCCGACGCAGGGCTCGAACTCACAAACTGCGAGATCGTGACCTGAGCGAAAGTCGTCGCTCAACCGACTGAGCCACCCAGGCACCCTAATTATTATTTATTTTCTTTTTAAAATTTTTTTTAATGTTTTTTCATTTTTGAGAGACAGACAGAGACAGAGCGCAAGTGGGGGAGGGGCAGAGAGAGAGGGAGACACAGAAGCCGAAGCAGGCTCCAGGCTCTGAGCCATCAGCACAGACCCTGATGCAGGACTCAAATTCATGAACCATGAGATCATGACTTGAGCTGAAGTTGGACGCTTAACCAACGGAGCCACCCAGGCGACCCTGTGCTGATAATAGATTTTAAATAGAACTGTTTCATAGGGCCAGAAATAAAGAAAATAAAAATGCCAGACAATAATTTGATATTTCAAAAAAGTAGATATTTTAAAACATGTTTAGCACCCATTTTTACTGTGAGCAGTGTCTTGGTTTGCTTGATGAGTCACACTGTCACCCTGATGGTATCACACAACGTCCCCTCCGCGCCATCAGTATCGTGTTCCCTTTGGTTTTCCATGCTCCTTAAAAATACACGTTACCTTCCTTGTTTTTGTATTCATTATTAACTTAATCCAACTGTCTGAAGATATTTAGTGCCTACTCTCTGCTGGATTTTGTAGCTTCATAAGCCCCGAGTATAGTAAAGGTGTAGTAATTAAGACTCTTTAAAGTTGGGGGCACCTGGGTGACTCAGTCGGTTAAACATCCATCTCTTGGTTTTGGCTCAGGTCACGATCTCACGGTTCGTGAGTTCAAGTCCCACATCAGGCTTCATGCTATCAGTGCAGAGCCTGCTTGGGATTCCCTCTCTCTCTCCCTCTCTCTCTCTCTGGCCCTCCCCCGCTTTTACTCTCTCTCTCAAAACAAATAAACTTTAAAAAAAAAGTTGGATGGATGATGAATGGGTGGATGGATGGATGGATGGACAGGTGGATGTGTGTGCAAATGGATGTTGGATGGATGGATGGATGAATGGATGGGTAGGTATTTGGATGAGTGGATGGATGGATGGATGGCCAGATGGATGGATGGGGGATGGATGGATGGATGGATGGATGGATGGATGGATGGATAATTGACGGGATGGGTGGGTGGATGAATGGCCAGATCAATGGATAGAGTGTTGATTAAACTTGGTCATTCATAAGACCGTCACTGATACTTTGGTTGTGTGAGTTTTGTTTCTTTCTGAGTCTGAAGCACATTATCCTGGTTCATTACAACACAATCTCCCTGTTGACCAGATCATTTTACACTGTGTCATAGCTCTGTGAGTTCCTGGTCATCAGAGTAAGTAGGTGAGAAACCAGGACTAGACTAAGTTGGTATAAATCTTGCAAACCGTTGGTGGAGTTTGGGTTTCCAGATGGTGGTGTTCAGAATCTGTTTTTGATTGGACGGTGCACTTTCCCATTAGAGGTTGTGACTGGCCAAGGACCCCTTCGGTGAGGCAGGGTCACGTTCTGCACCAGGTGTGGTTTCCAGGTGGCTGGCAGATGGGAGCCACTGTACCTATGGTCCCGAGGGAGGGTAGAACCAACGTGGACCAGGACCTCGTGTCACGGAGCAATCCGGGACCATATCCATCCACTGAAATCCTGCCCATGGGAGGAACTCCCCCAAGAGGCCACCCACCGCCTCTCCTTTTAGAACACACCTCCGCCTGCTCTGAGCTCTTCCAGCCCTTGGCTCACACTGCCCCCAGGTGACCATGGCTTGTCTTCTACATCCTGGTCCCTACGAGCCTGCAACTTGCCGTTCCCCGATGCTCGTTGAAAGTAATCGGATGCGGGGGTTGCTGCCAGGATCTGCTGCCCTCTCCTGTTTCCTGCTTCCGTGCGGTGCTTATTCAGGAGGCCGACGTTCAGAAGCTTCTGAAGGTCAAGGCTTGAGCTGTCTAACTGAGTCAGGTCTCAGCCAGATTCCTGGTGTTTGGAGGGGAAACGGCTGCTAAGAATTGCGGGTGCTGCGGAGTGCCGCCGCGTGCGAACCCTAGAAGGGGCACGATCACCACTCTTCAGTTTCAGTTGGGGGACCCGAGGCATGGAGAGGTGAGGAAGCTGACCCACGGCCCACAGCCGGTTCATGGCACGATCGGGGTCCAGAGCAGACGGGCCGGGCCGCCCGCGGGCCTGTGTTCCCTTTTCCAGCGTTTTATTGTAAAAAGTCCAACACACAGGAGGGTTAAAGCAACCTTGCGGCGAACACCCACACGCCCACGTCTCATTCCACCGTTCACGTGAACTACATTCACGTCGTCCGTCTCCATCCGTCTCTCGTCCCTCTGTCCATCCGTAAATCCGTCTTTTTTTGGTGTGCATTTCAAAAAGCATTTGCTGACACTGGTTGGTTTCACCCCAAACTCTTGAGCTCACATTTCACCAACTGGAGTTCGATATTCGTGGTTTTGAGTGAAATCTCCATGCCACGAAATACACGCACCTTAGGTTTACTGTTTGCCGAGTTTCGACCAAAGCAAACGCCTGTGGGACCCGTCCCCATATCAAGACTTGGAACTGTCCCATCAACAGTCTCCATACTTCTTAATAAGTCTACCCCCCCCGTCCCTCGAGGGAACCACAGCCCTGGTGTTTTCATCATAGATTAGCTCTGCTTGTTCCAGAACTCTACATAAACCAGAGTCAGCATTTTTGACCGCTAGTCCACACCGCCGTGTGATGAGGGGTTTTCCAAGGGCTGGCTCTGGGGGACCGACAGATCTTTCCTTTCTCTGAGCGTCAGCCGGGGTTCTCCTCGCTTCTCCGGTGAAGCGGAACCAACAGGACGTCTACTGTCTGTCCGTACCTGTCTGTCCGTCATCTGTCCGTGTTATCTATCTACCATCGCTCTCCCTCTTGCTATCTACCTGCGAAGCACCTCTCTCTTTTTATCGTCTATCGACCTCTGTCTGTCCCTTTCCCTGCAGGGAGAGAGAGATTGATTTTTATGTTTTTGAGATCTATCTTAATTTTAACGACTGTGGGCTGGCAAGTCTGAAATCTGTAGGGCAGGTCGACAGGCCGGAGACGCTGGCTAGATGTCTGCTACGGTCACGAGGCAGAATTGTTTCTTCTCTGGGAAAGCTCCGTTTTTGCTCCTCAGAACATCAACTGGTTGGAGGAGGCCCTCCCACCGTGGGAAGACTGACCCCTGTTACTCAGAGCCGGCTGACCACACGCCCCCCGAATCTACCGAGTACCTTCGTGGTAACGTCGACTCTGGCGTCTGGCCAAACGGCTGGGCACCCCGGCTTCCCCAGCCGACACGTGAAATTGACCTTCATGCTGGCTGTGGGAAGGCGGGGTCCCCAAGCGGAGGCGGGACCTCAGCGGCCGTCAGGGGGAGCCCGAGCGGGCCGGGCTGCCGACAGCACAGCTGTCGTGCACCGAGAAGGTTCTGTGCACCGCTCTCCACGATGAGGATGACGCACTCCTCCCCATAGATGATCTGATTGTGTTTTAATGAGAATAATATTTGCTGCGAGGAAGGATGAATCCAGCCATGTTTTTATGTCAGCCAGATGTCTTCAACTATTTACCCCCTCCCAGGATTAGGAGTCTGGCAAAACCTGTAATGCAACCGCCCCCCGCTCCCCCCCAGGGTCCCTTCCCCCGGCCCCGCCACCCCCCTTACTGTCAAGCCCATGGGTGTTTCCAGGGAAATGTGGGCCATGTGTAGCTGATTCATTTACACGTTGCTCATCAAAATACAACTTTGTCAGAGCTAATTGGCAGCCGGGTAGCCTTTCAAGTCCTTTTTGTAAGTCTCTCACCATCCCTGTCGTTTCGGCCAAGTGTTACCAGAGCCGCTGTCCGAAGCTCAGAAGCTCTGGCGTCTGAGCGGGCACCAAACTTGGCCGAACGTTTTCTGCTGGTTTTCGGCTGAGCAAAGCCCGCAGCTGGGAAAGACGAGACTCCGGGCGTAGTTAACTGTTTTCTCCCCTTAACGTTTATCGGGCTCACAACACGCTCTGGGCGGAGCGTGCGGGACCCGGCCGCCGCTGTGACAGGTAGGGCTCTGCCACTGGGTCCCGGGCCGCTCTGGGATGGGTCCGCGTGTGACCGAGTTGCCTCGCGCGGGTCTCTCTTTGACAGGCTGTTTGCTTTCGCCAGAGAACGGGGCAGGGAAGTCGTGTCTGTTTCTTCACTCTGGAGCTTAGCTCGCTCTTTGATGTGTTCCCTCAGTCCCTTTCGGTGAACACCTGCTGGGTGACGCGCTCTGGAGACAGGGCTGGGCGGCAGCCGTGACAGCGGCTCGTGTACGTCCCTCCGGAGGGACCGACCCGGGGTGCGGAGGCCCCGCGCAGCCTGAGAGGGAAGCACCGGGCGGGGGGGGGGGGGGACACGGTGTGCTGACACCATCGTGTGGGAGGAGGGACAGGAGGTGGGGGAGGTCACGCACGTCCCCGCTGCGTGAGGGAGCTTGAGATGTCGACCGGGCTGCGGCAGGTGCCAGACTGGGTCCAGTTTTGCTGCTGTTTCAGTCGGGTTTGCCGGGAGGTGATGGACTCCGGTAGAACTCGGGTCTGCGACCTGCCACGTGTGCACGCGGTGTAACCCTCCCGGCCAGCACGCGACCCGCCCTCCGCAGTCGGCTCCTCCTTCCCGCCAGACCCCTGCAGTCCCTGCTGGACCCCCGCGACCCCTGGTGCCCTCCATGAGACCCTCACAGACCTCGCCCTCCCCCCCGCGTGACCCCTGCAGTCCCCGCCAGATCCCCAGGACTCCTGATACACCCCCGCGGACCCCACCGACCCCCACACACCCCGCCACGCTTCACCGCCTCACACAGGCCCCTGCTGGCCCCAGCAGCCTCCATCCGATTTCTGGCACCGGAGGTCAGTGCTCCCTTTTCCGGAACGTCACTGAGGTGCAGGGACCCACGATGGGACCCTGCGCGGCTGTGTCCCCTCCCGCCACCCTGCGTCTGACGGTCTGCTCCCTTTACGGCCGATGGCACTCCCCGATGCGGACGCCCGGTGCTGGCTTGTCCACCCGGGTTGGGGGGGGGGGCCGCTGGCCGGGTCCGCTTCTGCACCGTCGAGCATGGAGCCCCTGGGAGCCCTTGTGCCGGCCGGGTGGGCGTCGGACCCCCGGCTCCCCGCGTGGTCACGTTACGGGCCGCTGCCGGACGTCTTCCAAGGTGGCTGCAGCGCGAGGCTCGGCCACGCGGGACAGGCGGGGCCCCAGCGCCCGGCGGCCTCCGGTTCTGCGGGGTCAGCGTCGCTGATCTGGGCCATCCTGGCGGGTGTGCCGTGGTCCCTCCCGGGGGCTCGGGTTGGCGCTTCTCTCACGACTAACATGTTGAGCATCTTTCCGTGGGCTCCACCGGCGGCCTCTTTATTACAGGTGCGGAGGGGGGAGCGTTGGGCCGGGGGCCGGCGGGGGGCCGAGCCCGGGTCTCAGCTGCCGACTCGCTGTGTGACCTCGGGCAAGTTCCTCGGCCTCCCTGAGCCTCACCTCCCGCAGCTGTTCGCGTCGGGGCTGCTGTGAGGCCGAGTAGCGGGTGGCAAAGCGCTTGCCCATTCGTTGCGAGGCCGTTCGTTGCGAGGCCGTTGTGTGGTCGCGGTCGTGGGCCGCTAGGAGCTGCGCCGGAGTCTTGCTGCCACTCCCCCGCCTCGGTTCTGCCGCTGGACGTGGCGGCGCCCCCTTCCTTACTCACGTCCCCGTCACAGTCACGGCGGCAAAGTCGACTGTGTTGACTTCGACTGTGGCTGCGGAAGTGTGGGTAGCGGGCTGCTCTCAGTACAGGTCTGTTCTATTTCCTGGGGCAAGGGGGTGGGGGGAACTGATACACGAGGGTCCGTTCTTTCTGGAAGTCTATTCCCCATCAGGATCCTCCGGTTCTCAGCCCCCCCCAGCTTCCCTGCCGCCACCCCCCCCCCCGCCCCCCGCACACACACTGGCCTGGGCAACACAGGCAAGACCACATTCCCACTTTCTCAGGCCACGAGCCTTGGGACCATCCTGGACACCCCTCCGTCCCGCTCACATTCCGGCGTCAGCAGGTCCTGCGGCTCTGCTTTCAGGGTGGGTCCAGCACCCTAACGACGAGGGTGACCGCCTCATCGCACGCACTCGGGCGGCCCCTCCTCTCCCACCTGGCCCGTTGCCGTGACTCGCGAACGGGTCTGCCCGGTCCCCCCGCCCGGGCCTGCAGTCCGTTCTCCAGAGAGCGGGCGGCCAGAGGTCTCCCGTGTCCCTCGTCCCCAACCCCCGTCCGCACCCCTCCCGCCTGTGACCTTCTGCCCAGGCCACCCCCACCGGCTCTGTCAAAGTCCTCCTCCTCAGACCCCCACCGCCCTCAGCATCCCCCACCTGCTTTGTTCCCCTCACGGCACGGGCGGGCAGCTGACAGGTTGTGCCCGTGTTTCTGGTCTGTCCTGCCTCTCAGGTGTCGACCCCGCGCCGCGGGGGTTCCCTGCTCTCGTTCCCTGCCCGTCCAGGCCCCCTGTGCTTGATGTGCGCAGGGCCCGGGGCACCTGTTGAGGGAGCACGCTGGGAATGGCCTTGTGGATCCCCCCGGACTTGGTGACGGTAACGGCCGAGAGCTGTAGGGCTCCTCTCGCGAAGATCAGGCTCAGGAGGTAAATTACTTTTCCGGGACCACCGAGGAGTCGGGAGGTGGTTCCCGCAGGTCACGTTCATCCAGTCACGGCAGGGCGTACGTGGTTCGTTCTTGAGCGCGGGGGTGTGGGAAGAAGGTATTAAGTCCGGATCTCTGAATACACCGGGGCCTGCCGACGGGCCCCTCAGGAAGGCGTGCACACAGGAGGCAGCTGTTGCATAGATGCCTCCCAGACGTCAACCTCTGCGGTCCTTGCTCTTGGGTTGACGGTTTTTCTGGAGTGCCCCCCGCCCACGTTCCAGCTGAGGACGAGGAAGAGGGCGAGCCGGGCCCCAAACCCCAGCAGGGAGTGGGTGAGAGGCATGTGTGGTCTTGGGGCCCGGCATGCAGCCTTCAGTAACGGGTGATCGACTGACTGATGGGCTGAGGCGGCTGGCGCTCGCCTTGCGTTGTGCTCTGGATCCCCGTCAGAACGGAACCCCTGCCTGCGCCGGGCCAGAGAAGGGCCCCTGAGACACTCCCGCTGCTGGGGATTCCTGGGCTCTTCACTCCCTAAGCTACCGGAAGGTTCTCTTTCTGAACCAGCATTTTTCCAGCAGCGCCCCCCCCAACACTGCCGTACGCACGGAAGTTGCAGGCTCCTAGGCTTTGCTCTTGGCCGTGCGGACCCTCCACCCTCTCAGCCTGTGCGGCGGTCACCTTCCATCGGAAGGCGCCTCCTCCACCGGTCCCTCTGGGTTTGCCCCTTCTGTTCCTTTGCTCGCATCTCGGTTTTGCTCAGGGGCAGAGAAAAGTGGCACACATCGTCGGTCAGATTTAACCAGAGCTGTAGACTTGTTTCCAAAGTTTGCAATTCTATCTGAGAGAAGCTCAGTTAGTCATTATTATGACTTTAACGCCTCTCAAACAATTGCTGGTCTCTTTCTTAATGAAGGAAGAGGAAGCCGCAGGAAGCAGGGGTATCTAACTGGAATTTACGCACAGTGTGTCGTTTTCATTGTATTTGTCTTCGTGGATTCCTTGGTTTGTTTTTTTTTTAAAAGCAAATGATACTGATTCCCCATTGGTAGTAGTGACAAAAATTTCTCTTTAAGATAAATTTAGATGTTTCTGAAAGAAGTCGATTTTAAGGAAACACGGTAAGGGAAGAATGAGGTAGGTATTATTGAGATTTGGCAAATGTCATCGGAGGGGTACATAAATGATTGGTGTTTGGGAAACCCTCAAATAGCAGGAAGTGCTCTGAGCTTCTGCTGGGCAGACCCGAACTCCAACCCTGGCTTCCCCTGTCATGGTGGTGGACCCCTACCACCCATTACAGATCATTCGGGGAATTCAGTATGATGTCGATACGGATTCCTTACCTGGGAGCACCTAGAGGGGTGTGGAACACGTTTTGGAGATCGCTGTCCTAGGAGCTCGGTGACAAGTACCCGTCCCTAACTGTGCCACCCTGGCGCCCGCCCACCTGGCACACCCAGCAGCCCCCAAGGCAGAGACCTGCCATTAATTCCTCCAGGCTTACGATAGCTGCTTCCAACATACATACCGAATAGTGATACCAATAGCCTTAACCCCTGTCGCCAGGCACGGTATCTCCATCATCTCTAATCAATATTGTCCTCAAACGTCAGCCTGGGGAAAATGCTCCTAGTCTGTGGTTAAATAAGGACGTTGCAGAGTTTATAAATTGCCGTAAAGTCCACAGCTGCCCTACCTTGGGGAGAAATGCCCTTTATCCTGAAATTATGTCCTTTTCGTTATTTGATGAAATGATCATGTTAGCAGGGGGTAATAGATTTTTAGCGTTTTTAGTTAAAATGTGGAAATAACAAATTATCAACCTGGCATTAAACCAAAAAACTCATCTGAAAATTTTACTGCTTTGGGGGCATCTGATTCTGGCCAGTCTGGAGCAACTGGAACGGGCTTACTTGCCACTAGATTTTCACCCAGAAAATGGGGTGAGATCGACAGAGCACGGCCTCACACATCGGGAGGCGAATGATGTGAGGAGGGAAGCACACAAGGGTCCCGTGACTGCACCAGCCCCTCAGGAGGGAAATGAAATAGAGGCGGCAGGCTCACCAAGTGGGGACACTGGAGTCTGGGGAGACTGGAGTTCGGGGAGGCCAGATCAGCAAGAACTGAGGGCAGGGGACCGGGGGCCTGTAGAGGGACTCCACAGCGTTGTGCTGAGTGCCGAGTGCACCTGTGTGGGGAGGAGGTCCCCGGAGGGGCAGGCGGAACAACCCTGGGAGCTCGCGCAGGACTGGCTAGTTTGTGTTTACAGCAGGCAGAGTGGGAAGGACCTTCTAAGACGCTGGCATTGGGCGGAATCTCAGAAGAGCACTCTCTGCATGATGGTGGTAAATTAGCTCTCACCGAAGTCCGCTCTGGACCCACCCTAACAGCATTTAAGAGCAGATCTCGGGAGGATATGACCGACTCCAAACGACTGGACTGCACACCTGAGTGAAATCCATCACTCTTTAAAAGAGCACAACAGAAGCCAGAAAGCAACCACGGACACGGGCGATGTCTGGCATTCGATCAAAAATAACCAGGCATGGGAAAAAAAAGCAGAAACTTAAGACCCATAATCAGGGAGAACATGAATCAACAGAAAGAGACCCAGAAGCGGCAGAGGTGATGGAATTAACAGACAAGGTTAATACAGCTGTTGGAAATATGCCCCACATGTTCAGGAAGGAAGAGAAATACGTAATGAGAAATGAAAGATATAAAAAAGTGACAAATGGAACTCTAAGGGATGAAAACTTAATATTCGAAATGAAAAATGTGCTGGATGGGGCTCACAGCAGATAAACACCGTGGAATTAAAGATCAGTGGGTTTGAAGCTATAAAAATGATCCAAAACAAACCAGAGAGAAAAAAGACTGAAAAACAAAATAACAGAAGCCTGGTGCCCTGTGGGGTAATATCCAGTCCTCCAGCCCATGTGTAACTGGGGTTCTGGAAAGAGGAGAGAGAGAAGCAGGGACAGAGAATGTTTTGAAACAATAATGGCCAGAAATTTTTTGAATTTACTGGAAACCATAAACCCACAGATCTAATGAGCAAAATAAACCCCATGTAGAATAAACATTGAGAAAGCACATGAAGGCACATTATAAACAAATTGCTGAAACCCGGTGATAAAGCAGAAACAGCCAGAAGCAGCTGATAAAAACAGCACTGTGGATGCCCGAGCGGAGCTGTGAGGGACAGCAGACCTCCTGCCAGGAACCATGCCACCCGGAACACGATGGGGCGACGTCTTCAGTGTGTTAAAAAGGGGGGAAACTGTCAACTAAGATTTCACTGCCCAGTAAAAATGTGGTTCAGAATTGGAGACAAAGTCAACACTGTTCAGACGAGCAAAACCAGGTAGAATTCATTGTCAGCGTATCCACCCGATAAGAAACGTGAGAGGCGTTCTTCCCGCGGAAGAACGGTCCCCGATGGAAACAGCCCGACACACAATAATTGCACAGGTGACCGGAAAATGTGGTTTTCTCATTTTTCTATCTCTTGAAATGGTAATTTGCTGTCCAAAGCAGAAATAATACCAACGCATTTTGGGGTTCATATTATACACGGAAGTACCATCCCCGATGATAATAGCACGAGGGACGGGAGGGGGACATGGGAGTGTGTTGTCCTCACACCGTGCGTGACAAGGCGTAACAAGATGAGGAGGCAAACTGTGATGCGTTTCACATGTACGTCGTGACCTCCAGAGCACCCACTGAAAATAAAACGTGAAGGCGTAGCTGATAAGCCCATGGTGCGGATAAAGGAGAATCATTAAAATACGTCCCTCAGTGAACCCACAAGAAGCCATGACCGTGGGAGCAAGAAAACAAGGAAGGGACAGGAGAACAGAAGCCAGATCACGGGGACGGTTTTAAAGCGGCTCGCACCGATAATTACGTTAGTGTCAACCGTCTAACGCTCAAAGCAGACACAGACCGCGAGACGGGACAACGCGGGGACCCCCAGGAAGCGCTGCCTGCGAGGCGTGCGGCTTCACTAGGAGGGCACACGTAGGTTGGAAAAGACAGACCATCTAAACCAACCAGCACGAAGCTGGAGGGGCTGTGTCAGTGCCGGATGTTGCATCAAGGAAAGTTTCCGGGGATAAAGAAGTCGATTCTCGGCATAAAGGGGCCAGTTTGCATAGAAGACACGAATGCTAAACGTGTGGGTCCATAGTAACAGCTTCAAGTGTGAAAAGGAAGCCTCAAGAGCGTTGTGGGGACACAGGGAGAAATGCACGTTTTTAGCCAGAGGCTTCCACACCTGTGCCCTGCAGGGTCGTAGCCGGAGGGGGGGGGGGGTGTCCACAGCCAGGGCAGGTGGGGGGGTACCAGGAAGAACACGGAAGTGGCTCGTGGGGTGGTGGGGCCGACCAAGCAAGCCTGACGGCAGGGGTGCGGGCACAGGGACAGCCGGCACTGTTATCCATAGGAAGACAGTCTTCTTTCCCCGCAGAAGCGTCGCCTGCCTTTCAGGGTCCTCCGACGGGGTCCCGCGGGCCCACGCAGGCTCCTCCCCCTTACGTGAAGCCAGCTAATTAGGGACTCAATCACATCTGCAAACCCCCTTCCCAGCAGCGCCTAGACGCGGGTCTGGCCGCCCGACTCGGGCTGTCGCCCAGCACAGCCAGCATAGCAGCCCTGTCCCAGCAGCTAGAGGACAGGCGGACAGAAGATCGGTGACGACACAGGAGACTCAAAACACGTTACCAATTAACTGTACCCAGCTGGCACCCCTAGAACATTCCAGCCCACGGCAGAGCGCACGTGGAGCGTTCATCCAGATGGGCCATATTCCGGACCATAAACCAGATCCCAATAAATGGAAGATTCGAACCATACAAACTGTGTTTTCCGACCAAGGGGGTTAATTGCAGAGAGGTCGGGAGACTTCTCCAAGACCAGGTCGCTAATAAGAGAGGAGGCCAGGGTTTGGACACAGGCTTTCTTCCCACTTCCTGTGCCCCTGGCTCCGGGCGAGCGAGCAGGTCTGTGCCCCGGGGATGGGACCCGGCTGGCACCGGGCAGCACCTGCGTCTTGTAAAATGCTCCACGTTGCTGGTGACCGTGTGTTATTGGTGCCAGGCTGCACAGTCAGTCGTCGAGCTCAGCGTCACCCACATCGTCAGAAGGGCCTCACGGGCTCCACCCCGGGTGCGTTTGTCTTTGCAGACAGACCCCCGGCATGCACTGACGTCGTGGGAGTTTCTCTGGAGGACCCAGAGAGGCGGCGGGGACAGTGTGATGGATTGGAGCTGGCTGGGGACCCTGTGTCCCTCCTGGAGGTCCAGAGGCACCCCCCAGACACTGCCAGAGTTGTCTCCCGTCGGAACACGGGGTGGGGAGGCGGCGGCCGCCTGGGCCGGCGTGGAAGCCTTCACCAGCCACCTCCTCCCCCGTGAGATAACGGAAGAGGTCCTGCCCCAAGATGTCTTGACCTTGGAGCTCTAGCTGAGATGTGAAGGTGGGGACTCTTTCCCTGTTATCACTGAGTCTTTGTCCCTTGGCAGGCTTCCGGGCTGCCTGTGGTAGGTAGTTCTGGGCCCCGTCCGTGCAAACACAATCCCATCATCCACCAAAACTCAAATGACCCAGCACATCGTCTCGCTTACTCATCTGCTTTTGTGGCAAGTTCGGGTAAAAAAGCGGCTGTGAAAAAAGACAATTAAATCCAAACCAGATGTTGCACGAAACACGTACGTGAACCCTAGATGACGAAGCGACGTGCCCAAAAAGCCGCGGCGGGACGGGGACGTGGCCGTTCACGCATGGCATGCTGCACTGAGGTCCGGCGCCAGGACCGCGTGAGCTTTTCCGAGGCCACAGAAATCCCGAAGCCGAGGCGATGTACTTATCTGCTGATTGGCAGGTGATAATGCTTTATTGGAGCACAGACATTTCCGGAGTAATTTATCCCTTCACTCATCTGGTTGGGAAAGGGGAGCACTGCGGGGAGAGGGGGACGTGGAAGCGGGTTAAGGGGGCCGAGGTCGAACTCGTTTGCCAAACTACACAACTACAACGAAACGCTGAATTAATCACCACAAATTAAGACACTGTTTACCGAGGGTTGGAGGGGTCCATCGCTTAGTAACCGTGGGGTTTCCTGTGACCCCCCTCCCAGCCCCCGCTGCCCGCTGGCAAGCCGGCGTGTTTTTCTTGCCACGTGAGTCCGCTGGAATCGGGACTCGGGTTCTCTTGGGAGCAGCGTGTTCTGCGGTTACTCTGAGTGGGGACAGGGCGTCAGTTCTCCATCGTGGTGCTGAGCGTCCCCAGCGCGGCCACGGGGACACCCCAGGGAGCCCCGCTCCTCTGGCCGACAGCCCCTGCGTGGGGCCTGGGGGCCTGTCTTTTGCTGCGCGAGGTTCTGTCTGTGTGGGCTGCAGCCCAGCGAGGTTCTGACCACGGTGGCCCCGACTTCTGAAAGCCCCCCCCCCACCCGGCCTGTAATGGGCCCACGGATTCCACTCTCCTGGGAGTGTGTCCGCTCTCCTGGGAGGTTGGTGACTTTCCGGTCCTTATTCCAGTGGTCACCCGCCCGCCCACCCCGTGCTGCAAGACACAGAGCTGGAGAAGGGCAGGGGCTCTGCCCACAACGGGTGCACAGGCGGGAAGGTTTGGGGGGGCCCTGGTAGCAGGGGCTCCGGGAGGCTGCGGGGTGGGGAGCAGCGCACTGCAGGATGGGGGCCCCCAAGGGGCTGGGATGCAAGGGCTGCGTCTCGTGGACACCGGCCCAGGCCACTGGCCGTCCCTCCCCAGGGACACCAACGTACAACAGGACGGCCCTCAGTTCGCCACCGGAGCGTGGCGCCTGCTTTGGACTCTGCGTGTGTCTCTTTCTCTGCTCCTTCCCAGCTTGCACTGTGTCTCTCAGAAATAAATAAACGTTAAAAAAAAATTTTTGAGAAAAGAAAGTAAAAGGACAGAAAAATTGCGGCCTGAACACAGCATATGAAGTGGCTGTCAGACGGGGATTACCAGACGGGAGGACGGACGTTTTGTGGCCCAAGCGTCGTTCTGCACGTGCACCAGCCCCACACCTGAGGCCTGAAGCTCGTGTCCGCCAGCTGTCGCGAGGCAGGGGGCAGGCAGCCCGGGGGCAGCAGGGTCCCGGCACAGCACCGTCCACGCGGACCTGCCAGACATCCACGGGACCGTCCTCCCCAAATCAGCGGAACGTGCCTTTTTTACGAGCGGCCACGGAACATCCGCCAACGGGCCACGTTCTGGGCCATAAAACAAATCTCAGCGAGTTTCAAAGAAATGAAATTCTGTGGCACGTGTTCCGTGGCCACAGCAGAGTCAGAGTGGAAATCCGGAGTATCTCCACCCACCCCGAAGACTGCCCGGGACCCCGCCTCGTCCCACTGTAACAGGCGCAGCGGAGGACGGAAGCCGCGAGAAGCCACAGGCGGGCGAGGGCCCGGTGATGGGCCCACAAAGAGTGGCCGAGTGGCAGAGAGGGTCTGAGTGGAGGCGTCAGTATTTTGCCGCAGAGGGTGGGACAGACGGAGGCTGCAAGTCAGTGTGTCTGTGCCCCAGTCCTGTGTGGACAGGGTGGGGGGGGGCATCTGCGGGGGGCCACGTGTGGGTCGGGCGGCCGTCCTTCCTGCCCGCGGGAGGGAGAGCCCACATCGCCTGCATCGACTCTGCGCCTCTGCTCCCCATCCTGGCTTCCCCGGGGCCTTCTGGGTGGCTCCGTGGCCCCGTGGGTCCCCTGCTCGGCACCAGATCTCCCAGGGACACGGGGCGGGTGCCGCTGACTGATAAGTAGCACCTCGCGGTCTGCCTGCCGCTGGAAAACCTTCTGGAAAGTGGGAGGAACCAGCTATTTAACATATTATTTCTGCCATGTCCCCAAAGATGCAGCCAAGGAGAAAGCTATTTTAGCAAGAGACTGGAAAGAAAAAGGCCATTTTTCTTGGCCGCGTGGTCTCAGTTTCCTCTGCTTCTGGCGATGGGTCTGTTTTCTCTCTCCTCGCTACGGAACGGCAGCACCGCCTGCGTCCGCCGACCCGTGGTCCTCCCGCCTCGGGCTGTGGGCGGTTGAGGTCGCCTCCGAAGCTTCCAGTAAAGCAGGCCTGCTCCGCGGTGACCCGGGGGCCATGTGTGCGGGCCGTCCCGTCACGAGGGTGCTGGACCCTGATCAGGAAGCACGCGCTGCTCACGGGCTTATTCAGGGGACACGGTCTCTCTCAGCCCCGTGGCTCCTGCCTGCCTCGGGCCGGGCTCGTGCGGAGACACGCGCGCACGGGCTCGCAGAAACATTCGCCCACTCTGACACACGCGTACACGCGCTCACGGGTGGTGGCCTGGGGAAAACGGGAGAAACGTCCTAAACTCTCAGATTAGCCATCACCCTCCACCAGTGGATGCCGTTGGTAGTCGTTTCTGCGTATTCCTCATAAAACCGGATTCGAGAAGGGGGTGCGGCCTGGCCCAATGGTCTTCCTTCTGGGACGAGCTCCCAACCCCAGGCCGCAGCGTTCAAGCGTGTCTTTTTCCGGTGGGACGCTGGATTTGTTAGAGGGTCTAGATCAGGTCCTGTCGACGGGTGTCCACGGTTGGCCTTTTTTCCCCCCCCTTTCCTTATAAGTCGGCCGGTAATGGAAGGCCATCCCCGTAGCCAGAAGCCTCTGGACACCAGAGCTGCTCCCCCCGAGCCGGAGGATCTGGGCCGGCTACCCCTGCAGGCTCCCGCGCGGTGATGTGTTCAGGGGAAGGTGAGCCAGACTTGTAGCCGGAGAGTTGTCTTTGGCTCAGCGTCCTCACGAAGCATTTAGCCTTTTCTCCGAGAGACCAGCTGGGGCGAGGAGTCAGAAGACATCCCTAAAGATAAGTGCCAGCCGCGGTCCCCCCAGAAGGCCGCAGGGGCCCCCTTCCTCCTCACAGAAGTCAGCTCAGCCCAAGAGGCACCGGCTGCTGCCGGAATGTGCCAGCCGGGGCCCTGCCGCATGTGCTCAAGCCTCTTTGTGTGGGAAAAGTGTATGCAAAGTAAAATAAACAGGGCTGCGGCTGGGCTGGGGGCTGCCGCCTGTGATTGAGTCGGGGCGGGTCCCAGACCGGCCGCTGCAAGACAGACCCTCGGGGAGACACGGACTCCGGACACTCGGCTCGACTCCCCCCTGCAGGGCGGGGGGGGGGGGTGGTTCTGGGGACGGTGGGGTGTGGAGGTGCCCCGGCCAGAGGCGGGAGCCCGTGGGAGTCCGGCCTGCCGGTCCCGGGATGCGATCGCTGGGAGGGCCAGGTGGGCTTGGCCCAGACAGGCCCTCCGAGCCGGGAGCCTCAGCGGGGTCCCCGGAAGCCCGGCGGCGGCGGCCTCCGCGCCCGCGCCCTGGGGGGGCGCCGAGCCTGCCCCGACGCGTGGCTGCAGTCTTGTGTTCAGCCTGGGAACGCGCGTGTCAGCGCAGGAAGGACAATCCCCGAGTCTCCTCGGTGCAGCCCCACTGTGTGTCTGTAATGAGGACGGTGCCGGGTGATGCCTCACTCTGCGGGACGACGCTGTCTGCGGCGACGTCTTCCCGCCAAGGAACCGGCCACACCGTCCCCCGCCCCGCGTTCGTTTAGGGGATTTGGGACCCGGAGAAGGCTCTGTAAGTTGAATCTCAGAAATGCTGAGAGCATCCCAAATGTGGTTTATAGAAACAGGCTGAAGTGGTCCAACTCAATGCCAGACTGCCTGCATTTTCTTACATCTGTGAAATCAAAACCAGACAGAATGCTTTATTAGAATGCACTGCCTGATGCTATTTTTTTCCCATGGCGAATATAATCGGCCCCAACTTTTTTGTTTCTCTGCGTGTTTATCTTGGAGGGTCTCGAGTCCCGTGATAGATCCTTCCTCCTCCTCCAGAGCCACTGCCTAGCCCTTTCTCCCCGGCGGGGTCTGGGGAGGGGCCTGGCAGGCGAGCGGGTAGGGGGCCTGACCCTGACCCCCCTGCAGAGATCACGGCCTCCACCCTGCACCCGCCCCCCGCGGCCTCTCTCACACAGGCCCCTGGCTCCTGGGCTCGCCCTTCTTCCTTCCGGGACCTGGCCCACAGGGGAATCTGGTCTGGCCCTAAGCGGATTCATGCGCCCTGTTTCCAAGCAAAGCCTGCTGTCCACGCTGCCCGGAGCGCCCTCCCTTCCTGCCCTGGGGGCTCCCACTCATCCTCCCCCACCCCGAGCCGCTCCCTCCCCCGAGCCCCCATGACACTTTGTGCATCCTGTGATTGTAGCATCCACATCGCGGGTGGCCGTCTGTTGTCTGTCTAGCGTGGACCTGGGACGCCACAGCTGTCGTCCTGAGGGCCGGCTCCCGGGGGCGCCTGAGCTGCCGTGTCGAGGATTCACGGAGCGTGTGACTCAGCAGGACAGGACATTCTTGTTTAATGATGTCATCGTGTGCAAGGGAGGAGGACATAGTCCAGACCCTGCGACGCTCAAAGTTGCTAGAGCATCCGAATCCGCTGGAGGGCTCGTTAAGCCTGGACTGGCGGCCCCTCTCCCCAAGCTTCTGCTTCCAGAGTTCTGGCTGGGATCCCAGGGGCTGTCGGTCCTGCTGGTCCCCAGGCTGGGGGGCACTGACCTGCGTCCCAGGCCGGCAGCCTCAGCGTCCCCTGGGGCCCTGCTAGAAAGGCAGAGCCTCACCCTGCTCAGACCTACTGCATACGAATCTGATTTTAGAGACCCCTCGGGGGGCTGCTGTGTGTGTCAGAGGTGAGGAAACGCTGGTTTCGACCCTGAGCTCCCTGGTGCGGGAATCACATACTGTTCATCCTGTGCCCTCTGCACGCGGAGGCCCCTCACACACACGTGTCGACTGAATGCTCAGTAAGCCGAGTGTCCCCCGACTTTTCCTTCGTTCCCAAGTTGTGTATGAAGTGTCCCCGCCGCGGGGAAGATGCTCTGTCAGAGATACCGGAAGGACACTGCTTACGGCTTGCGCGTGTTCAAGGACACGTAGCTTCAGCAAACACACGCAGGCCTTTCCCGGGCCTTCCCAAGGGCGGCTCGGCCACCGTCATTTCTGAGGACAACCAAAATCTGAACGCACTTCCCCAACTAGTGCCAGAGGGAAGAGCTAGAAAGATAAACTCGGCCACGTTTGGGGGCCCGGGCCCAGCAGCAGAGGGGCGCAGAGGCCTCGGACGCCACCTTGGTTCTTTCCGGTTGAGTCTCTTGTGGCGCCACCTGGTCGCCATCAGGGAGGGATGTTGGGACCTGTGGCCACGATGCCCGCACGGCTCTGGGAACCCCTCTCTGGAAAGCACTGGGTATGTTTATGTATGCAACGTGCGTTGATCGTGCTCCTGCTGTATACGGGGCCCTGGCCGGGGTTCAGGGGGCCTGCCCTTCACAGAAGGCATTGCTCCCCGTGCTGCTTGCCACTGTGGAAAAAGCCACAGGAGTATCAGCCAACCAGGATGG